>NC_064922.1:202493135-202814563 GCF_023897955.1 Schistocerca gregaria
GTTTCTGAAAGTATTTGTATGGAGTGTAGCCATGTATGGAAGAGAAATGTGGACGATAAATAGTTTAGACAAGAAGAGAATAGAAGCTTTCGATATGTGGTGTTACAGAAGAATTTTGAAGAATCGATGGGTAGATCACAGAACTAATGAGGATGTACTGAACGGAATTGGGGAGAAGAGAAATTTGTGGCGCAACTTGACTAGAAGAAGGGATCTCTGGGTAGTACATATTCTGAGGCATCAAGGGATCACCAATTTGATATTAGAGGGTAGCGAGGAGGGTAAACTCGTAGAGGGAGAAGAGAAATTTGTGGCGCAACTTGACTAGAAGAAGGGATCTCTGGGTAGTACATATTCTGAGGCATCAAGGGATCACCAATTTGGTATTAGAGGGCAGCGAGGAGGGTAAACTCGTAGAGGGAGACCACGAGATGAATACACTAAACAGATTCAGAAGGATGTAGGTTGCAGTAGGTACTGGGAGATGAACACGCTTGCACAGGATAGAGTAGAATGGAGAGCTGCATCAAATCAGTCTCTGGACTGAAGACCACAACAACAACATTGAAAATATTTAATTCTAGTCTAACATCTTCATTTCTAATCATATCTCTTCTTGTGCAACCATTCGTCTTTCTTACGAATTTCATCTCTGCTGTTTGAACTTTATTTTATTGCTTTTTTTGTGATAACCCAGCTTTCGCTTCCATTGAATAACACAGGAACCGCCATTAAATTATAGAATTTCATGATGGTTTCTTTTTGTACTTTAAAGTCCAGTGCTCTACTAATCAGTTCCTAACTGGTTTTATTACAATGCGTATATTTTTGTAAAGACTTTGCAGTACCTCTGTTAGGTGATACGGATATCCACATTGAAACATAATCTTCCATAAGTTATCACATCTCTCAAGGTCAAAAGACTTTTCAAAGTCGATAACGGTTGTATGTGTTTCTATTTGAAATTCTCAGTGCATAGACGATGTGATCTGAATCCATTTTGTTCTTCAGAAATAATAGCTTCTGTTATATTCTTCATGCGGCTATTGATTATCTTCGAGTAGTTTGGAGCCAGTGTTTAGGAAACTGATGCCACTATACTTTTTACAGTCATTACGTTTCCCTTTTTTTGAAAAGAGAGATTACTTCTGCCGTATACCAAGGGTCTGGGAGCTTGTATTTCGTCCAACAGTCATTTATTCATTGTAAAAGTCTTATATCTAGTGGTAACACTCTGTATTTGAATAGCACTACATTTATCCCGTCTATTCTAGTAGCTTTTCTCCCTTTGAAAGCCTCTTTTAGTTCGTCCATAGTAACTGGATCTACTGTTTCAGTGTAAATACTTTCTCTAGCACCATCTGTGGCCTTTTGTGTACACTACAAGTCGGAATAATACGTTATTTATTGTCCGTGGTGTGTACTGTTCAGTGTGGCTGTGTCTTCTTCTTCCTTATTCCTCTTCTTATTTATACAGACAAAAATATCAGAAAGCTGGGAAATATGCAAAATAGAACGGAATGCTGTGAAACAAATAGTGTCCAAAGCACACCATGACTCCTGGGAATCATTCATATGCGTTTTAGAACACGATGTGCACGGTAGACAACAATGTGCATATAAGCTCATGAAAGTGTCTGTTTCAAAACACTTTTAAAACGATTTTAGCCTTGCATCGTTTAAGAGGGAGTCTACTTCGAATAAATACGCGATTTTGTGAACATAATTTATGACTTTTGTTCTTCATAGCCACAGTCCAAACGGAAATGGGACACAATGTGTCTGTAGTTTGATCTCACTCCTTCCGGCTCATAAGGGTGGCCGTAATTCTTGCGGCAGTTCATCAAAAGCTACCCGGGGCTGCACGAAGTAACCAGCCGAGCCTGGCTGCTGTCGCCTGCACGCTTCGCCGGCAGCCGAGCCAGCCATTCTGCCGTACCACCCTCGCTGGGTTGTCCCGCCATGAGGTCTGCAGGCTGCTTGCTACCTGATCGCGCAGCTTGCTCTTGCCATAACGCATGAGCTGTTCATCATCAGGGGTCTTCTGCATCATGCCGCACTGACGGCGTCACCACAAAACACGATAACTGTGCCACTAAGCAACGCTATGCAGCCGCCAACCCAAACGTAGCTGTTGCTGGAGAAGAGAGAACGTATTTTTATTTCCATTTACGTCCTGAGCTCAAGAGGGATACCTTCCCTTAGAAAAATTATAAGCGACTGTGCTTAAACTGACACACAATATTTTTAGCACAACGCAATCTGACTTTCAAAAATCCTTACAAAAGAATGGCCCTGACTAACAATAACCTATACCTTTCATGAATCACTTACCCCACAAAAATATTCGTTACTCAAACTACTGCAATACAGCGTGCGCCACTACTGCCAGCTGAATAAAAAATTCTAACTACTGAAGGCACTAACTACTGATAGCCATAGTTAGCAGATGAAAGATTTTGATAGAGAACAAACAATATATTTACCTTAATAGTGTTCAAAAGTCATCATACATACAGGGTGTTACAAAAAGGTACGGCCAAACTTTCAGGACACATTCCTCACACACAAATGAAGAAAAGATGTTATGTGGACACGTGTCCGGAACCGCTTAATTTCCATGTTAGAGCTCCTTTTAGTTTCGTCAGTATATACTGTACTTCCTCGACTCACCGCCAGTTGGCCCAATTGAAGGAAGGTAATGTTGACTTCGGTGCTTGTGTTGACATGCAACTCATTCCTCTACAGTACTAGCATCAAGCGCATCAGTACGTAGCATCAACAGGTTAGTGTTCATCACGAACGTGGTTTTGCAGTCAGTGCAATGTTTACAAATGCGGAGTTGGCAGATGCCCATTTGATGTATGGATTAGCACAGAGCAATAGCCGTGGCGTGGTACGTTTATATCGAGACAGATTTCTAGAACGAAGGTGTCCCGACAGGAAGACGTTCGAAGCAATTGATTGGCGTCTTATGGAGCACGGAACATTCCAGCCTATGACTCGCGACTGGGGAAGACCTAGAACGACGAGGACACCTGCAATGGACGAGGCCTTTCTTCGTGCATTTGACGATAACCCTAATGTCAGCGTCAGAGATGTTGCTGCTGTACAAGGTAACGTTGACACGTCACTGTATGGAGAGTGCTACGGGAGAACAAGTTGTTTCCGTACCATGTACAGCGTGTGCAGGCACTATCAGCAGCTGATTGGCCTCCACAGGTACACTTCTCCCAATGGTACATCCAACAATGTGTCAATCCTCATTTCAGTGCAAATGTTCTCTTTACGGATGAGGCATCATTCCAACGTGACCAAATTGTAAATTTTCACAATCAACATGTGTGGGCTGACGAGAATCCGCACCAAATTGTGTAATCACGTCATCAACACAGATTTTCTGTGAACGTGTGGGCAGGCATTGTTGGTGAGGTCTTGATTGGGCCCCATGTTCTTCCACCTACGGTCAATGGAGCACGTTATCATGATTTCATACGGGATACTCTACCTGTGCTGCTAGAACATATGCCTTTACAAGTACGACACATCATGTGGTTCATGCACGATGGAGTTCCTGCACATTTCAGCCGAAGTGCTCGTACGCTTCTCAACAACAGATTCTGTTACCGATGGATTGGTAGAGGCGGACCAATTCCACACTCTCTTGACCTCATCCCTCTTGACTTTCATTTATGGGGGCATTTGAAAGCTCTTGTCTACGTAACCCCAGTACCAAATGTAGAGGCTCTTCGTGCTCGTATTGTGGACGGCTGTGATACAATACGCCATTCTCCATGGCTGCATCGGCGCATCAGGGATTCCATGCGACGGAGGGTGGATGCACGTATCCTCGCTAACGGAGGACATTTTGAACATTTCCTGTGACAAAGTGTTTGAAGTCACGCTGGTACGTTCTTTCGCTGTGTGTTTCCATTCCATGATTATTGTGATTTGAAGAGAAGTAATAAAATGAGCTCTAACATGGAAAGTAAGCGTTTCCGGACACATGTCCACACAACATATTTTCTTTCTTTAAGTTTGGCCGTACCTTTTTGTAACACCATATATATCACCTCATGATATCCAGTATTACAAATTAACGCTTTCCGATGGACACACGTCCATGTCAGCCGCTCTCAAAACTCTGCCATCTCTCTTCCTACATGCACCACTACTGGCGGCTCACCTCCAAATGCGCAACACTATGCGCTGTTCACATCCAACTACTCAACACTACAATAGAGAATATTTCAACAATGCCAACCAGCCACAGACTGCACACAGCACAGTCAGAGATTTTCACAGAGTCCAACGTGTCGTTACCAACATAAAAACCTAAACAGCGTACTTTTACTTTGCTTATTTGAAAAGGTTTTGTTTCGTTTTAAATAAATTTTATTTTTATTTTTGTGTGGGTACAATGCCTACTACACACTTGTAAATGGAGTATGGTGCGGAGTTGAGCTGCAGTGACCCGCTCACAGCTTTGTGGTATCATATTGCAGTTTTTTAGCTTAATGATTTTGATCTGCAAAGGCAGCTGCAGGCATACTAAGAGCTGCCACCTGCTCTAAAGCTAGACTCATCCAAAGTCTTCTTGCATCACAGCCCAGAATAGTGAACAGTTCTCTGCAGTCACGTTTATGCCTCTGTTTTCAGGAACAACCTATGAGAATGTTGCAACATTCCTGCAGAATTCTCCCGATGTATTCCCTATATGTTTATGATCTGATGGATTTCAGTTCAATTTTGCTTATTTGAAGCTAACAGGAGATGCAGCAAACTATGTAGAATGGCTGCAGTGCACACATCTGTAAACAAAAATCTAAGAGGCCAGTGAATTTACATGGCTCCTGTCCTAATTCACCGAGGATTGGATGTCACAATTCAGTTCTCATAGGCTCCTGAAGATGTTTAAAGGCACATTTGTAGGATGGGGGTGAAAATATAGCAAAAACGTAGATATAAGTTCAGAAAATAAATAAAGAATTCCATAATATATTAATTAGTACAAGCCGTTGTATCGATTGTGGCGTGCAACCGCTGAAACAGCACTTGTCTACGCAACCCCGGTACCAAATGTAGATTCTCTTCGTGCTCGTAGTGTGGACGGCTGTGATACAATACGCCATCCTCCAGGGCTGCATCAGCGCATCAGGGATTCCATGCGACGGAGGGTGGATGCAGGTATCCTCGCTAACGGAGGACATTTTGAACATTTCCTGTAACAAAGTGTTTGAAGTCACGTTGGTACGTTCTGTTGCTGTGTGTTTCCGTTCCATGATTAATGTGGTCTGAAGAGCAGTAATAAAATGAGCTCTAACATGGAAAGTAAGCATTTCCGGAGACATGTCCACATAACATTTTTTTTCTTTGTGTGTGAGGAATGTTTCCTGAAAGTTTGGCCGTACCTTTTTGTAACACCCTGTATATATTGAGACGGAATCTCACTAGGCGTACTCATAGTTACACACAGCAACAGCATTACTGTGTCTATGTTATTTAATTTAGTATAATATTGTGTGAATACAGTGATATTATTCAATCTTGTGTTTCATTTATGTTGCAAGCTATTGTTCCATTTAAACGCCTTCTTGGCAAGGCAAAATGTTCCGTGTTACAAATTATATCAAAGGTCCAGTACGAACCAAAGCTTTGGAATAATTCAATGTACGAAGTTCGATAAAGAATCACACACGGTTAAATTTAGAATGAACGGACCTTACGCAAAAATCCACTGTCAAGCGCGTAAAGTTTGTATTAGCGGATCACATACTACCATTAATAATAATTATTATTATTTACCTGTTGTCTGATATTCTAAAACCAGACAGGAAAAGTCACGGCGAGAAAAATGAAAGATGACACTAGCGTAGTGTAGAAGCTGGTCACGGGATAACACTCATGTTAAAAAAATACGAGAACACCTTGAACAACTAGATATAGGGCGTTCATATTAACAGGACATGTACATTACTATGATCTGTTGAAATGATTAGCATTTCAATCACGTTGGTTCAGCATGGGACCCTGATAATTTGCTCCATGCGTGATGGCACCATCAGAAGTGACGTGTTACCCTCTTCCACTGTTCCGCCAGAGCCGAGGAGGACGCAGATCTGTTCTGCAATGCCATTAGGATGAGATGTCGATCTGCTCGGGGTGTGGTCTGGGTGGTGCGACGTGACCCATCTCGTCGTGCTCTAGAGCCTTCCGTGAACCGTTCTGCACAAACCCTTTGCACTGACAAAACGCTTCGTCCCACTCGAGCAGCCATTTCTCGGATGAATACATCACCTTCTCTCACGCCAATAATGCACCCTCTTTCAAACTCACTGATTTGACGGTATGGTTCGCGCATACGTCTGCGAGACATCCTGCACGTCTGCTGAAGTCACACTGATCCATCACCTTAGGTTTGCGGCGATAACGAGAGCCAAAGGCACACTTTACCGGTAGGTGGTGTTCCGCCGCGATATCGATCTTCGCGTTCAACCTGTGGGCTGACATGGTTCAAATGCTAATCATTTCTGCAGAACGTACTAATGTACATGTCAGAATAAGAATGTCCTCGCTCTTGTCGTTTAAGGTGTTCCGTTTTCTCTGAATATGTGTATATACACTCCTGGAAATGGAAAAAAGAACACATTGACACCGGTGTGTCAGACCCACCATACTTGCTCCGGACACTGCGAGAGGGCTGTACAAGCAATGATCACACGCACGGCACAGCGGACACACCAGGAACCGCGGTGTTGGCCGTCGAATGGCGCTAGCTGCGCAGCATTTGTGCACCGCCGCCGTCAGTGTCAGCCAGTTTGCCGTGGCATACGGAGCTCCATCGCAGTCTTTAACACTGGTAGCATGCCGCGACAGCGTGGACGTGAACCGTATGTACAGTTGACGGACTTTGAGCGAGGGCGTATAGTGGGCATGCGGGAGGCCGGGTGGACGTACCGCCGAATTGCTCAACTCGTGGGGCGTGAGGTCTCCACAGTACATCGATGTTGTCGCCAGTGGTCGGCGGAAGGTGCACGTGCCCGTCGACCTGGGACCGGACCGCAGCGACGCACGGATGCACGCCAAGACCGTAGGATCCTACGCAGTGCCGTAGGGGACCGCACCGCCACTTCCCAGCAAATTAGGGACACTGTTGCTCCTGGGGTATCGGCGAGGACCATTCGCAACCGTCTCCATGAAGCTGGGCTACGGTCCCGCACACGGTTAGACCGTCTTCCGCTCACGCCCCAACATCGTGCAGCCCGCCTCCAGTGGTGTCGCGACAGGCGTGAATGGAGGGAAGAATGGAGACGTGTCGTCTTGAGCGATGAGAGTCGCTTCTGCCTTGGTGCCAATGATGGTCGTATGCGTGTTTGGCGCCGTGCAGGTGAGCGCCACAATCAGGACTGCATACGACCGAGGCACACAGGGCCAACACCCGGCATCATGGTGTGGGGAGCGATCTCCTACACTGGCCGTACACCTCTGGTGATCGTTGAGGGGACACTGAATAGTGCACGGTACATCCAAACCGTCATCGAACCCATCGTTCTACCATTCCTAGACCGGCAAGGGAACTTGCTGTTCCAACAGGACAATGCACGTCCGCCTGTATCCCGTGCCACCCAACGTGCTCTAGAAGGTGTAAGTCAACTACCATGACCAGCAAGATCTACGGATCTGTCCCCCATTGAGCATGTTTGGGACTGGATGAAGCGTCGTCTCACGCGGTCTGCACGTCCAGCACGAACGCTGGTCCAACTGAGGCGCCAGGTGGAAATGGCATGGCAAGCCGTTCCACAGGACTACATCCAGCATCTCTACGATCGTCTCCATTGGTGAATAGCAGCCTGCATTGCTGCGAAAGGTGCATATACACTGTACTAGTGCCGACATTGTGCATGCTCTGTTGCCTGTGTCTATGTGCCTGTGGTTCTGTCAGTGTGATCATGTGATGTATCTGACCCCAGGAATGTGTCAATAAAGTTTCCCCTTCCTGGGACAATGAATTCACGGTGTTCTTATTTCAATTTCCAGGAGTGTAATAATACTAATAATAATAGGGTTGCGTCGATATTAGTTTTCCTAAGTGGCAGTGGCCAGCAAACTGGACGATCGTAGTGCATTTTTTTTTAAACTGTTCTATGGACAATAGAACACATTTCACACTCAGATCACCGATACTACAGCTGCAGCTGAAGTACGCCTATTAACTCAGCGTCTAATGAGGTTATGATGTAGATTTTTAAAGCAAAATTTATGAGAAATAATGCCGCGAGGAGCATGTTTTCCTTCAACGGTTTCATGTTACAAAAGGTACAGGAAACGTATCCTTGCAAGAGTTCTGCGTACATAGGGGTACCTGGGTAACTTACAAAATATGGAGGAGACTTCAGAGAACGTACACAAATTGGCAGAGTATGCAGGAGGGTGAAGGCGGGAAAGAGGATAGATTTGATAGGTTCAAAAGCGTTAGTTCGTGACAAGAGAAAAGAAGTAAAACGGTAACGTCATTTCAGATTAACGCAATTGCCTGTCATTCTTTCCGACAACACAATTTGGTTACTTCCACTATCCATGATGGTTTCATGGTCTTTTTACATATGTTGGCTGGATTGTTTGAAATATAAGTAAAACCTCAATGTAACCACTCTCTAAATTTTAAGTTTCTTTAAGAACGCGTGTAGGAGGGTTTGGTGAATCATCGGGAAGCAGTTCCGGTTTTTAACTCCCGTTCACTGCTCGTGCGATACCAAAGATGTCGAAATACCTTGATTGTTATAATTTGTCACACAGATTTTGCTGGATTAGTAAGAAGAAATATTTTGGAACTGATTTGGCACATCTGTTGTCCCGTTAGTCGTTATCGTCTATTTTCCTCAAGAGCATTGGGTTTGACTTCAAAATATTCACTTTTTACGAATTTTAACAGAGACGTTTCAAGTATTTACTTTCTACGGGCTTCAAGATGCGTAAGCCGCCCGCTGTGGCCGAGAGTTTGTAGGCGCTTCAGTCAGGAACCGTGCGACCGCTACGGTTGGAGGGTTCGAATTCTGCCTTCGACGGGAATGTGTGTGATGTCCTTAGGTTAGTTAGGTTTAAGTAGTTCTAAGTTCTAGGAGACTGATGACCTCACATGTTAAGTCCCATAGTGCTCAGAGCCATTTGAACCAACCTGATAGTATGCTTTTTCGTGTAATCACGTGCAAAAATGCTTTCAGTGGATATTATTTTTTACAATTTTCTACATAATTATAACTGCGCTTATACATGGAAGAAACTGGTTCACCTGCCTGACTTCGTTTAGGGCACCCACCTGTTCAAAGGACCCTTCTCCCTCCATGTCCAGTCACGAATATGTCTCTGCAGTTTGTCGGTTTTATTAATGTACCCTCTGTATACAGGATCTGTAGTAAGTAAAATTTAACGCGATCAGCAGCTAATGAGGAGGTTTACGTTGTCTTCTTCTTAATAATTTCAAAAGTCGTTTACGGAAACAGCCTAGCAAACATGTGTAAACCATGTGTAAAGAAATGTATTATTCGAAATTTAACTTTGACTATTTCCAACTTTTCCTGCCTAATTTCACTCTATTGCAATTTTTACATGTGACAAGGGGGCAATTTCCGCAGTCCAGGATTTATTTTCTATCATTTTAGCGAAATGTATGTGAACTATTATCACCGACTTTTCCCGGAAGCGGGAGAGCCGGTAACTGCCTCACCGCATGAACTGACGGCATCAGCTACGATAATGGGAGCTACTGGTCCAGTTTCAGCACTGAATTAATATGCCGATGACGGCCTATAAGGACGTATACAGGTGCAGAACAAATAACGCTTCAGGAAAGCATCCACTAAATGGGGACTGGCTCTGCTACGAAGTAAAGGAAAAAAACTATCATCTTCATTCAGCTAATTTCACTACTAGTAACGTCCTACTGACGTTGGAACATCAAAATTCAAATGGTTCAAATGGCTCTAAGCACTATGGAACTTAACATCTGAGGTCATCAGTCCCCTAGACTTAGAACTACTTAAACCTAACTAACCTAAGGACATCACACAAAACCATGCCCGAGGCAGGATTCGAACCTGCGACCGTAGCAGCAGCGCGTTTCAGGGCTGAAGTGCCTAGAATCGCTCGGCCACAGCGGCCGGCTTAGAACATCACCTCGAGCTGAACAGGCTAGGCAAGGAGTCGTACATGGCCCTGTCAAAGAAGCCTCTCTGACATTGTCTCTAGGTGAATTTTATGAGTGATTATGACGCTCGCATGTCTTCATTTCCCTCGCATCGAGAGATGCACTTCTCCAGTTCCCCTCAGGCCATCTTTATTTATGATCCCCAAAGCTGACGTTCAATGTGCAGCAAGAGCACAGTAGATTCTGTTCTTTTAAGTTAATGCACTATGTTTAATAATTTATCTCGATACGAAACACGAGGCAAGCGTACGTTAGGAAAGGACTTCGTACGCATGAGAAAATCGAAATCACGATGGCTGCAGCGAGATTTCAATCCTCCAGTCCGAATACGATTCTCGCGTAGATGTTCCAACTCGCTCAGTCAGCTGAGTATTCGTTTGAGTTTTAATTGTCAACTCGAAACAATCAAGGTTTGACCATAAAAGTTATTGATGGATTTTGGTTGTCCGCTACGTATTTACTCTTCAATGAGACGTACTTTTCCCAGTTTGGAAGCAGAGGTTATGTCTACTATTAAATGTTTTCTTCATCTGAAAAGAGAGGAAGAAGACACTGGATGCTGTGTCATGGCGGGGAAGGAATGGGAGAGGCTGTGTCAAAATATGACAGCCCAAAGAAGCAGTATGTTCGACTGAATCCCGGTCAGAATGAGCTGGGGCGTTGTCGTGGAGCAAAAACACCTCCTCGGACCGTTTCCACGACGATTCTTCTTGACAGCCTCTGGTACCGTTTTCAGAAAATGTCGCTACTATGTTCCTGTGATGGTTCGTTCCTTACAAGCATACCCTGTTAGCAATACTCAAAGGTAGTCTTAAAAAATGCACTCAGGATCACCTTGCCCAGTGATCTACGCCTACATCTACATACAAGGTGTGTGACAGAAGTAATGAGACTGACAACACTGCGAGCGATCTGGCAACGCTGTGTTGTTCTGCTTGTGTAGATAGGTGGGTTCACCCCTTCCAGTCGCTCGGTCCGATTTTCGATTTCGTACAGCCGACTCGTGTTTTTCAAGAGCGCCATTGGTGAAATTATGTTCTTGTTGTAAGTTACAAAAATGGAATACCGGAATTTAGAGCAACGTTATGCAATCAAGTTTTGTGTTATACTCGGGGAATCCTCGAGTGTGACCTTTGAAAAGTTGCCGGGCGTTGTGACCAAGCGGTTCTAGGCGCTTCAGTCTGGAACCGCGCGACCGCTACGGTCGCACGTTCGAATCCTGCCTAGGGCATGGATGTGTGTGATGTCATTAGGTTAGTTAGGGTAAAGTAGTTCTAGGGGACTGATGACCTCAGATATTAAGTCCCATAGTGCTCAGAGCCTTTTTTTTTTAAGTTGAAACAAGCCTACGGTGAACATTCCTTACCAAGAGCACAAAAATTTCATTGGTGCAAATCATTTTTGGAAAGCCGATGACAAGTTGAAGATGAACCTCGCTCAGAGAGATCCTTAACTGTAGAAACCAACGAAAACGACGAACGTGTGTGTTCTCTTGTGAATCGGACCGAAGTTTAACAATAAGGATGATAGGTGACTTTTTAAAGTCAAGACACTTTCATCGTACATCAGATTTTGTCCGTCGTTTTGCAAATGCGAAATTGTGCCCAGAAACTTTAATCGAACGAACTTGTGTATGTTGATCATCTGGAGAGCATTGCCATCTATCACGAATCGGTCAAATGTGTGATCCTGGATTTTTGAGTACGGTGCTGAGTCAAAGCGACAAAATGAGCAGTGGCACACTCAGATATCTCTTCGACCATAAAAGCTCGAATGAGCAAATCAAAGATCAAAACATTGCTGATTTGCTTCTTTGATTGTAGGGGTAACGTGCATAAAGAATACATTCTTCCAGGACAGTCAACCAAGTGTTCTAAAAAGATGTCCTTGAAAGGCTCCAGAGAAGGATGAACTCAGTGAGACCGGACATTGCAGACAAGTGGATGCTGCATCATAACAATGTCCCATGCCATACAACCACTTCCATTACGGCATTTTTGACCTCAAAGGACACTCCTATTTTTTCTCAGTCCCCCTGTTCACCTGATGTTAGCCCCCGTGACTTTTTTTTCTTTTTACGAAATTGGAAAACTGTTTAACAGGTCGTCATTTTGGACTCGGGAGAACATTTAAAAGAATGTGACCGACACGTAAAAGTCCCTATTAGAGCGAAGAATATCCGGCCGTCGGCTGGTAGGAAAGAGTGCCCTCATCTGCAAGGATTCCAATATAGCAGCTCGAGAGAGCGTGAAATGTATCAGCAGGTTGGCAATATCGCGCAGCTATTGTTTGCCGCCTACTGCTGTGTCGCCCACGTATCTGCGACAAATAGGAGGCGTATCCACCGCCAGGCAGATAGATACCTCTATCTTATCTGCTGGAATAAACACGGAAGCGTAGTGGCCACGCGTAGCGATGATGATTAATTTGCGTCACCCCCTTTGGCGGCACCGGGGTCGCCAAATACGGACTGTGTATCAGGCTAGCAGGTCAGACTTCGCCCCACCACTACAGCAGTGCTGCCAACAGCAGCACCACCTCGCTGCCACTGCTTGCATTTTGCATGCATACCAACCTCATACAAGTTGTCGCCAAGTACAGAAATCGGTGTGCACAAGTTATGGAACAACGAGGTTACTTTTTTCCACCTAACTAGTAATTATCATCATTAAAAAAAACAGTTGATATTAGGATTTTCTTGCCTTTTCTCTCTATTCTATACCAGAAGGTGTCATATTGAACCTACATACAATGATCATTGGTATGAATTCTTGCCTGAGAATTCGTGTGGATCTCAACCTCACACAACATACACACACTTAACAAACATCAATGTAATACAGTGTGTTTTAAAAAGAATGCATATATTTCTAATGAGTACATTTATTGAACTATAAGACATACAACCAAGAAATTTGGGGAGACACATATTTACGAACCTCTCCAGTATAGATTTTAGATATTCAATATGTTCTCCACCAGCGACACGAACAATATCATATATATACTCGAATTCCTCCGGTACTTGCGCCAGCAGGTCCAACGTGGATGTCATGACAGTACAGACCCAATTCTTCAACAGTTCTAGATTGTGTGGTCGTGTTGGAGCACAACCGTTGTCCTTGATGAAATCTCACAGAAAGAAGTCACAGGGCGTCAAATACGGCGACCCTGGTGGCCAGCTGAGAAGTGCTAAGTCGCCTGCTGTTTGACGATCAATACAATGGCTCCTAGGAGATTCATTCAGATATTCACGAACTCCAGTGAGGTGTGCCCCGTCTTGTTGAAAAATGAACTTGTCCTTGTGTTGCCTGGAAACAATCAGTTTTCTAACACAACAAGACGTTTGCAAGACCTTTACCCATGTTTTCATCAAAGAAGAACGGGCCGTTATCAGTTGAATGGGATATCGGACAAAACACGTTGCCTTTTGGTGAATCACATACGTGTTCAGTGTGTGCATGTGGGTTCTGTAGGCCACAAATTCTAATATTGTGTTTGTTTACTTTCTCACTAAGGTGCAAACTCGCTTCATCACTGAGTACGACGCTTTATGCGAAAGTTTTATCATTTTCAATACCAATCTGAAGCTCGTCAGAAAGTGCCACGTTTGCATTTGTCGTAACGATGCAGAGTCTGTAACAGTTGTAACTTCAACGGCTACATAACAAACCAACGTCGCAAAACTCGCCAAGGTGTTGTAGGCAGTTGTACCTTCCGACTGGCATGACGAGTTGATTCTGTAGGACCTCGTTAGAAAGCAGTTTCAATTCGTAGCATCATTTTCGTCGGGAACATGAGGTCGGCCAGGACTCCTTCCTTTAAATACACATCCTGTATCTACAAACTGTCGATATCATCTGCGAATGTTCCAACTACTCGGAAGATCTGAATGATACGTCAACCTGAAATGTCTTTGCACTGTAATCACGAGGTTCTACTTCGCAGACTCAAGGACACAATATGATTTCTGCTGCGAAATAGCCGTTTTGGAACATCTACAGCATACTCCGCAAGCCACCTAATGGTGTGTGGCGGAGGGTATCTTCGGTACCGCTATGCGATCCCTCTAATCCTGTTCACTCGCGAGTAGTGCATGGGAAGACCGATTGTCGGTAATCCTCTGTATTGACTATAATTTCTGGCATTTTCTCCTCGTGGTCAATACGCGAGATGTATGTGGGGGGAAGTAATGCGTTGTCCTACTCTTCCTGAGAAGTGCTCTCCCGAAATTTCAATAGTAACTCTCTCCGTGATGGACAGCGCCTCTCTTGTAACGTCTGCCAGGGACTTTGTTAAGCATCTCCGTAACGCTCTCTCGCCAGCTAAACGATCCGTGACGAAACGCGCCGCTCTTCGTTTGATATTGTCTATCTCCTCCATCAATCCTACCTGATAGGGATCCCAGATAGATGAACAATACTCAAGAAGCGGGCGAACAAGCGCCTGGCAAGCCACTTCTTTCGTGGATGAGTCTGAGTCTGGTATCTGCTTTCCCCACTATCTGTTTTATGAGGTCATTCCATATAAGATCGTTCTGGATCGTTACGGCGAATACTGTCTCCAGCTGTCTGTCATCAATAGTGTAGCTATACATAGTCGATTTTGTGCTGTCACCGCCCGACTCCACACTTGCTAGGTGGTAGCCTTTAAATCGGCCGCGGTCCGGTAGTATACGTCGGACTCGCGTGTCGCCACTATCAGTGATTGCAGACCGAGCGCCGCCACACGGCAGGTCTAGAGAGACTTCCTAGCAGTCGCCCCAGTTGTACAGCCGACTTTGCTAGCGATGGTTCACTGACAAAATACGCTCTCATTTGCCGAGACGATAGTTAGCATAGCCTTCAGCTACGTCATTTGCTATGACCTAGCAAGGCGCCATTATCAGTTATTATTGATACTGAATCATGTACCGTCAAGAGCGACGTTCGTCATTAATGGATTAATGTTAAGTATTCCACCAGCTACGTCCGTTGTTTCTAAATTCTAATTCCCTTGTCCTGTTCCAGACCTCACGCCAGCCTGCGTGAGCTAAAACGCGTGCCTTTCGGCCTCCTTTAGTAACACGGTGTTGGCTCTCCTGCCAACCACAACATTGGCGACGAGGCACAATCGATATTGCCCTTATTTACTTGTGTAATGGCTTCGCCACAAGCTCCAGATGTACTGTCCGAATTTTATCGCTTACAGAATCAGCAGACGCAGGCATTACTGGATGCCCTTGGACAGCTCGTCCAGGGTCAACGTGAGATGCAAACCGATGCGGCAGCCGCCGCTTCACCGCTAACGCAGCCACAACACGCTGTTGCACCAACTTTTCGACCTTTTGATGCTGCACTGGAAAGCTGGACGGAGTGGTCACGCCAATTTGGATTCCATCTCGCCGCCTACAGAATTCACGGTAACGAGCGGCAGCCTTTTCTCCTTTCATCCGTCGGGGTACAAACGTACCGTGTGATAGTCAAATTACTCCCTCGCCGCGACGTAGCAACTCTGTCCTACGAAGAAATTTTGTCTGCATTAGATGCATATTACAAAGAATCAGTCAATGTAGTTGCCAAACGGTATACCTTCTTTTGTACAAAACGTACGGCAGGTCAGCCTAATCGGGAGTGGGTTGCAACCTTGCAAGGCCTTACTAGGGATTGTGCTTTTGAGTGTCAATGTGGACTCCCTTATTCAGATACTATGGTACGTGATGCAATTGCACAGAACGTTTCTGATGTTCGTATAAGGGGACAGATTTTGAAACTAGTAAATCCCTCCCTTCAACAAGTGATGGACATATTCGATCGGCAGGACACACTTGACTTTGCTCAGGAATCATTTGAAACTTCGCCAGCAGTGTGTCAGGTTAACCGGCCCGCCGGGCGAGCTGCACGGAGCAGTAAACAGTCCTCGCGCCCGGCAGCGCCGCTGCCGCCAGGCTCTAAGCCACGTGTACCGCGGCGGCAAGCAAATGCAGTGATCAAATCATGCCCGCGGTGTGCTACTAAACATTCGCGTGAGAATTGCCCGTCACGCCAAGCTATTTGCTTTTATTGTAATAAAAAAGGACATGTTCAGAGTGTTTCCCAGAAAAAGCTCAGATCGGAAGCTCAAAACCGTTCCAGGCCCTTTGCTTAGCGCCCGAATCGGAATCTAACCAAGGATACTCGGGCTCGCGATACTTCGCCCGTGGCAATTCATGTAGTTCATTCCACTCCGCGCAGTGCCACTCTCTCTAACAGTGACTGTGTTCGTCCCAAAAATAGTGTGCGTCGACATCGCCGGAACTCCCGTCAAGTCGCAAGTGATTATGTACCAGTGTCAGTTCACGTTGCACGAGACAGTCGCTCTTGTCGTCAGCAGGACAATAAACTTTTTGTAGACTTGGACATTAACCGCAAAGTGATACCATTCCTGCTCGATACCGGAGCTCCAGTTTCACTGATCAATCAAGACACATACAAACTGCTGGGCACACCTCCGTTGCTTGCCGCAAATGTTAAGTTAAGTACTTATTCAAGTCAAGATATCCCTGTGTTAGGACAGTGCAGCCTTCTTGCAACATACAAAGGACAAACAAAACTTGTGTCATTTTACGCCCTTCGTTCTTCTTCTGCAGTGAACTTGTTTGGTTTCGATTTATTTCAGTTGTTTAACTTGTCTATAGTAAATCAGGTCCTATCAGTGAACCAGATGGTGCCTTCAGACAGTGTTTCTCGTCTATGTGAAGAATTTGCAGACATTTTTGCACCGGGCCTCGGTTGCGCTAAGAACTATAAAGCACATTTGGAACTGAAAGTAAACGCGCAACCGAAATTTTTCAGAGCGCGCAATGTTCCCCACGCATTGCGTGATGAGATCGCAAAAACATTACACGATTTGGAATCACAAGGTGTAATTGAACGTGTGCAGGCTTCTCTCTGGCCATCACCCTTAGTAATTTTGCCAAAACCTTCGGGAAAAATTGAGATTTTGTGTGGTCTTCAAGGTAACAGTGAATCGACAACTAGTGATTGCAACTTTTTCTTTACCCCGCCCGGAAGATCTTTTTGACAAACTGTGCACGGGTAAATATTTTTCGAAGTTGGACCTCGAAGATGTGTACTTACAAATATCGGTGGACGATGAATCCCAGCGCGTTTTGGTGGTTAACACGCATCTTGGGTCGTATCAATTCAAACGACTGCCATTCGGGTGTGCATCCGCCCCTGCATTGTTTCAGCAATATCTACAAACTGTTTGTGCGTCGGCTCCTACAGCAGCAAATTATCTGGACGATATTGTGATCTCTGGAAAGACGGAAGAAGAACATTTGGCCAATCTCAGAACATTATTTCAGGTCTTGCGACAAAATAGTCTTCGCTTGCGGAAGGACAAATGTGTGTTTTTTGCTCGGAACTTGCCATACTTGGGACATGTACTCAATGCCCAAGGCATGCATCCCAGTCCAACGCACCCTCGTGGCATACAAGCCGCAGAATTTGAAGCAGCTACAGAGTGTGCTGGAAAAAATCAACTATTATCATAAATATGTGCCGCATGCCTCTTCCATTTCAGCTCCGCTTCATCGCTTACGCCGTAAGGGTGTTCCGTTCGTCTGGACGACGGAATGCGAACGCGCCTTTCGCCAGTTGAAATCGGCGTTGCTTTCCAATACTTGCCTTACGCCATTCGATCCCCAGAAGCCCCTGTTGTTGATGGTGGATACATCGGATTTCGGGATCGGTGCTGTGCTGGGGCACAAAGATGGTTCGCACGATCGCCCTATTGCCTTTGCGTCCAAATTGCTCTCGTCTGCGCAAAGAAATTATTCACAGATCGAGAAAGTAGCATTGGCTCTCGTATTTGGTGTTAAAAAGTTTCATGATTTCTTGTATGGTCGTTACTTTACCATAATCACAGACCACAAACCTTTGACATCGCTTTTTCATCCGACCAAGCCTGTACCTCCACGTACAGCGCAGAAATTCATTCTCTGGTCTATTTTCCTCTCGCAGTACCGCTACCATATCTTGTGTCGGTCCACTGCTAAGCACGGAAACGCCGATGCCTTGTACCGCTTGCCTGTTGCTGAGGATAGGGCATTCGATTCTTCCGAACTTGCTTGCATGTTCCTTGATGCGGAAACCGATGACGTGATCGAATCGTTTCCGGTTGATTTTCGTCGTGTAGCTACAGCCACAGCTGCAGACCCTGTCCTTGCTTCCGTTCTGCGTTTTGTTGCTACGCAATGGCCCTTCTCAAAGTCACGGATCGGGTACCCGTTGGTTCGCCGATTTTTTGCTCACAATGAGAGACTTTTTGTACGACGTGGTGTTTTGCCGTTGCGTTCTGATAATGATCAGTCCAGGGTCGTGGTACCACGTTCGTTACAGTTCTCAGTCTTCAGCTTCTCCACCAAGGACATTGGGGTATAGTGCGAACGAAACAACTTGCTCGTCAACACTGTACTTGGTTCGGAATCGATGCCGCGATTACGAATATGTGCTCTTCTTGCGTGGTGTGTGCCGAACAACAATCAGCACCACCGCGAAAATTCTTTGCATGGCCAAAAGCCACTTCCCCTTGGCAACGCTTACACATCGATTTTGTTGGTCCATTCTGGAATGCTCGATGGTTGGCAGTGATAGATTCATTCAGTAATTTTCCTTTTGTTGTCCGGATGTCTTCCACGACGTCAGCTGCCACCATCCAAGCGTTATCCGCTATCGTTTGCATTGAAGGTCTTCCACAGACTACTGTTTCCGACAATGGCCCACAATTCATGTCCGCAGAATTTCGGTCATTCTGCAAGGCCAATGGTGTTCAACATTTGACATCCGCGCCGTTTTCGCCACAGTCAAACGGTGCCGCTGAACGATTGGTCAGGACTTTCAAGTCACAGATGCTGAAGTTAAAAGAGTCGCATTCTCGGGAGGACGCGTTATTGATCTTTTTGTCCTCGTATCGCTCTCAGCCCCGAAATTGTCGCTCGCCGGCTGAGTTGCTCCACGGTCGCCCTCATCTAACCTTGATGTCCTTGCTACACCCGCCGCATCAGGTTCCTGTGCAGAGGCATACACCTGCTTTTGCTCCGGGCGACGTTGTCTACTATCGCCACTATCGATGTTCACTGCGTTGGCTCGAAGGGCGCATTCTTCGCTGCCTCGGACGTGCTATGTATCTGGTTTTGGGGGCCTCTGCTGAGGTGCGTCGGCATCTCACTCAGCTGCGCCTCTGTCGTCGCACGGGACCTGCCGTTCGCCGTCTGCTTTCAGCGACGGTGCAGTCCGGTCAGCGCCCTGGGGATCCATCTACTGGCTCCCCTCAGCTCCAGGTGTTACCGACGCTGTCTTCCATTTTGCCCCATGGCGAAGCGCCGCCGCTGCCGCCTGTTCTCCCGCCGGCGACGCCCGCAGTGGGCGCGTCGCTGCAGCCGTCGGGCGCCTCCCTGGGTCACGCGCCACCGATCACTTCCCGTGACCAGTTGTCCTCCGACATGGAACTCTTGTCCGCTCCGGACCATATGTCGTCTTCGCCCGTCGGGTGCCCCGGCCCGATGGAGGTAGACCCTTCGGCCCCTCCTGTCTTTCTACGGGCGCATACACCGCATGTTGGCGTGCAACCTGGAGCAGGTTTACAGGCGTTTCCTAGCTCCCCGCGGTCCGAATGGCAGGGTGCGGGTGGCACAGCCTCGCCTGTTGTTAGGCTCCCCACCTCGTCGCATACGTCAACATGGGGTCCTCCCCACGGCGGGCGGAAGCCTTATGCCACAACCGTACGCCGATTTCCGGGGAGGAATGTGGTGTCACCGCCGACAAGACACTTGCTAGGTGGTAGCCTTTAAATCGGCCGCGGTCCGGTAGTATACGTCGGACCCGCGTGTCGCCACTATCAGGGATTGTAGACCGAGCGCCGCCACACGGCAGGTCTAGAGAGACTTCCTAGCAGTCGCCCCAGTTGTACAACCGACTTTGCTAGCGATGGCTCACTGACAAAATACGCTCTCATTTGCCGAGACGATAGTTAGCATAGCCTTCAGCCACGTCATTTGTTACGATCTAGCAAGGCGCTATTATCAGTTATTATTGATATTGAATCATGTACCGTCAAGACCGACGTTCGTCATTAATGGATTAAAGGTTAAGTATTCCACCAGCTACGCCCGATTTTCTAAACACTAATTTCCTTGTCCTGTTCCACACCTCGCGCCAGCCTGCGTGAGCTAAAACGCGTGCCTTTCGGCCTCCTTTAGTAACACGGTGTTGGCTCTCCTGCCAACCACAACAGATTTCTTTTCGTATGTAAGCGCAATATATGACGGTAACTAAGCAAACAGAAGACAAATGGCATCTGGTGGCAATAAACATAAAATAGATAGTGCATTCTTTTCTCCAATAACCGAGCCGTGGCGCAGCGATAGATAGTTTTGGTAACATAATACTTCATCAGGTTGCCTTCCATTCAGAAGGCTGTTGAACTCAGCGACTGTTATATTGACTTGTAAATAATAGATTTCAGCAATCAGTAATCCTTTTTAAATTTTATTGTAGGATCTAGATTTCAGCTAGAGACTAGCAATTCTCAATGCGCTATCATTTTTTATCAGTGCATGTCATGCCTGTTGGTAGGGCTTCATCCACACAGTTCATTGAATACTCATGTATGAGTGAATGACGAAGAAATTCGTGGTGCATCGCAAGTGCTACCCACAACTCTTCCACAAATAAGAAAGCAAACTATCCACAGTGAGGGTAGATACTCACTACAAAACATACTTCCCCTGCATTACTTGCTTGACCTGTGCACTGCAACCCCATTTAAAATCAACCAAGTTAAAATGTGTACGCTATACTTACTGTTCGTAAATCACTTGATTGATGCTCTCCTTACTTCAGACCTGGCAAAAATTGGAAGACTTCAGGCTGTTAATTCTTCGTGTCTGACCACAGTAACTAATAGTAATAGTAATAACAACAATAATAATAACACTGTGTACAGCACTGTAGTAGCCCTTATGAAGGCACTGCTGTGTCGGTCGTGTCAATTAATTCATTTACCTGTTTCGAAGCGAGTAATGAAGCTATTTCTGGACTACTACAGGTATTATCTACGACTCAGAGAAGACTTTTCTTGAGATATTTGGTATTTGAAACTTACATGTTTCACTTTTAACATCAGCGATGTACGGGACAAAGCACAACATATGTGTGTAGTGTGTGGACTACGTGATGATTTTTTTAACCTCCACCGCATTAATGCTACTAACTGAGAAAATTTAATTATTGATAACTTACGTAATCAGTATTATAGCCTCACAAAATTGTGATAATAGTAACGATCTTTTGAAATTAATTTGGTTGCGTGACTGAAACAGAAGAAAATAGTTTAACTTTTACCCCTCAGAAAATTTCATTGTACCCCTCAGGGGGTACATACCGCCCGATTGTGAGCCACTGAATTACAGGATGTGTTGAATGGAATGCACAATCTAATGAGTACAGACTATGGGTTGGGAGTAAATCGAAGAAAGACGAAAGTAATGAGAAGTAGCAGAAACGAGAACAGTGAGAAACTTAAAATTGGGGATCACGAAGTAGATAAAGTTAAGGAATTCTGCTACCTAGGCAGCAAAATGACCCGTGACTGACAGAGCAAGGAGAACATAAAAAGCAGGCAAGCACTGGCCAAGAGGGTATTCCTGGCCAATACAATTCTCCTAGTATCAAACATAGGCCTCAATCTGAAGGAGATATACCTGGGAATATTCGTCTGGAGCACAGCATCGTATAGTTGTGAAATATGAACTGTGAGAAAACCAGAACAGAAGGCAAACGAATCATTTGAGATGTGGTGTTACAGAAGAATGTTGAAAATTATGTGGACTGATAAGGTAAGGTATAAGGAGCTTCTCCGCACAATTCGCGGGGAAAGGAATATATGGTGAGCACTGACAAGAACAAGGGATAAGATGGGAGGACATCTGTAAAGACATCAGGGAATACCTTCCGTCGTACTAGAGGAAGCTGTAGAGGGTAAAAACTGTAGAGGAAAACAGGGACTGGAATACATCCAGCAGATAATTGAGGACGTAAGCTGCAAGTGGTACTCTGAGATAAGGAAGTTGGCACAGGAGAGCAATTCGTGGCTGGCAGCATCACACCAGTCTTAAAATTGATGACTCAAAAAGAAAAAAAACTGGAGACAAATAGACTGCGGCTTTTCCCCGTTTCTTTCGCGAGTGGGACATGAAAGGGATTAGTAGGAGGTACGCTCCGTCGTGCACCATACTGTGGCTTTCAGAGTATATGGATGGACATAAGTGTAGACTCTTTTGGCAGCATACATTTTAGTCTAAAACCACACCGTGATGCACATGTCTCTCTCTTGTATCGTCTGCCAATGGAGGTCGGTAATTATCTCCGCTTATTAAAAGAACCCGTAAAGAAACGTTTTGCTCTTGTTTGGATATTGTCTCTTTGCTGTGCCAATCCTATCTGGTACAGATCATACATTGTCGAGCAATATTCAAGTACTCGTCGAACGAGGGTTTTGTAAGATATCTCGCTGTAGATGGATTACGCTTCCTACGGTACACTGGAACGATTTCTTTTGTGTGATCGCTCCATTTCAAATCACTTCATCGTGGATGTGACTGTTTCCATATACTGCTGTTCAATCGTGTAATCATCCAGTAATGGGACCTTCTTCTTGTTCATGCGCAATAAATTACATTTATGTTGAGGGTCAACTTCCAATCCCTGCACCAAGTTATCTAAATGGCTGCTTATATGTATTGCGTAAAGTGTGACCCAGCTCCCTGGTCGGCTACCTTTACCATTCTAGACAGAGTATGAGAAAGAACTTGCTGCCCCTCTAGCAGGAATGTCCCGCAGCTTTCTGGCAGTGCGATTAGATTTAAATCATTTCAGAGTGAACATTCATTTGTATCTGCATTTGTCATGAAAGCAAAAAATACAGCCAAGATCAGTGATGAACACACCAATTTGGATCCAACTGTCGAATCGAAAGGAGAGCGACACAAGGAGGTAGAGAGGTAATTCCACCCCCTACCTTTTTTTTTTATTCTGTAGGTGGAGGAGTCTGTCCGAGTGAGATTGTTTTTAGACTAAAACCGAGCGAGCTAACGGTGAGGTAAAGAGAAGCCCAAATGGGAACAAATGGCTGGCCATTGCCAGTTCTGGAATTTGTCGCACAATCGAGGGAAAACTCTTGAAAACCTTCGCCAGAACCAGAGAATGGAAACTGCAGTGCGTTCGAAAAGGCGCAGTGCACTGCACCGCGGACTGCGGATGTACGAGGGTCATTTTCGAAGTCAGAAGCGATAGCGCATCTTGTCCGCTCATCCTGTCACGCGACGTCCGTTGACAGTCGGCCAGTCTTGGGCAGACTGTCACTGCGCCGCCAATGCGTTTCACGTCTCTCCCGGCGTTGGTTGTGTGGTTATACTGCTTCGTTTGTCGCCATGTCAATCAGTAATCCCGCCGATTGTGAAGTGCGCTGGGTTATTCGATTCTCAAACGCAAAACAATTTCGTCCTGCTGAAATTCTGCGGCGGCTTGTTGGCGTTTATACTGCAGATGTAATGAAAGATGGAAATGTGCGTAAATGAAGGAAGGACACATGTTTAGGGCGAAGAAGATCTGGATAGCCACTGTCATGAATGAAGACGTGACAGAAAAAGTTGACGAGGCAATTAACATACGAAAATAAAAAAAATAGCGACCGAAGAGGCGCGATCTCACGTCAATTGAAGAATATGAACAGCGTACTTGCTTGCTATTCACTGCGCCACATCAAAAATGCAATGAGTCGCTCAACAGAAGTGTGCCCCTATTGTTGGGACAATTGAAACTAGTGTCTCTTCACTATCGACGAGCCGCACCAGAAATTTCCACAAATATCAGCAATTTATCACATTGTTACTGACAAACGTCGCTAGAAAAAAGTGTGCGAGATGGGTGCCACAAAAGTTGACAGAAGAGCATAAAACAGAGCGAATGGCGCTGCCTTTGTCCGTTTTGGAACGCTATCACAAAGATGGTGAGAGTTCTTGAGTTACATTCTGACTGGTGGTGATACGTGGATTGCGCACTACAACTCAGCGAAAAAACGTGGATCCAGTGAGAGACATCATTCAAACTCCCCGATGAAACTACTAAAATTCAAATGACAACCTTCAACACGGAAAATCACGCTCACGGTTTTTTGTGACCGGAAAGACATCATTCTGTTAGACGTGTTGCCAAGAGGAACGACAATAAACGCTGATAGTTACTGTGAAACATTATTCAGGCTTAGGGGCGCTATTCACAATAGGCGGTGGGGACTGCTCTCTAGCGGCGTCGTTTTGCTTCACAACATGCTCGGCCTCACGTTCCGGCAAGACGCAACTGGACAAGTTTCATTTGGAATTACTGGATCGTCTACTACGCAGCTCTGACTTAGCACCATCGGACTATTTTCAAAAGTGAACTAATTTATGGTGGAAAGCGCTTGGAAAATAATGACATGTTGAAAAAAATTGTTACTAACTGGTTAAACGACCAGGCGACTGATTCTTTGATACTGGGGTCGCCAAGCTGCGGCCTATATTTTTCTTTGAGTCATCAGTTTCTTGGCAGATTAAAACTGTATGCCGGATCAGGACTCGAACTCGGGACCTTTGCCTTTCGCGGGCAAGTGGCCGGAGGAGAGCTTCTGTAAAGTTTGGAAGGTAGACGAGATACTGGCAGAAGTAAAGCTGTGAGGACGGGGCGTGAGTCATGCTTGGGTATCTCAGACGGTAAAGCACTTGCCCGCGAAAGGCAATCTCTCATTCCTTTTCCCAAGCCCGTATTCTCCTGTGAACTTTTCTTCTACTCCTTTCCCTAGAACTGCATTCCAGTACTCCATGGCTATTACATTATCATCCACGTTTGCGTAATACATTAACCTCTCAGTATCCTCATACACTTTCTCTATGTCTCATTTTCAGCTTGCGACGTCGACATGTACACCTGAACTATCGTTGTAGTTGTTAGTTTTTTGTCCATTTTGATAAGAACAACCCTATCACTGAACTATTCACAGTAACACTCTCTGTGCCCTAAAATCCTTGCCGGCCGGAATGGCCGAGCGGTTCTACGCGCTACAGTCTGGAACCGCGCGACCGCTACGGCCGCAGGTTCGAATCCTGCCTCGGGCACGGATGTATGTGATGTCCTTAGGTTAGTTACGTTTAAGTAGTTCTACGTTCTAGGGGACTGATGACCTCAGAGGTTAAGTCCCATAGTGTTCAGAGCCATTTGAACCATTTTAACCTAACATCCTTAATTTATTTTTTTAGTCATTAGTCTTGTGACTGGTTTGATGCGGCCCGCGAAGAGTCTCTCCCGTGCCAACCTCTTCATCTCAGAGTAGCATTTGCATCCTACGTCTTCAATTATTTGCTGGACGTATTCCAATCTCTGTCTTCCTCTACAGTATTTGCCCTCTGTATCTCCCTCTAGTACCATGGAAGGCAGTCGCTAATGCCTTAACAAATGTCTTATCATCCTGTCTCTTCTCCTCTTCAGTGTTTCCCACATACTGCTTTCCTCTCGATTCTCTAGCACAACATCTCAAATGCTTCAGTTCTCTTCAGTTCCGGTTTCCCCACAGTCCATGTTTCACTACCATACAGTGCTGTACTCCAGACGTATATTCTCTGAAATTTCTTCCTCAAATTAAGGCCTATGTTTGATACTAGTCGACTTTTCTTGGCCACAAATGCCCTTTTATCCAGTGCTAGTCTGCTTTTGATGTCCTCCTTGCTCCGTCCTTCATTGGTTATTTTGCTGTCTAGGTAGCAGAATTCTTTAATTTCATCTACTTTGTGACCATCATACCTGATGTTAAGTTTATCGCTTATCTCATTTCTGCTGTTTCTCATTACTTTTGTCTTTCTTCGATTTAAATCCATATTCTGTGTTCATTAGACTGTCAATTATATTGTTTTCTGCCTAGGAAGCTGTTTTCTCGAATCGATAGACAATAATTCAGGCAAATCGTACTCCTGTAATTAATAACAGAAAGTTAAATTTGTTGTGTTGGCAGAAGAGCCAACACCGTGTTCCTAGAGGAGGCCGAAATGCACGCGTTTTGGCTCACGCACGCTGGCTTGAGGAGGGAAGGACTATACTGACATGAGGTCTAGAACATGACAAGTAATTAGAATTCAGAAAGCGGACGTAATTAGTTTGATACTTAACTTTAATCCATTAATGATGAACGTCGCTCTTGACAGTACATGATTCACAATATTATCTGTTCAGGATACATAGTAACTGAATATGGCGCCTTGCTAGGTCGTAGCAAATGACGTAGCTGAAGGCTGTGCTAAACTGAAGTCTCTGCAAAGGAGAGCGTATGTAGACAGTGAACCCTCGCTAGCAAAGCCGGCTGTACAACTGGGGCGAGTGCTAGTGAGTCTCTGTAGACTAGACCTGTCTTGTGGAGGCGCTCCATGATAGTGGCGACACGCGGGTCCGACGTATACTAGCGGACCGCGGTCGATTTAAAGGCTACCATCTAGAAAGTGTGGTGTCTGGCGGTGAAACCACAAAATTGACAGTACTAAACTTTGCGTATTCACAAAGGTGTGTCGCAAATCAACTGGCGACATGCAAATAATCAATGTCCTTCGGTATATACGCAAAACAACCCAGTTCATAAATCACTGATATAGCGTTAGTATGACGGCTATTCTTCCAATCCGGCCGTGGCTAGGTGGAGTGGCGCTTATATTCGTGTAGAGGCCGCTCCTCTCTTGGTGCCGTCCTTGAGGGGGGTTGAACATACCTGGCTGACGTCGTCTTACAACCCTCGCTGCTCTTCCTTTATTGATCATTCTGTCACGATCAAAGAGAACTAATCATGGGTCATTTAGCAATGCATCTGTAAGTTTTTGAAAAGCTTCTTGGAACTCATGTGTCCAAACAATGGGGACATCCTTGCGACGCAACGATGAAATGGAGCTGCGATTTGTGCAGCATTCGGTATGAATCGAATATAATAGTTCATTTTCCATAAGATTGATTGCAATTCTGGGACACTGCGAGGAACTGGCAAACCTCGTACGGCTAACAAATGGGACGAAAGAGGGTGTATACCTTGACTGTTTATGACATGACCAAGATACTACAACTCGGGTTTTAAAAAATCACACTTGGCCAGTCTACACTTTAGTCCTGCATCAGGTAACACATGAAACAAAGCACACAAATTTGCAACATGAACTTCAGGTGTGTGATCTCCTACGACAATATCATCCAAATACACACATCAAAAATAGTTTGGCATCACCCCAGTTCCCAGAACTCATGAAGATAGACGTTTACTGTGGATATTGTATCCCAGATACAATCCCTTTGACTGTTCAGATACCTCACTAGACCCGCCCAAAGATGTAAACAACCATGCATGAGCAGCGCCTATTAGACGGAGGAGGTCCGACAGCCGATTACTTGCAGTCATTCCAACAGGAAGGAGGTGTACGTCTCGTTTGGTCTGTAGTTCAACCATGTCTAGGCAGTCAATACCACGGTTCGATCGGGCCCTCATTGTTACTTTGTGCCAGGAAGGGCTTTCAACAAGGGAAGTGTCCAGGCGTCTCGGAGTGAACCAAAGCGATGTTGTTCGGACATGGAGGAGATACAGGGAGACAGGAACTGTTGATGACATGCAACCCTCAGGCCGCCCAAGGGCTACTACCGTAGTCGATGACCGCCACCTACGGATTACGGCTCGGAGGAACCCTGACAGTGGCGCCACCATGTTGAATAATGCTTTTCGTGCAGCCACAGGACGTCGTGTTACGACTCAAACTGTGAGCAATAGGCTGCATGACGCGCTACTTCACTCCCGACGTCCATGGCGAGGTCCGTCTTTGCAACCACGACACCATGCAGCGCGGTACAGATGGGCCCAATAACATACCGAATGGGCCGCTCAGGATTGGCATCACGTTCTCTTCACCGATGAGTGTCGCATATGCCTTCAATCAGAAAATCGTCAGAGACGTGTTTGGAGGCAACCCGGTCACGCTGAACGCCGTAGACACACTTTCCAGCGAGTACAGCAAACTGGAGGTTCCGTGCTCTTTTGGGATGGCATTATGTGGAGCCGACGAAAGCCACTGGTGGTCATGGAAGGCACCGTAATGGCTGTACGATACATGAATAACATCCTACGACAGATATGGAAACCATATCGGCAGCATACTGGCAAGGCATTCGTGTTCATGGATGAAAATTCGCGCCCCAGCGTGCACATCTTGTGAATGACTTCTTTCAGGATAACGACATCGCTCGACTAGAGTGGCCAGCATATTCTCCAGACATGAACCTTATCGAACAGGCCTGGGAGTAGATTGAAAAGGGCTGTTTACGGACGACATGACCCACCAGCCACTCTCAGGGATTCATGCCAAACCGCCTTTGAGGAATGGGACAAACTGGATCAACAGTGCCTTGATGAACTTGTGGATAGTTCCCACGACGAATACAGGCATGCATCAATGCAAGAGGAAGTGCTGTTGGGTATCAGAGGTACTAGTGTGTATAGCAATCTGGACCACCACCTCTGAAGGTTTCGGTGAATGGTGGTACAACATGCAATGTGTGATTTTCATGAGCAATAAAAAGGGCGGAAATGATGTTTATGTTGATCTCTATTCCAATTTTCTGTACAGGTTCCGGAACTCTCGGAACCGAGGTGACGCAAAACTTTTTTTGATGTGTGTAGTTTGAATAGTTTGGCACTTGAGTAGTCATCTGTTCCAAATACCGTTGGAAAATGGTGGGTGTGGAAGCACTGCCAAAAGGCAAACGCAAATATTTAAACAAGCGCACACACACTTTTTGAAACTCTTCATCAAGTGGTATTTGTAGACACGTGTCGTGAAGATCAATTTTTGAAAAGTAGCGGACAGCGCATAATATGTCCATGAGATCCTCTGGCCGTCGCAAAACATAAGTATCAATCACAGTTTGTGGGTTGACCGTAGACTTAAAGTGAACACAGAAGCGAATGCGACCTGAATGTTTGGAGAGCAAAACCAGTGGACTTGCCCTTTGACTAGCTTGTATGGGCGCAATACCTCCGCTATCTTGCAGTTCTTTAAGTTCAGCAGCGGCATTGTGCCCTAATGAATTGGGGACATTTCTGCCATGGCAAAATTTCGGCTCAACATTGTCTTTCAGAGTAATATGTGCAACAAAATTGTTATCCTTTCCTAAACCTTCAGAAAAGAGTTCCAAGAATTCTTTTAGGAAGCTAGCTACACTGTCTTCTGCATGGAATGCAGACACTGACAACACTTTGTCTTGAATTTTAAAGGCAAACAAATCAAATGAATCAAGACCAACTGTGTTCTCACAATCGTCACTGTTCGCATATGCAAGTGATACAGGACAGGTGAAGTATATTTTCTGAGAACGGGAATGTCTTGTGCATTATAAACCATCAGGTGAGTTAACGTGTTAGACAGGCGTGGGAGGCCAGCCTAACATTTCATATGTGTGATGATTCAGCAACATAACAGAGTCATCCATGTCCAACTGAAATTTCACATGTTTCCCACAAAGAACCAAATGAACAAAAGTTTGTTGGACTGGCGTAGTACTGAAGAAACTGCTCGCTTGTAAGTTTTGCTAATGCCTGTTGCAGACTTTGAATATACTGCATCAATGACTAGTGCCTTGTGACTAGATTTTTGTGAATGGTCCAAATTCTTATATCTGTACTGTTCCAAACATATGGATTGTACATGTCCTTCCTTGCCACAAGCGTAACACTGTGCCTGCCGGGAGGGGCAGCCTTGGCGTTTGTGCCATTAATAACACTGAGGGCATGACTTTATTCTGTTCACCGTTGTAGCTGCCTGTTTAGCCAGCTGCTTATGTGGCGTGGAGAGTTGTTTACGTGGCATGGCAAGCGCAAGCTGCTGCTGCTGAAATAGGTAGTCGCAAACAAGGGACGCAACCCAAAAAATTGCTGGCTGCTCAAATTTAACAGCCGACATGGCTTCTGAATCGTACTGATCTAGTGTTTGCACCACTTGCTGAAATAATTGATCGGACTGTTTCAAAATCTGTTCTCTGAGTGTGACATCAGTTATATTGTACACAATCGCATCACACAACATAACATCTGAATATAAAGCACCACAAGCACATCTGAGTTTTCATTTCCTCGTCATACCCTCAAATCTGTTACCCACTCGCAAAATGACAGAGATCTAAATCAGTGGTCATGGCACAGAAAAGCAACTTAATTCGCACAAAAGAGAAAAGTCCACTGAAAATGATAGAATAGCATTTCGATTGTACAATGAGAAGCTAAAAGATTGACCAGCCGAATAATTTTAGAGTCTAAGAACAGAGTACTGCGCATGCCCAAGTTCGTAAGTGGCAGTGTTCACAACTCTAAAAGTCTGTGGGCTACAGTTTGGTGTTTACATCGTATAATAGCAGCAATATAGTAGTTACGATACAGTATATGTCGAGATTCATTGCAGTTTAACTCACTGTATCATTTCTTTTAAGAATCATTATTCGAGCACGTAGAGACGGTGGAAATATAAGAACTCCATGTTAGTAGAATTACTACAACGAGGAGCGTTTCATCTCTGTTTGAGTGGCTGAGTGAATGAACAGACGATTTACGAATGTGAAGGACTAGCATTCGAGGATCAGAGTCAATTGTCTTTTTTTCAGAAGATTCCATTTTATAATAGTCTAATCTTTGCCGGCCGGAGTGACCGAGCGTTTCTAGGCGCTACAGTGTGGAACCGCGCGACCGCTACGATCGCAGGTTCGAATCCTGCCTCGGGCATCGATGTGTGTGATGTCCTTAGGTTAGTTAGGTTTAAGTAGTTCTAAGTTCTAGGGGACTGATGACCTCAGCAGTTGAGTCCCATAGTGCTCAGAGCCATTTTCTAATCTTTAAACAAACAGAAAAGTGGTCATAGTAAATATATTGAAAATTAATGCATTTATTTGTAATTACTTTTACCACCAACAAGTGTGTCTATACTTTTCAGTTAAGGGAAATGTATCAGCTGATTGGCATAAGAGTACATCACAGGTCTATTTCAAAACGGCTGATGTGAATGTTCGCCAACGAATAATTGCTCTCTTTAAAAACGGAGTCAGTGGATCTGAGGTAAGACGTCGTTATGGAGTTGATGCTTCCGCAGCAAGGAGATGGATTAGACGATTTTGAAATAATGGTGAGGTAACGAGACGTCCAGTACCTGGAAGACCAAGAGTCTCTACACGGAGAGAGTATACGAGTGAACTTTCTCTCTTCTAGCAGTAGTGTACTGTAGGTCTCTGAAGGAACGAAAGAAGGATTAGAAGGAGTGATTAGAAAAAGACACAGCTCATGCTCATTTTCAAAAATGGTCGTCGAACAGACGCACGAACCCATAGGCCTATATCTCTAACGTCAGTCTATTGAAGAATTGTGGAACATTCGATGCTCGCTTGTAATGACATTTCTGGAAACCGAAAATCTCTGTACGAATCAGCATGGATTCCAAAAGCACTCAGGCAGCTGATACCTGCACCCAGACCGATGCCATGTCGCTTGGCTTCCGGAAGCGGCTAGATGTATTTCCGGACAGCTGCCATCTGAACAAAATACGACCGCACGGAATATCAGACCGCCTGTCAGAGTATAGTATCTCATTCTTAAGGGGAGAAGAAAAGAAATTTTTATCCCTATTCTGCCAATGCTATTTCACCCTTTGAATACGTGCATTTTTCAAACGAACTATAAGTGGTAAAACAGTGAAATTTTTACTGAATAAATATAACATATATGCCTGCATTTACAAGTAAAATGAATAAAATACCTCTTGTGGAGTAGAAGAAAAAATTTCTTTAACTAATACAAATGGTTCCAATGGCTCTGAGCACTATGGGACTTAACATCTATGGTCATCAGTCCCCTAGAACTTAGAACTACTTAAACCTAACTAACCTGAGGACATTACACAACACCCAGTCATCACGAGGCAAAGAAAATCCCTGACCCCGCCGGGAATGGAACCCGGGAACCCGGGCGCGGGAAGCGAGAACGCTACCGCACGACCACGAGATGCGGACTAACTAATACATTTTCACTTTTTTAATACATTAATTATTATAAAACAGTATCTGTTGGGAAGGTGGTTCTCAATTTACTTGTAATAACTTATGACCATCCTTAGTACAGACACTAAATTTCATATTTCTAACCCAATCAGTTTAGAAAATAATGGTACCTGAAAGTAAAAAAAATAAGTTTTCAGAAAAATCAATTTAATGTTTAGTACTGCAATTTTAGTACAGTTATTGATGAGAATACTAACCACTAATATTTTCCTGCACCACACTAGCATACTGATCTTACTTCCCTTGGCCCCTCTTCTTTTCTGTCTACCTTTGCTGTACATTTTAAATTAGCTGTTTGTGCTCGGCAGATTCTCTCTTTATCTATTTGTGCCAAGGATTTTGCGGCATTTCAACTAGGTTTTATGTCTAGTACTTCCAAAACTTCCAGTTTTCTTCTTACAACAGCTTTGAAGCATAAAATAGCATTACAAAAACGAAATTTGAGGGTTGTTATCTGAACAACTACAGTTTTTGGTAACCGGGTCCAAATGAAATTTTGCATTTTCCTATGAAGACATTTCTTCATCGAAGTATCTTTACACAGTCGTCTAAATATAGGTTTAATTTCATTCATTACTGCTGCAGGTAAAGAATGTTTGTGGTCATATGTTGCTCTTGTCCTGCTTGCACTAAGCATCAGGGTAGTTCGGGCAAAGACAGGGCTGCAGCTTTTGATCTGCAGAAAACGTAGGAAAAAAGATAACCCATACAGCGTTTTTTATGTTTTCTAAATTCACAACATTTCTTCTTATAGCCATGCCTAATAATGATAAAACAATAGAAGCAGGAACTAACGTACGATAAAACAACAGAAGAGGGAAGTAACGTACAAGGAATAAAGGAAACCAGTGCATTATCTCTGCTTGGGACGAAAACGAAGGCATTTAAATGCCAAATCACACAGAGCTTCAAGAAAACTATTATAAGTAAAAAAAAATTGTCATATTTACATGAAACCAAAACAGTTTTACGCACGAAATGGCGGGCATTTCAAATATGCAAAAATTTTAAACTCGATTTAAGCGGAATCTTTAGATGTAAACCTATCTTTCTGAGTGTTGTAGGACCATTACGTTTTACAATACATATTATAATTGGGCTAGTTAATAACGTCGAAAGTTCCATAAGCCATTTCGCGGATGATTCTGTTGCACACAGAGAAGTCGCAACACTACAAAATTGTAGCTAAAAGCGGAAAGATTTGGAAAGAGTGAACGCTTGGTGCAGGGGCTGGCAGTTGATCCTCAACAAAAAACGACTGTAACGCAGTCATTGCTCATAAACAGAGTCAAAAACCAGTTAATTTTTGATCAAACGATTGCAAAACAATCACTGGAAGCCGTCACATCCCTATAACATATAGGAGCATGCCTACGGAGAGATTTGAAGTGGAACGGTCACTTAAAACTAATCGCAGGTAAGACATATGACACACTGAGGTTCCTCGGAAGAATCCTCAGGAAGTGTGGTTCATCCACGAAGGAGGCAGCTTAGAAAACTCTCATTCGACCAATACTTTGGATCCGTATCAGGTAACATTAATAAAAGAAACCCAGAAGGTCCAGGTAGACCAGCAGTCAAACTGCATTATTTTTGTTCGTGTTTAGCGTTGTTGCCAGGGTTGGTAGGATACATAGGGGCGTGAACAGCGTCAGGAGTTTCGTGATCACTGTGAAAAACGCGGAGATCTTACGTACTCGTTTGAGACAGCGTTAAAAGCACGTGACAAAGTTTGAAAGAGGTCTCCATTTGGCTGGCTCGTCGAACCGTGTAATACCTAGATTCTTGGGGCATTCGAACGTGACAGGAGCCAACGTTGGATTCCTTGGGAACGTGAGAGCAAACGTACTGGTTGTCAAGGTTCCTGGTGACCACAAGGGAGCATCGTGGTGAAGTACACCAAGGACATCATATCCCCTTCACATTTGTGTCTGCCAAGCGCGAACACGTAATAGATTCCCAGCAATACTTTGCGTCATCCCGCATCATTGCAGCAGCGACACTAGGAAATTATCGTCCCACGCGAAGCCTGCTGTTAACACTGCAGGGTGCTCCATTGATAGTGACCGGGCCATATACCTCACGAAACAAGCATCAAACGAAAAAACTACAAAGAACGAAACTCGTCTAGCTTGAAGGGGAAAATCTAATGGCGCTATACTTGGCCCCCTAAATGGCGCTACTCTAGGTCAAAAGGATATAAACTGCGTTTTTTAAAACAGGAATCCCCATTTTTATTACATATTCGTGTAGTAAGTAAAGAAATATGAATGTTTTAGGTTCAAATGGCTCTGAGCACTCTGGGACTTAACATATGAGGTCATCAGTCCCCTAGAACATAGAACTACTTAAACCTAACTAACCTAAAGGCATCACACACATTCAAGCCCGAGGCAGGATTCGAACCTGCGAACGAAGCGGTTGCGCGGTACCAGACTGAAGCGCCTAGAACCGTACGGCCACAACGGCCGGCTTATGAATGTTTTAGTTGGACCACTTTTTTCGCTTTGTGATAGATGGCGCTGTAATAGTCACAAACGTTTAAGTACGTGGTATCACGTCATTGCGCCAGTGCGGACGGTGTTTGCTTCGTGATACATTACCCGTGTTAAAATGGACCGTTTACCAATTGCGGAAAATGTCGATATCGTGTTGATGTATGGCTATTGTGATCAAAATGCCCAACGGGGGTGTGCTATGTATGCTGCCCGGTATCCTGGACAACATCATCCAAGTGTCCGGGCCGTTCGCCGGATAGTTACGTTATTTAAGGAAACAGGAAGTGTTCACCCACATGTGAAACGTCAGCCACGGCCTGCAACAAATGATGATGCCCAAGTAGGTGTTTTAGCGGCTGTCGCGACTAATCCGTACCCCAGTAGCAGAAAAATTGCGCGAGCATCTGGATTCTGAAAAACGTCGGTGTTGAGAATGCTACATCAACATAGATTGCACCCGTACCATATTTCTATGCACCAAGAATTGCATGGCGACGACTTTGAACGTCGTATACAGTTCTGCCACTGGGCAAAAGAGAAATTACGGGACGTTGACAGATTTTTTGCAGGCGTTCTATTTAGCGACGAAGCGTCATTCACCAACAGCGGTAACGTAAACTGGCATAATATGCACTATTGGGCAACGGAAAATCCGCGATGGCTGCGACAAGTGGAACATCAGCGACCTTGGCGGGTTAATGTATGGTGCGGCATTATGGGAGAAACGATAATTGGCTTCCATTTTATCGATGGCAATCTAAATGGTGCAATGTATGCTGATTTCTTACATAATGTTCTACCGATATTTCTACACGATGTTTCACTGCATGACAGAATGGCGATGTACTTCCAATATGGTGGATGTCCGGAACATAGCTCGCGTGCAGTTGACGCGGTATTTAATAGCATATTTCATGACGATTGATCGTCGAAGCACCATACCATGGCCCGCACGTTCACCGGATCTGACATCCCCGGATTTCTTTCTGTGGGGAAAGTTGAAGGATATTTGCTATCGTGATCCACCGACAACGTCTGACAACATGCGTCAGCGCATTGTCAACGCATGTGCGAACATTACGAAAGGTGAACTACTCGCTGTTGTGAGGAATGTCGTTACACGTATTGCGAAATGCATTGAGGTTGACGGAAGTCATTTTGAGCATTTATTCCATTAATGTGGTATTTACAGGTAATCACTCTGTAACAGCATGCGTTCTCAGAAATGATAAGTTCACAAAGGTATATGTATCACATTGGAACAACCGAAATAAAATATTCAAACGTACCTAAGTTCTGCTCTGAGCACTATGGGACTCAACTGCTGTGGTCATCAGTCACCTAGAACTTAGAACAACTTAAACCTAACTAACCTAAGGACATCACACACATCCACGCCCGAGGCAGGGTTCGAACCTGCGACCGTAGCAGTCGCACGGTTCCGGATTGCGCGCCTAGAACCGCGAGATCACTGCGGCCGGCCCTTAAGTTCTGCATTTTAATTTAAAAAACCTACCTGTTACCAGCTGTTCGTCTAAAATTGTGAGCCATATGTTTCTGACTATTAAAGCGCCATCTATCACAAAGCCAAAATAGTGGTCCAACTAAAACATTCACATTTCTCTACGTACTACACGAATATATAATAAAAATATGGGTTCCTATTTAAAAAAACGCGGTTGATACCCGTCTGACCTATGGCAGCGCCATCTAGCGGGGTAACCATAGAGCCTTCTGGTTCCCCCCCTCAAGCTAGACAAGTTTCGTTCTTTGTATTTTTTTCATTTGCGCTTATTTCGTGAGATATTTGGCCCGGTCACGATCAATGGACCACCCTCTATATCACAAACGGATGCGTTCGGAGTGGTGGCATGACAGCTGATAAATGGCGTCGGATTTTGTTCGCCGATAAATCACGGTTCTGCACTACGACGGATGACCATCGTCGGCGTGTATCGCGGTGACCTGGAGACAGGTCCCATTATTCTAAATTTTTTGAGGGGCACAGCCGTGTTACTCTTGTTGCCCTGGCGTGTGGAGCCATCGCGTATGACATCAGGTCGCGCCTGGTAGTGATTGAGGGAACTCCGACGACAGAAGTTGCGTCAAACACGTCCTGCGTCCTCTTGTATTACATTTCATGCGACAATTTTATGGTGCCATCTTTCAACACACAGTCATCGACCTGAAATGGCACGTGTTCTATGAACCGTCTGCGTAATGTTGAGGTATACCGGTGGCCACCAAGTTCCCCAGACCTGTCTCTGGTGTAACAGGTGTAGGACCATCTCCGACGTCAACCCCGTCCCAATGCCAGTATGGAAGATATCAAGGAGCAGTTACATTTATGGGCCAACCTGCCTCAGAAGAGAGTACAACGACTTTCTGACACCCTACCCAACGGAATCCGAGCTTGCGGGGTGCAGCGTCATAGTGATAAGTTCCTTTAGCTCCATTATGGACAGAGGACAGCGGCTGGTCAAGTACTTAACCAGGAAATTCGCCAAACAGCCGTGCAATTGAGATTTTATTTTCGCTACCAGTTCGGCACTTACTTATAACTTCTTCAGGCCCCGTATGCACCTCTAAAAATAGTTCATACTGTCATACTGGGGCCATAACTTTTTAGTTAAGCCTTCGAAGGGAACACGTGAGGTACGAATTCACGACATCTAGAAACATATGGCCCCGTTATGCCAATATCGATTATTTTTAGGAGGTGCATATGGGGCCAGAAGATGGCATAATGAATTGCCGAAACTGGCAGCGAAAATAAAATAAAATAACTTGTGGAGACAACCATTAGCAGTACCAGAAAGACAACTTTAGACAACAACTATTTTAATACAGTTTTCATACTGTGCTATTCCTATACAATTATAGATTACTCAAACAATGCTACCTGACAAAAAAGGCGAAGCATCCAAAGGGGGAGGAGAAGACCATATAAATCTTCACAGGTTGTGATGGTACGTGATGTTACCTCAAAGATTACGAAATCGAGTCAGATTTAGAAAGAACTTGGTAGTACGAGCCAACTTATCACTATTTGACAATGAAATTTTTCTGTTTACGATGTTATTCTTCGATCTTATTTTAGCAATTTTCTGGGTTGATTCTACTTTTTATTTGTGGGTTAAGATTTTCCCTGATGATTCAATACCCATTTTGGTGCTAACTCTTCTGAGAAGAGATTATTCAGAGAGCAGATAACTACAGTGGCCCAGGTAGCATGTGCAAACCCAAATCGAAGATTAGTCGATGACGGGAAATGCCGTAAATAACCTTCGTTCAGACAGCGTGTAAAGTGAGTCCTACTTACTAGAAATGAACACAACCAGATCAGTTTGACACAATACACAATCCTCTGATTAAAGAACATATCCGGAAAAGCGACTTAAAATTGTATTAACGAATCGTTGTAACGAAGGCTTCATAGATACCAAATGCCAATTCGCCCGCCGAGCCAGGTTCATACTTCCTGTAGACCGCCATCGTCCATCCACGGGGCCAACGAGGTACGCGACCGCTGCAATGAACTTGTGACGTCACACTAGTCGGCTTGACGCCACACTTCGTGAACGGTCGGCTCCGTGCAGGACACACGGGAAATCAATATGTAATTGAAAAGGTATCCGCTAAAGGTCTTAAATTTCTCGTGTGCTATCGAGGGCTCACACGTGTTTAATCGAACCGTCAAGAATTATTGAACTCGTCTAAAATAGTTACTCGCTCCCCATCGGAGATGAGTGGTATCACTCGTAAAGACCTGCAGTGTTACGCGCTGTGACGTACGCCCCACAGCCTGTCTTTCTCGTGGCCTGGTGAAGCATCAGCCGATATTGGAACTGCGTGACACACTAATAATATCGCTGCCAATCTTCGAGTCTGTCGGCGTATCGATGCAGCGGCATGATACTAAATATGCCATGAAATGGAAACGTGTACGAGTCGCTGCAAAAGGCTGATAAGAATTCGGTTCACAGTAACGAAGATGGCTTCGCGCAGGCTGATAATGGTATTCAAATAAAGTTGCTAGTGTTTATAGTTGCAGTGGAGCGTTCTCACCCTAGATTGCACACGAATCCTCTCTCTCTCTCTCTGGACGATTGAGATGAGCGCCGGTTAACACACATGAACTTTACCATGTACTTGTTAGTGGATTTAGTCTTTCAACCAGGCTTTGTTGATACTTCATCCTCACACTCTTAAGCGCGTATCAGTTACAGCATTTCCTGTACACTGTGCTTCAGAGAAGGGTATTTGCTCTGTGACTTACAAAATAATAAATGAAATAAATACTTCTTTAGAAAGATAAACGTAAGAAGCGTTCAACTTTATGCCGAGTTATGAATATCGTTTATTTAGCTATTTTCTCTATATTCAAAATTCGAATTTATGGTAAGCTCTTATGGGACCAAACTGCTGAGGTCATCGGTTCGTAAGCCTACACACTACTTTATCCAACTTTAACTATAGACAACACACACACACATGCCCGAGGGAGGACTCGAACCTCCGCCGTGGGGAGCCGCACGCACCGTCGCAAGACGCCCGAGACCGCGCGGCTAACCCGCTTTCTCTTTATACACAAACGACCTGATGGATAGGGCAAGCAGGAATCTGTGGCTATTTGCTTCTGACGCCGTAGTGTACGGTAAAAGCCATCGTTGACTGACTGCAGCACGATACAGTATGCTGCTTTACGCACTTACAAGGGGAAGGCCTCAGACACGGCCAACCGATTCGGCTCAAATTTGGCAGGTCGCTTGTGTACAACCTAAAACGAAGGACTCTAAGACACTTTGGGTCAACACCCCCGCAATTTTGAGAAAATCACCCCTAACGGTTATGACGAGCAATCGACTCAAAATTGGAGGGGTCGATAGATAATTGTAAATAGAGCATTTTTCACCGTCAGGTATGGGCTCCGAAAACGCATACTTTTCGAGAAATCGAGGCAAGAAACTTTTACAACTGCCGCTTTTGTACCCACATTGCAAACGCTTTTCGGAGGCAGCACCGATAGCACAAAGGCCAAGGGTTAGAATCTCGAAGAAACCTAGTGGATGTTATTATTTTCGTTTGTATTTTTCCATATCTTAATTGACAGGGATAGGAGGGTTAATAAGGTAAGTAAATCAATATGGAATGATAATAATAAGGTAGGCAAACTAGTTTCCCAAACGCCGTGAGTTAATAAACTATCAAACTTTTAAGCCTTGTCACATGAAAACAACTTCGAGTAAGAGCGCTGCGAATTCCTCACGAGGGACCACAGATAGCCTACCGCGCGATGCTTGTTTAAAGCGAGGTACGGGACAGAATACACGCGGGGAGAGTGATGCTGTCCCGGTTGCCTCTTCGTCATACCATAGTTGTGAACATGGAAGAGTGAAGGTGCCCAGTACGAGCCTTATAGGAGTCAATCGGAAAGAGTTGTTTTCCGTCATTAAGCTGCCGCTTACCTCGTGGATACATGTAGTGATTTTTCCATTGTTAATGCGCCGAATGAAATACGTTTTGTGAATGAATAGTGTTCTTCGGAAAGTAACATATCACAAGTACTGTATGTAGTTTGTAGTAATTAGCTCGTCTGTTTATGCCGTAGTGACTAGTTACTGTTTGTTGAGTCATATCTTTCATGTGCATAATCTGAATAATGGAGGATGTACACCCTTCGACTAGCGCTGTAATATAGAGTTGGCAGCCTGTCACAGACGACGGCAAGCAAGAAGTTACCGACGCTGTGTTTTGGTTTGTAAAAGTGTTGCAAGACAGACACATTATGGATGCACTACTGGAAGCAGGCAGTTCTGTTTCTTCCAGATTGATAGGAGCGGTTATCGTCCAGCGATTTTTGGAGCTGACGAACGAAATGACTTTTGTTGATACTGAAGTACTATACCATGAAGACGAAGCAGAAGGTGATTCAGTGGAAGATATTCCGACTAGTGAATCGCAAAATGGTCATAACACTTTGGAAATCTCCACGTCACTGGTAATATCAAATCGGAGTATAAAATTCGTCAACGGCATGTCATTAAATACGTCTCTCATAAGGAGGTACAAAATATAGAAGATATACAGAAAGTGGCGGCTCTTTTCAGCACGCAAACGGCGTCACTTATGACCAGTTTTAATGGTGATTACGTGATCAACACCGATCAAACAGAATGCAAGTATCGGGTGAACATTCGACGCATGTTATCGCATAAGGGAGAAAAACGAACCCTTGTCGCAGCTGGTAGTAAAAACAAACTAAAGGTCCTCGGGTTATAGAAGAGGTCAATCGCTTAACCAACTCGTTGAAAAATGTTTACATTACCTGGTCCAAATCCGGGAAACTGGCGAATGCGATTTACAGAAAATTTATTGAGAATGTTTTGAAAACCATACGTTTCTGATAACAAGTTTTGTCTAATATTGGACTCCTGGAGTGGACAAATTAATACTACAATATATGACACAATGTGTATAGATGGCGAAGGTCAGCCGACGTGAACAGTAAAAGTAATACCGCCAAACTGCACACCTGGGTGCCAGCAGTGTGATGTTTATTTCTATCGCCAGGTTAAAAACCTTATTTCCAGGCTCCACAATTGCAGTGTACTTCTGGAAACCCAGCCGGAATTGCACAACTGCACGGATGCAATAACTATTCACAGCATAATTCATAACCAACTTTCAGCACTGATTTTTCAGGCAATGATATCGTATGCGTGGTATGCATCAAAATTAATTCCCGATAAGACATATTTTTAAATGTAAACCAAGTTTGTTTTCCGCCGAGTCTTCGGAAGGAACAGTGCAGCTGTCGAAAGATTGCATTCATTAGATGTTCTTGGTGCCATTAGTATATTTGTTTCAAATATTTATATGACAAGTACCATCCATCTAGTTGTTCGAAGAAGAGTGAGGACACGTAACAGTGACTGGAAGAGCCATTGTAAAGTGACCTGGAGTAACATTTTAGTTGTTTACTATCCCATGAGGTTTGAGGAATTTAGTTGCCTACTTTATATTATCATTCCTTATCGATTTAGTTACATTATTAACCCTCCTATCCCTATCAATTGAGATATGGAAAAATACAAACGAAAAGAATAACTTCTGATAGGTTCTCCGATCCCCTTGGCCATTGCGCTATCGGTGCTGCCTGCGAAAAGCGTTTACCATGTGGGTACAGAAGCGGCAGTTCTAGGAGTTTCTTATCTCGATTTCTGGAAAAGTATGCGTTTTCGGACCCCATACCTGATGATGAAAAATGCTCTATTTACAATTATCTATCGATCCCTCCAATTTTGGGTCGATTCCTCGTCATAACGTTTAGAGGTGATTTTATTAAAAACGCGGGGGAGTTGACCAAAATTATCTTAGATTCCTTCGTTTTAGTTTGTACACAAACGACCTGCCAAATTTGAACCGAATTGGTTGGCCGTGTCTCAGGCCTTCCCCTTGTTAGATAGGTTAAGTAATTATACGTAACGCTGCATGCAAAGGACGTGAAACGGAACGAGCACATAAACAAATCGTCGACGTCGGGTTTTTGGGAGATTTATGGGAATTTCTAGCTCAGAATATTTTTGTAGCCCATTTTTGGGTATGGCTCGAGTTTTCGGGATCCCCATTCCAAAGGCGGTAGGTTCGAACCACACGCATCACGGAAATGCTTCGTGAGTTGACACCAGAATCCCTGATGGGGGAGGGGGGCGGGGGGACAGTCGCAAAAGGCACTTTAAAACTTCTGGGTCATATAACTCGGCTTGTAATTAACTTAAAGAAGAAAGGTAACTTTTTCTGATGCACTGATTCGAAACGACTTTTTTTATGTATGGTAATAGAGCTGTGGCGGGTCGCTGGCGTCACCTTTCGAATTCCTGGGCGCAATAGCTCGATCTGTCGTGTGATGTCCCTCTGGTTTGAGGCCACTAAGATCTTTGCTCGAGGTTGTTGTCGGGGGACGGGGCGTGTTGTGGCGTGGCGAGATGGCGAGTGGTAACGGAGCGAGGATGTCGGTGTGAGAGGTCCGCCGGCGAGTACGGCGAGCACTTGCGCAAGCGTCTTGGGCGCAGAGTCCGGCGAGTGGTTGCTGCGCGTATTTGTGTGCCGATTTGGATCCGTGGCTGAACTCTAGTGCCGTCTTCGTGCGTAGCCTCGCCAGCCACCTGTTGACGGCTGGTGACCGTGGCCATGTCGTTGCACTGCAGATTTTTCTCTGTGGATTCCGCACGATTTGTTGAATTGTAGGTTCATCGGAGTATATTAAAATAGTGTGCGGGATCGTTCATGCAGAGACATACACCCGCCTACTGACTGGAGACCATTGGTTTATGTTGAGATGATTGCTTTTGTGTCGCACCACAGGTCTGCTGTTATGTGTCTCTGTGCAGTGTCGTTGGCGTAGTTCGTGTAGCTTTACGTAGACGTGCTCCGGTCGGCGAAATTGTGAGTGGCGTGCAGTTTCAATTTTGTTGCACCTTGCTGTTACTGCAAGCTCTTTGGCCTTGCTCTTTTCGCGAGTGTTCACTGTTGGTTAAGGAAATCGTCTTATAGTGAAAAGAGGTGCTGTTACCTGGGCAGCGATCAAGGTGAATTATGTGGAAGCATCTGGGCAGGAGACGCTACAGATTAATTACGGACTCTGTGTGGTGGATCTTGTGCACAATGAACAGGCGCGGAACAAGGTCACTGTTGTCTGTGACTCATGCTCCGTCTTAGCAAGTAGTGCAGCCCACGTCAGTAGTTCTACAGCAACGTTTTAGACTCCTATGGTGGAACGTGATTAATGATTACACGCATATGTGCTGGTCGTGGGAGATATGATATTCTTGTTCAGACTTGTCTTTCCGACGCCCCGGCTATAAAAGCGTTTGGTTGCGCCACCATTGCCTGTGAAAGAATTACACATCCTATGTATCCTCATAAAATGCACCATCAAGTGTCTTGCCACATTCAGTGTGGGCAAAGAATTGATTTGTAATTTGATAAAGCGCATTTAGCGAGGCCTTCTGATGCGGTTTGCCAGTGTTGTGTTTAATTAAATTAAAAATACGTGTGTAAGAAATTCTCTTGCGCCCAATGGGGCTACCCCCTAATTCTAAGTTACATGTGAGTGTACCAAGCTCCTTTAGGATAGCGTACTGATTAGTCACCTAGCACAAGCGGTGCTCTGATTTAGCGCTGTTAAGCTGGATCACTTCAGAATGTCTTTATCTTAAGGCCTGCTAAGATATTTAAGCTCTGCTGCGCGAAAAATATCTAGTTCGGGCTGATGATTTGGGTTATAGAGAACATAGCGCGTAGTGGTGTACCGTTGCAGCGGTGAATTGGGCATTAGTAGTTATGTGTTGTATTTCCCTGTGGTGATTGGTGGCCAGAGGTTCATTAGCTGCTGCATATGCTGTAAATAGTTATTGTGGAGTAGTTCTCGTCGACGAGAATGAATTGGTTAAAACTGAATTCACTTGTCCTTGAGTATTTTAAGGTGGAAACCTGTGAAAAAAAGCCAAGTTTTGATATTATTTATTATATTGCATATGTATTATCACATGATTAATCTCTCGAGTATTGAAGGCCTGCCTGTTCCCTTTTTCATTAAATTAAGAGCTGTTTCATAATTTTGGTTAGCTGGAACTGTTAATAATCGAGGTCTACCTGTTTCTATTGCCCTGTTATTGAGATTTGATATCTTACTCAAGCTGTGTTGTAATTGCCGGCCGGAGTGGCCGAACGGTTTTAGGCTCTACAGTCTGTAACCGCGCGACCGCTACGGTCGCAGGTTCGAATCCTGCCTCGGGCATGGATCTGTGTTGTCCTTAGGTTAGTTAGGTTTAAGAAGTTCTAAGTCCTAGGGGACTGATGACCTCAGAAGTTAAGTCCCATAGTGCTCAGAGCCATTTTTTTGTGTTGTAATTAACTGAAATTTTGATTGCCAAAGGAACTGTTTCAGAGGTATTTAAGTCAATGAAGCACTAATAGGAAATGACACATTATGGTACATGGGCCCTAACCTTTCGCCTTGCGTCCCCTTGTCCATAATTTTGAGTATCAGCAATGAACAAATCTTTTGCCTTTGCAGGTGAAGAACAACAAAACTGAAAATGACTTTTTCCGTTGTTACAGCGAGGTGGCAGGAACACCATAAACAGTTCGAAAAATTGTCTGCACAGGAAAAGGAACAGGCTTGGTTTACTAAAACGAAGTCAATGACTCAAGTTCAGAGAAATTTCAGAACGCGAAACGGGAAACCACCAGCCTCTCGGCCATCTATAAGAAAATGGCACAGGAATTTCGCAGAATGTGGATCTGAAGCACTATGTAGGCAGATCAAGGAGAATTAGCGAAGATAAGGAGAGATTTCGGTTTTTTCAGCGTTCACTACAGAAGCCCGTTCGTAAGGCATCAGATAAACTGTGAATCCCTCGTACGACAGTGAACCGGGTACTCCGAAAGCGTTTTCACCAGCGTTGCTGTTGGAATACTTTGGTCTTGTACTCATCTGACCACCTGCTTCCCAAACTAGCTACGAGAATAACAAGTAGCGTTTCTCATGTGAGCACAGGGGCTGTTTCCATGCGGGAAAAACAGTACTTAATGTCAATACAAATATCTATAATAGAGAGCCGAATGGTTGGACCATTAATTTGATACCAAAACTAATTACATAAAAAATGATACGAGAAAAAAATTCTCGAAGTTTCACACAGTACCCCACAGTCAAGGCACTTCTTTTCGACTCCGTCACGGAACTGATTTAAAGAGTTAATGTACGCTATCTTATTAGAGAACAGAACCAATTAGATGTGGTACTGAATGAGTACACGTTCCGGGTCTCCTGCACAAGGCGGCTTATCCGCCTACGGCGCCGACAGAGCGCAGAAAAACTCTGTTGTCACAAGCGTCAGTTGTTTGCACCGACGACGAGTAGCTTCACTAGGGCAGACACGGCGGATGTGGGGAAGACAAATTACCCGCTGCTGAATTGCCTTCCGTGGGAACGGACCCTCCGTCGAGACTCCAGAGGCACGGCGGCATTACTAGGCCACTTCTGAAAATGATACTCTAGACGGGAACAACTGTCGCTCTCAGTTCCAGGAACCATTTCATTTTCTTTTGTAATTGCATCATTGTCAAACTTTGTACAAATTAGTGCACACTAAAGATGAGAAAAAACCACACCTAATCGTGCCAAAACCAACAGCAGTTCACACACACACATACACACACACAAAACACTAAGAACTAAACACTCGTGTTGGCGTTTTATGTTGGTGAGTGTTGCCATCTACTGATGTTATTGCCAGCTATCGTACGTTATTGTCAACTATTTGATGTTATTACCAACTGTTGAATGTGTTTTTGTGGTAATTTCGATCTGTTTTTAAATATATTGAACGTGTTTTTGTGATATTTGTGATCTGATCACGAAAACACATTCTATACTTGCTAGTAACAGTCGGCCGGTGTGGCCGAGCGGTTCTGCGCGCTACAGTCTGGAACCGAGCGACCGCTACGGTCGCAGGCTCGAATCCTGCCTCGGGCATGGATGTGTGTGATGTCCATAGGTTAGTTAGGTTTAAGTAGTTCTAAGTTCTAAGGGACTGATGACCTCAGAAGTTAAGTCCCATAATGCTCAGAGCCATTTTTTGCTAATAACATTTGATAGTACGCAATAACATTCAGTAGTTGGCAACACCAACGAAAGCGAAACATCAAAACAACTGTTCAGTTCCTAGTGTTGTGGAGCGTGAAAATGAAACTTTCAAATGGCAGTTATAAGAAGAATGAAATAGCGATAACAAAGGAACAACACGCAACATGCAGGCCAACGTCTAGGGAATCTGCAAGTATACCTTTAAATTCTTGTTGCATCACAGAAAAGGAAAAAGTGTCGGAACTGTGTATAACCTATGTATACAACATCCTAAATGTAAACTAAATAATATAAACAAAAATATGTACATATTTCAGTCCACTGAAGATGTCTTGCATAGAATAAAGGCGAAACGCATATGGCACAAGAATTGCGTTTCAGTCAGTTATAATTAGATGGCCCCAAAATATTATCAACATACCGTAATATTACGTGCAACTGAGGTCGACAGAACTACAAAAATTGAAGCTGTTAGGCGATATTGTTATTTCTAGACTTAACACCGTCGAGGTAGTTACACATTAGTGCCCAATTGTAGGGGGCAAGTTGCAAGTTCTTCAGCCTTGCAGTGAAAGAAAGTGTTCCAACGTCCAAATTGCTGTAATTTTTCGACCTAGTTTCCTTTATTGTCAGTGTATACTACATAACATTTTCTGCTGAGGATTATTGAGTAACTTCTGCCACCTTGCTAGTGTCCATAGATTTTTCAGACTTCTTTCTGTTATTTGTTTGGATCTGAACGTATAAGAGTCAGTCTGTATAGGGTGAGTTTTCTAAATGTGTGGAAACTACAGGATAACATGTGAGCCGCCCAGACAACCTTTTGGAGAACGACTGTCTATTAATGGCGAAGTTAGCCTTTGCTGGGAGGAGATTTCTTATTACACACTATAGATTTATAGACTGTGTATGTTTCACACAGTTCATGTGCTTTGCTTTTACTGCCTCTTCTGTCATTAATAGTTTCAGTGTTTGAATGGGAAAACTGGTAGAAGCCCACCTCGGGGAAGAACAGTTTGGAATCCGGAGAAATGTAGGAACACTCAAGGCAATACTGACTTACGACTTCTCTTAGAAGGTAGGTTCAGCAAAGACGAACCTACGTTTACAGCCTTTGTACACTTAGAGAAAGCTTTTGACAACAATGACTGGAGTACTCTCTCTGAAATTCTGGAGGTAGCAGGGGTAAAATACAGGCAAAAGGCTATCTACAACTTGTACAGAAACCAGACGGCTGTTATAAAAGTGGAAGGGCATGAAAGGAAAGGAGTGGTTGAGAAGGGGGTGGGACAAGGTTGTAGTCATCCCCGATGTCATCCGATCTGTACATTGAGCAAGCAGTAAAGGAAACCAAAGAAAAATTTGGTGTAGGAATTAAAGTCTAGAGAGAAGAAAAAAAACTTTAAAATTTGCCGATGATATTTTAATTCTGTCAGGACACGAAAGGACGTGCAAGAGCAGTTGAACGGATTGGATAGTGTTCTAAAACGATGATACAAGGTGAATGGCAACTAAAGCAAGAGAAGGATAGTAGATTGTGGTCGAATTTAATCGGGTGATTCTTAGGGAATTAGATTACGCAACGAGACACATGGAAGTGAAACATGGACAATAAACAGTTCAGACAAGAAGAGAATAGAAGCTTTTGAAATGTGGTCCTACAGAACAATGCTGAACATTAGATGGGTAGATCACGTTACTAGTGAGGAGGTACTGAATAGAACTGGGTAGAAAAGATATTTGCAGCACAATTGACTACAAGAAGGGGTTGGCTGATTGAACTCATACCGAGTCATTAAGGGATCTCCAAGTGAGTACTGGAGGGAAGTGTGTGGCGTAAGAATCGTGGAGACCAAGAGATGATTACAGTAAGCAAATTCAGAAGGATGTAGGTTGCAGTATTTATTCGGAAACGAAGAGGCTTGCAAAGAATAGAGTAGCACCGAGAGCTGCATCAAACCAGTCTCCGGACTGAAGACCATAACATTACTGACATGTTTAAGCAGCGCTAGCGTGGCGTTGCCAGTCCCGTCACACGAGACACCACATCCCCGTTAGGAGACCACGTCATTTGTTTTTTCGCAAAATATTTGGAGGCCTGTTTTGTTGGCGATCACATGAAACTTCTTCAGGGCTTGTCTAGCATCAGTAGTTCTTTTTTTCGTCGTCAGTCTTCTGACTGATTTGATGCGGTCCGCCACGAATTTCTCTCCCGTGCTAACCTCTTCATCTCATAGTAGCACTACCAACCTACGCCCTCAATTATTTGCTGGATATATTGCAGTCTCTATCTTCCTCTACAGTTTTTGCGTTCTATAGCTCCCTCTAGTAGAATGTAAGTTATTCCCTGATGTCTTAACAAATGCCCTGTCACCCTGTTCCTTCTTCTGATCAGTCTCCGAATCTACGCAGAACCACCTAATTCCTTACCTTATCAGTCCACCTTATTTTCAACATTCGTCTGTAGCACCACGTCTCAAATGCTTCGAGTCTCTTCCGTTCTGGTTTTCCTACAGTCCATGTTTCACATCCATGCAATTCCGTGCTCCAAACGTACATTCTCAGAAATTTCTTCCGCACTGTTTGATACCGGTAGATGTCTCTTGGTCAGAAATGCCCTTTTTGCCAGGGCTGATCCTTTTTTGATGTCGTCCTTGCTCCATCCGACATTGGTTATTTTGCTGCGTAGGTAGCAGAATTTGTTAACTTCATCTACTTAATGACCATCAACCCTGATGTTAAATCTCTCGCTGTTCTTACTTCTGCTACTTCTCATTACTTTCGTCTTTCTTCGATTTACTCCCAAACCATATTCTGTTCTCATTAGACAGTTCATTGCATCCAGCAAATCCTGTAATTCTTCTCTACTTTCGTGAGGATAGCAATTTCATCACGGAATCTTACCATTGATGTCATTTCACCTTGAATCTTTATTCCACCCCTGAACCTTTCTTTTATTTCCATCGCTGCTTCTTCGATGTACAGATAGAACAGCAGCAGTGAAACCCTACATCCCAGCACACACCTATTTTAATCAGCACTTCATTATTTGTCGTCCACTCTGATTAGTCCCTCTTGGCTCATGTACTCATTGTATATTACCCATCTCTCCCTATAATTAACCCCCATATTTCTCAGAATTTCGAAAATATTGCACTATTTTACATTGTCGAACGCTTTTTCAGGTCGTCAAATACCATAACGTGTCTTGATTTTTCTTTAGTCTTACTTCCATTACAACCGCAACGTCACAGTTGCTTCTTTGGTGCCTTCACCTTTCCTAATGTCGAACTGAACGTCGTCTAACACACTCTCAACTTTCTTTTCCATTCTTCTTTATACTATTCTTGCAAGCAAGTTGGATGCATGGGCTGTTAAAGTGATTGTGCGATAATTCTCTCACTAGTCAGTTTTTACAGTCGTCGGAATGGTGTGGATCATAGTTTTCCCAAAGTCAGATGGTATGTCGCCAGACTCATACATTCTAGACGCCAATGTGAATAGTCGTTTTGCTGCCACTTCCCCTAATGATTTTAGTAATTCTGATGGAATGTTATCGATCCCTTCTGCGTTATTTGATCTTAAGTCCTACAAAGCTTCTTAAATTATGATTCTAACACTGGATCGATCATCTCTTCTAAATCGACTCCTGTTTCTCCTTCTTCCCCCTCATACAGCCCTTCAGTGTACTCTTTCCGTCTACCCACTCTCTCCTCTGCATTCAACAGTGCAATTCCCGTAGCACTCGTAATGTTACCACCATTGCTGTTAATTTCACCGAAGTTTGTTTTGTCTTTTCTATATGCTGAGTCAGTCCTTCCGACAATAATTTCTTTTTCAATTTCTTCACATTTTTCAGGCAGCCATTTCTTTTCTCTGCACTTCCTAATTATTTCATTCCTCCGCAACTTGTATTTCTGTATTCCTGAATTTCTCTGATAATTATTTTACTTCCTTCTTTCATCGACCAACTGCAGTATTTATTCTGTTACCCATGGTTTCTTCGCAGTTATATTCTTTGCACCTCTGTTTTCATTTCCAACTTCTGTGATTACCCTTTTTAGAGATGTCCATTCTTCTTCAACTGAGCTATTCCTCATTGCCGTGTCTATAGCCTTAGAGAACTTCAAGCATATCTCAGCGTTCCTTAGCACTTCCGTACCCCACTTCTTTGTGTATTGATTCTTCCTGACTAATCTCTTAAACTTCAGTCTACTCTTCATCACTACCACATTGTGATCTGAGTCTATATCTGCCCCTGTTTATGACTTGCAATCCAGCATCTGATTTCGAAATAGCTGCCTGACCATGATATAATCTGACTGAATTCTTTCCGTATCATCCGATCTTGCCCAATCAAACCTCCTCCTCTTGAAATCCTTGAACAGAGTATTCGCTGTTACTAGCTGCAATTAATTGCAGAACTCAATTAGTTTTTCCCCTTTCTCATTCCTTGTCCCAACCCATATACTCCTGTAACCTTTTCTTCTTCTCCATTCCCTACAGCTGCATTTCAGTCCCCCATGGCTATTAGATTTCATCTCCTTTTATGTACTGTATTATCCTTTCAGTATCTTCATATACTTTCTCTATCTCTTCGTCTTCAGCTTGCGACATCGGCATGTATACCTTAACTATCGATGTCGGTGTTGGTTTGCTATCAATTCTGTTAACAGCAACCCTATCACTGAAGAGTTTACAGTAACATACTTTCTGCTCCACCTTCCCATTCGTAACGAATCCCACTCCCGTTATACCATTACATCATTTTTTGCTGCTGTTGATATTACCCTATACTCATCTGACCAGAAATTATTGTCTTCTTTCCATTTCATTTCACTGATCCCTATTATAATCTTTTTCTCATGGTCACCTCCCCCTCGGCAGTCCCCTCCCGGAGATCCGAATGCGGGACTATTCCGGAAACTTTCGCCAATGGAGAGATCTTCATGACAATTTTTCAATTACTGGTCATTTTTTCTGCGGACACACGTTACGCGTCTTCAGTGCAGTTGTTTCCATTGCCTTCTCATGCCGCTGGTCATTGCTGATTCTTCCGCCTTTAGGGGCAGTTTCCCACCTCAAGGACAAGAGAGTGGCCTGAACCTCTGTCCACTCTTCCGTCCTCTTTGACAAGGCCGTTGGAGGAATGAGGGTGACTTTTTATGCCGGAAGGCTTTGGCCGCCAACGGTGATTATTTATCAAAATTTAAGCATTGGTGGGTTTCGAACAGGGGTCCGAGGACGTTTTGATTTCTAATCAAAGACGCTACCCCTCACCACGGGTGGAAGATTGTAACGTATCAGACTAGTGTTTCTGCACTGTAGCCAGCAACAGCTGATGATAAGGAATGTCCCTGAACCCAACATCGCGAGTACGAGGCGCTCAAGACAAGATTCAGATTTGCTAGCAGCTGACCCCCAGCACTCGGCTCGATAAAACGCGAGTCACAGTTTTAATCGAAGTATAGCCTGGCAGTTATTGCTCACTCATCGGGGTAGACGAGGCAGTGTAAAATTATTCCTTTATTTCTCCATGTTTATTCCAAGCATTTCTGTTACATTGCGACTGTCTTATCTCGTACCAGATTGAAAATAAGAGATAACCCAACACTTTCTTTACGCCTGTTTTTATTTAAAAAGATTTGGACATCCCGCCCACAAAATTTACTTTAGAGAGTGTTTTTAAAACCGTCTATTAGAGTGAACTATTTGTTTTACTGTCCAGTCCACTGCATGTTGTACATTTAACAAGCTAGTATGAAGAATTCAGTAACAGGCATTTAAAAAAAAAGAATTGCAATCATAATAACTGTACGAATAGACTGGTGGTTCTATAATATCATCTTGAGGTTAAAAGTCGGTCCTGTACACGATCTTCGTATTCAGAAACTCCATCTTCTACTCTGTCTGTTACTACAGTCAAGTAAGGAGGGCACAAGAGAAGGTTTTGTAGGCGAGTGTCAGAAGAGACAAGACTCGTAAATTGTTTGGGTAGCTCTTGTCACCCATGTTGCAATCGGCGTATATAACCCTGCTCTCCCATAAGTTCACAATGATGGGTTGTAATTAGACATGAGTTCCCTCTTATTGTTTTTCCGTCTTCTAAGTTCATGGCTTTCTTCAGATGGTTGCCGTTTGCTGTCGTTTCACTAGTCTGGATTGTTGATCTATACCAATAGCTGTGGGTTTTGCTGTAGTGCTGTGTTTTCTGGCCATGGGTAAGGCTTTCCTAATAACCCAGATAGGTATGACTTTCCCACCCAAGTTCAGATGTCTCACTGAATGACGAGGCAGCCAGATCACTATGTCATACGCAATGCTTTGAGGGAAGGTCTTCCCCGAAGGGTAGCCACTTACGGCAACCATAACAGCTTAATTAGATACAAAACGTGAAAAGTATTTATTTACCTATCTAAATTAATTTAAAATCATGGCTGAAGTCGCCAAATGTATTATATTAAATTTATTTATGTCCTAATTAATTTAAATCCTGGCAGGAGTTGCCAAATAAAAGACGTATGTTTAGGTATCTGCATTGTTAATTAAACTAGTCTTGAGGTAGTAGGAGTGGAGACTGAAAAAAATCAGTGAATTTTAAAAGGAGAAGCCCTGGCAGCATGTACTATATGACCATAAATAGGTCCATTTGTTGTAGGAACAATCCATGCAGAGCATACCTCTATGCTAGATGGATGAGGTTAGTAAATACATAAATCGGTAATTGAAAACAATATGCACACATTTGGCTACAACAATATCCCCACCGGTTTATTTTCAATTCCAAAGAAAACTTGATGCACTGATAGATTTTCATCTGCCTCCACAGGCCTCAACTGATTTCCGTTCCTGAGAAAAGGGTTACACTGCACATGGCCACACTCTGCTGAACTCAACGAGGCCACATCCCCCTGCAGGTCCGCGGGTGGGAATGGGCCCGAGGTATCCCTGCCTGTCGTAAGAGGAGACTAAAAAGAGTCTCACACTTTTCGGTCCTATAAGTTCAGGTCCAATTTTATGGTTTGACCTGCCACTTTCCAAATTCTACAGAAGTGCGGGCTATATGGCGAAGGACGCCTTACGAGGTGCATGAGTTATCCGTAGTGCCCTTAGATACGATCTCTTGAACCTCTTGTCATGGCTTTGCATCCCCACCTGGAATTTATCTATTTGGGCGAGGACACTTTTCTGGGGTACGTCATCTTCTTCGGTTGTCCTGTCCTCTTTCTCCCGCTTGACAGTATTGGCGTTCTCTGCGCCCAATATCCAGCATGGTAGCCAGTCCGTTGTGGTGGGGCCGTCATGTACCCATTTGGTGGTAGCCCCCTGACAACAAAAGTATCGCACTGCTGATGCCTGAGCTATAAACTCCCCACGTATGCCAAGGAGTAGATGCCTCTCTTCCTGGGGCATCGGGACTTCTGGCAACGACCATCATGCCAGGTGGCCTTTGCTGTGGCTGGGTGGCATCTGTGGGGAGAGCCCCTGGTCGTAGTGGGCGGCATCAGGGCGGATGATCCGCAATGAAGCGGACTAAGTCATGTCTTGCTGCTGATCGTACAGCGCCAGCAGTCTCTAAGAAGGTAAAGATGGAGTAGAATGCTGACAGATATGACCGTAAATCGTTTCTCTCCCTCGCTACACCACAGGAGGAACGTAGGGCTACAGAAAGAATAGAGCCATATTCGCCTCAGTATTTAGTCTGTAGCAGAATGGACGGGTACTCCTACCTATGAAGCCTCAGGTTTTCGTTGAACATCTTGAGGATAAGTTTGGGGAAGTGACAGCGCTGTCCGAGATGAGAAGCGGTGGAGTCTTGATTCAGACAACAATCCCAGCTCAATCCCCCACGTTACTCACTTGTGAGCAGCTGGGTGATATTCCTGATTCCGTCACTCCCCATAAAAGGCTCAACATGGTCTAGGGGATTATTTTCCATCGCGACCTCCTCTTGCAGTCTGACGACGAACTCTGCTCCAGTATAGAACGGCGGGGTGTTCATTTCATCCGGCGCGTTTGTAGTAAACCCAGAGACAACAGGGTTACTACTGGTGCCTTCATCTTGGCCTTTGAGGGTGATTAATTTGCCTGAAAAGGTCTAGGTGCTGGTTTACCGCTGTGACGTTAAACCATACGTCCCTCTCCCTAAGCGGATCTTTCAGCGCTGGAAATTCAGGCAAATGTCTTCCCGCTGCACTTCCAACGTCACATGCCGAGTCTGCAGACGTCCACTGCATCCAGATACTCCCTGTGCACCTCCTCCCACATGTATCAACTACGGAAAGCTCGCAAGATTGCACAGTACTCCAAAAGAAACAGAAAAGCATGGATTACAAGATCTTGGACCGGTTAACTTACCTAGAGGCTAAGCTTAAATGTGAACGATTACACCCCATTCAGTTGACGACCACATACGCTGCAGCTACATTACCATTGCCGTTCCACACACTGTGCCACGAAGAGTGGGCCCTCTGGGCCTCCAGAATACGTCTGCCTCCTTGGTGGTAGGGCGAAAATCTCCTTCCGTTGCTACCAAAGTACCTACTTCAAGAGCAAGACTCCCCCAAACGCAGGGGCATCGGTCCCCTCCTCCCAGTCGGTGAAACAACTGCCTCCTCCAGCTCCTCTCATGCGGAAGGTTTCCCTTGGGACCTTCTCTCCCAAGGTATAATGCCACAGGGGGCACTCGACAGCGGCTAAAGGAGCCGAAAACTGCTGGAAGAAGAGCTTCACAGTCTTCCTCTGTGCCTGAAGCTACTTCAGAGAAGTCCTCCCAGCAAGCTCCTAAGGAGAAGAGAGAGGGCAAGCAAACAAAGAAATCTGCTAAGAAAAAGGACCCTCCAGTGCCCCCAACACCACCACTCCCTACCAATCTGCACCTGCGGATGAGGTGGAGATCTCAGTGTCCCCTGAGACCTGGATCTCACTGATGCTTCATCCACAATAGGAGAAAATACTCATTTGGTGGCAGCAGGTGAGCCTGAGGTTTAACCTGCCTCCTTGCATGCCTCATGCCTTCCCAGCCTTCCTCCAGTGGAATTACTGCGTTTTTTTCCACCACCTGGTTGAGCTACAACATGTGTTAGATTTCCACATTGCCCTCCAGGAAATCTGGTTCCCGTAAATGCGGACCCCCGCCCTTTGCAGCTATAGAGTATACTACAAGAACCATAGCGACTATAATAGTGTCAGGTGGAGTTTGTGTCTATTTCCTGAACTCAGTATGCAGTGAACCTGTGCACATTGGCTGCACTGATTCATCAACTTCCTAAACCTTCCTACTGCTGGGAGATGGTAATGCCCATAACCCCTTCTGGGGTGGCACTGTGTTTACTGGCAGAGGAAGAGACGTCGAGACTTTCCTGTCTCAACCCGACCTCTGTCTCTTAAATACAGCCCCCCCCCCCTACACACACACACACACACACACACACACACACACACATCAGTGTGGCTCATGGCACTTACTCGGCCATTGATTTATCCCTCTGCAGCCCAGGACTTCTTCCATCTGTCCACTGGAGAGCTCATGATGACTTGTGTGTTAGTGACCACTTTCCCATCTTCCTGTCGCTCCCCCAGCGTCATTCCCCTGGATGTCTACCAAGATGGGCCTTAAACAAGGCAGACTGTGAAGCTTTCACCTCTGCTGTCACCGTTGAATCCCTCCCACATGGTGCCATCGATGTGGCAGTTGAGCAGGTCACTAGAACGATCGTTTCTGCGGCCAAAAACAAGACCCCTTTTCCTTTAGGGTGCCACCCCTCCCCCCCCTCCCCCTCGCGAAAGTCAAGAAGGTCGGGGAGCTCTACAGCGACATAAGCGGCACCCTTCCCTAGAGAACCTAATACCTTCTGAACGGCTCCATTCCCGCATTCGCCAGCTTGGAAACAGGCGTGTTGGGAGAGGTACGTCTCGACCAATTGGTCATACGTCACCTTTCCAAGTCTGGATGAAGATCAGATGTGTTTGTGGGTACCAGACCCTGACGGGTGTACTGGCATTAATATCAATGGCGTGTTATCTACTGACGCAAACGCAATTGCCGAGCACTTTGCTGACCACTATGCTCGAGCCTCTGTGTCAGAGAATTATCCCCCAGCATTTCGCACCCTTAAACGGCGGATGGAAAGGAAAGCCCTCTCGTTCACTGAACATCACAGTGATTCATATAATGCTCCATTTACAGAGTGGGAGCTCCTCAGCGTCCTTGCACATTGCCCTGACACAGTTACTGGGCCAGATCGGATCCACAGTCAGCTGATCAACAATCTCTCGTCCGACTGCAAGAGACATTTCCTCATTACCTTCAACCGGATCTGTTGTGATGGCGTCTTTCCATCGCAATGGCGGGAAAGCACCATCATTCCAGTGCTTTAACACAGTAAAAACCCTCTCGATGTGGATAGCTATCGGCCCATCAACCTCACCAACGTTTTTTGTAAGCTGTTAGAACGTATGGTAAGTAGGCGGTTGGGTTGGGTCCTGGAGTCACCTGGCCTATTGGCTCCATGCCAGGGCGGTTTCCGCCAGGGTCGCTCTACCAATGATAATCTAGTTTCCCGTGAGTCTGCCATCCGAACAGCCTTCTGCAGACGCCAACACCTGGTCGCCGCTTTTTTCATTTACGAAAAGCTTACGGCACGACCTGGCGACATTATATGCCACATTATATGAGTGGGGTCTCCGGGGACCGCTCTCGATTTTTATCCAAAATTTCCTATTGCTCCATACTTTACGTGTCCGAGTTGGTGCCTCCCACAGGGTCCGGCAGAGCTCTGAACTAAGTGTATCTCTATTCTTAGTGGCCATTAACGGTCTAGCAGCAGCTGTCGGTCCGTCGGTCTCACCTTCTCTGTATGCAGACGACCTCTGCATTTTGTACTGCTCCTCCTGTACTGGTGTTGCCAAACGGCGCCTACAGAGAGCCATCGACAAGGCGCACTCATCCGCTCTAGCCCACGGCTTCCAGTTTTCAGCCGCAAAGTCGTGTCATACACTTCTGTTGGCGTCGTACCGTTCATCTGGAACCAGCACTTTACCTCAATGACGATCCACTCACTGTAGTGGAGACATATTCGTTCCTAGGACTCCTTTTCGATACAGAATTGACTTGGCTTCCTGATCTTCATCAGCTGAGGCGGAAGAGATGGCAACACCTCAATGCCCTCCGCTGCCTGAGCAACACCAACAGGGGTGCTGATTGCTCTACGCTGTTGCAGCTCTACAGAGCCCTTGTTCAATCACGCCTTAACTATCGGTCCAGTTTATGGTTCGGCTGCGCCCTCAGCCTTGCGTTTACCCAGTGCACCACTGTTGCGTTAGACTGGCATCAGGAGCTTTTAGGACTAGTCCATTGACCATCGTCCCGGTGAGGCTGGAGTCCCTCCATTGAAGGTTATGCGTGCACAACTGCTCGCCAGTTATGTTGCACACATTCATCTACATCTACATCCATACTACGCAAGCCACCTGACGGTGTGTGGCGGAGGGTACTCTGAGTACCTCTATCGGTTCTCCCTTCTATTCCAGTCTCGTATTGTACGTGGAAAGAAGGATTGTCGGTATGCTTCTGTGTGGGCTCTAATCTCTCTGATTTTATCCTCATGGTCTCTTCGCGAGATATACGTAGGAGGGAGCAATATACTGCTTGACTCTTCGGTGAAGGTATGTTCTCGAAACTTTAACAAAAGCCCGTACCGAGCTACTGAGCGTCTCTCCTGCAGAGTCTTCCACTGGAGTTTATCTATCATCTCCGTAACGCTTTCGCAATTACTAAATGATCCTGTAACGAAGCGCGCTGCTCTCCGTTGGATCTTCTCTATCTCTTCTATCAACCCTACCTGGTGCGGATCCCACACTGCTGAGCAGTATTCAAGCATTGGGCGAACAAGCGTACTGTAACCTACTTCCTTTGTTGTCGGATTGTACTTCCTTAGGATTCTTCCAATGAATCTCAGTCTGGCATCTGCTTTACCGACGATCAACTTTATATGATCATTCCATTTTAAATCACTCCTAATGAGTACTCCCAGATAATTTATGGAATTAACTGCTTCCAGTTGCTGACCTGCTATTTTGTAGCTAAATGATAAGGGACCTATCTTTCTATGTATTCGCATCACATTACACTTGTCTACATTGAGATTCAATTGCCATTCCGTGCACCATGCGTCAACTCGCTGCAGATCCTCCTGCATTTCAGTACAATTTTCCATTGTTGCAACCTCTCGATACACCACAGCATCATCTGCAAAAAGCCTCAGTGAACTTCCGATGTCATCCACCAGGTCATTTATGTATATTGTGAATAGCAACGGTCCTATGACACTCCCCTGCGGCACACCTGAAATCACTCTTACTTCGGAAGACTTCTCTCCATTGAGAATGACATGCTGCCTTCTGTTATCTAGGAACTCCTCAATCCAATCACACAATTGATCTGATAGTCCGTATGCTCTTACTTTGTTCATTAAACGACTGTGGGGAACTGTGTCAAACGCCTTGCGGAAGTCAAGAAACACTGCATCTACCTGTGAACCCGTGTCTAAGGCCCTCTGAGTCTCGTAGACGAATAGCGCGAGCTGGGTTTCACACGACCTTTTCGAAACCCATGCTGATTCCTACAGAGTAGATTTCTAGTCTCCAGAAAAGACATTATACTCGAACATAATACGTGTTCCAAAATTCTACAACCGATCGACGTTAGAGATATAGGTCTATAGTTCTGCACATCTGTTCGACGTCCCTTCTTGAAAACGGGGATGACCTGTGCCCTTTTCCAATCCTTTGGAACGCTTCGCTCTTCTAGAGACCTACGGTACACCGCTGCAAGAAGGGGGGCAAGTTCCTTCGCGTACTCTGTGTAAAATCGAACTGGTATTCCATCAGGACCAGCGGCCTTTCCTCTTTTGAGTGATTTTAATTGTTTCTCTATTCCTCTGTCGTCTACTTCCATATCTACCATTTTGTCAACTGCGCGACAATCTAGAGAAGGAAGCACAGTGCAGTCTTCCTCTGTGAAACAGCTTTGGAAGAAGACATTTAGTAATTCGGCCTTTAGTCTGTCATCCTCTGTTTCAGTACCATTTTGGTCACAGAGTGTCTGGACATTTTGTTTTGATCCACCTACCGCTTTGACATAGGACCAAAATTTCTTAGGATTTTCTGCCAAGTCAGTACTTAGAACTTTACTTTCGAATTCATTGAAAACCTCTCGCATAGCCCTCCTCACACAGCATTTCGCTTCGCGTAATTTTTGTTTGTCTGCAAGGCTTTGGCTATGCTTATGTTTGTTGTGAAGTTCCCTTTGCTTCCGCAGCAGTTTTCTAACGCGGTTGTTGTACCACGGGGGCTCTTTCCCATCTCTTACGATCTTGCTTGGCACATACTCATCTAACGCATATTGTACCATGGTTTTGAACTTTGTCCACTGATCCTCAACACTATCTGCACTTGAGACAAAACTTTTGTGTTGAGCCGTCAGGTACTCTGTAATCTGCTTTTTGTCACTTTTGCTAAACAGAAAAATCTTCCTACCTTTTTTAATATTTCTATTTACGGCAGAAATCATCGATGCAGTAACCGCTTTATGATCGCTGATTCCCTGTTCTGCATTAACTGATTCAAATATTTCGGGTCTGTTTGTCACCAAAAGGTCTAATATGTTATCGCCACTAGTCGGTTTTCTGTTTAACTGCTCAAGGTAGTTTTCAGATAAAGCACTTAAAAATATTTCACTGCATTCTTTGTCCCTGCCACCCGTTATGAACGTTTGAGTCTCCCAGTCTATATCCGGCAAATTAAAATCTCCACCCAGAACTATAACATGGTGGGGAAATCTACTCGAAATATTTTCCAAATTATTCTTCAGGTGATGAGCCACAACAGCTGCTGAGCCCGGGGGCCTATAGAGACATCCAATTACCATGTCTGAGCCTGCTTTAACCGTGACCTTCACCCAAATCATTTCACAATTCGAATCTCCGTCAATTTCCTTCGATACTATTGCACTTCTTATCGCTATAAACACGCCTCCCCCTTCACTATCCAGCCTATCTCTGCGGTACACATTCCAATCCGAATTTAGGATTTCATTACTGTTTACGTCTGGTTTCAGTCAGCTTTCTGTTCTTAGTACTATATGAGCGTTGTGACCGTTTATTAATGAGAGCAGTTCTGGGACCTTTCTATAGACGCTCCTGCAGTTTACTATTAGCACATTAATATTGTTATTCCTTGTTGCATTTTGCCTACTTCTGCCTTGCCGCGTCTCAGGAGGCGTCTTGTCGGTCCTTGGGAGGGAATTCTCTAACCTAAAAGAACCCCATGTGCACTCCACACGTACTCCGCTACCCTCGTAGCCGCTTCCGGCGTGTAGTGCACGCCTGACCTATTCAGGGGGACCCTACATTTCTCCACCCGATAGCGGAGGTCGAGAAATTTGCACCCCAGCTCTCCGCAGAATCGTCTGAGCCTCTAGTTTAAGCCTTCCACTTGGCTCCAAACCAGAGGACCGCGATCGTTTCTGGGAACGACACTACAAATAGTTAGCTCTGATTCCACCCCGCGAGCGAGGCTTTCCGCCTTCACCAACTCCGCCAACCGCCTGTACGAACTGAGGATGACCTCTGAACCCAGACGGCAGGAGTCATTGGTGCCGACATGAGCAACAATTTGCAGTCGGGTGCACCCAGTGCTCTCTATCGCCGCCGGTAGGGCCTCCTCCACATCTCGGATGAGACCCCCCGGCAAGCAGACAGAGTGAACACTGGCCTTCTTCCCCGACCTTTCCGCTACTTCCCTAAGGGGCTCCATCACCCGCCTAACGTTGGAGCTCCCAATAACTAATAAACCCCTCCCCCCGTGTGCCTGCTCGGACCTTGCTGAAGGAGCGGCCACATGTCCACTCACAGGCAGAGCGGGCGATGCCACACGGCCAGCCTCCACATTGACCCTCCGCCTCGTGCGCCGCGAACGCCGCTGAACCCGCCACACCCCTTGGGGAGAGGGTGGCCCAACCGCGCCCGGTACCCGCGAAGATGTCTCGACAGCAGGGACAGTGGGTGAAGCATGTAACACCTGGGGTGTACCTTGCGACGCACCAGACTCCCCACTGCCGCTACACTCCGAGGCAGCAGCCTGAAGACGGCTGACCGCGGCCATCAACACGCTCAGCTGTTCGCGAAGAGTGGCCAGCTCCTCCTGCGTCCGTACACAGCAGCCACACATCCTATCCATTCATAGTTCTCCTGACCATCCGAATTACCGTCTCCTTATCCCATCCACAGCGGTTCATCTACCGCATCGGAGGCCCAGGTCAGGGCTTAAGATTGCGGTTCGTCCCCGATCTCTCATGTCTGGAGTCCTTGCCTTTATCACCTGTGTTCGAGGTCCATTCACATACATCTCCATGGTGTACACCTAGGCCGAAGCTTCGCCTGGACCTTTCAAGTAGTCCTAAGGACTCAGTTAACTTCACAGCTCACGGGTTGTCACTTCCTCTCGATTCTTGACATGTACCACGACCATGAAGTGGTTTACACTGACGGCTCGGTCGCTGATTGTCACGTTGGCTTCGCGTATGTCCATCGAGGACATATTGAACATCACTCCTTGCCAGATGGCTGCAGTGTTTTCACTGCAGATCTGGCGGCCATTTCTCTTGCTCTTGAGCGCATTCGCTTATGCCCTGGCAAGTCGTTTCTCCTCTGTACTGACTCCTTGAGCAGCCTACAAGCTATCGACTAGTGCTATCCCCGCCATCCTTTGGTAGCGACCATCCAGGAGTCCATCGATGCCCTGGAACGGTCCAGTCGTTCAGTGGTGTTTGCGTGGACCCCAGGCCACGTCGGAATCCCAGGACATGAAATTGCTGACAGGCTACATGGAAACCGCTTCTGGAGATCGGCATCCCTGTAACTGACCTGCGATCATTATTACGCCACAAGGTTTTTCTGCTTTCGGGGACGGAATGGCACACTCTCAGTACATACAACAAACTGCGTGCCATTAAGGAGACTACGAATGCGTGGAAGACCTCCATGCCGGCCTCTCGCAGGGACTCTGTGGCTCTCCCGACTCCACATTGGCCATACATGGCTACCACCTCCGTCGCGAGGACCCACCGTGGTGTCACTGTGTCTCACATATGGCTGTCGTCCACATCTTGCTGGACTGCCCACTTAGTCACTCTACGGCGGACTTTTAGCCATCCCAGCACCCTACCTTCGATGTTTGTTGACAGTGCCTCAGCAGCAGAGTTAGTTTCACGTTTTATTCGTGAAGGGGTTTTTTATCGTACCATCTAAGGGTGGGCATTTAGCCTTCTCTCTGAGGTCGCCATCCTCCCTACAGTTTAACTCTGTCGCACTTCCTTTGCATTTGTTTCTGTTGGTGGTCGTTTTTCCCTACAGGTGTTGATCTCGCCTTGTCTTTTTGGGGTGGACATTTTAATGTGTTGGAGAGTAGCTGGCTCTTCCTCTTTTATTATTGCGATCAGCCAGCCCAGACGATACGCTCTGTTGTTTTAATACCTTCTTCTACTTTTACATTTGGTGTGTTTTCCCTGTTTTTTTTTTTTTTTTTTTTTTTTTGTTTTTTTTTTTTTTTTGTTCGTTCCATTCTTCTGTTTAGGTGTGGTGTTTGGTGTTTTTGTACCTTAAGCCTTCCTTGCGTCAGGAAAAAACCTGATGACCCAGTAGTTTGGTTCTTTTATGCCCCAAACCAACAAACCAATCAACGAGGCTACAAATTGCAAAAACATAAACATAACTTCACTGCAGCGGGAGATTGTAGCAGAGAAAGGATTGCACAATGAATCATGTTTGGAATACTCAGGGTTTGGCATAAGCCAAGGATGGTCTCTGGAAATGGATAGTGAGGAAACATTACAGTGAATCCGGAAAGCCACCTCCGTCGAGAGGTCCCACCTCGGTGTCACTACGGCTCACATACGACTGTCGTGGGCGTAATTAACTGAGGTGGCACTGAAGGTGCTCTCATCAACTAGCAGTGAAAATAACGTGAACTACAAAGGCGTCTGCTGATAAAAATTCATAGTATAAGAATTCCATCTCACAGAGAGATGTCAAAGAAAGCTTTACAAAAATTGCATTAGCAACAAGTTTCTATTAAAACGTTATATCGTGCCTGTGGGGAGGTAGACAAAGAGGACCAACCTGTCAATTCACCTAGTCTCCATCCAAGCCACACAAAAGAATCTCACAAATTGTCTTTGAGTAAAATCTGCACTTGATTCCATTTGAAGGAGGTTAGTTATACTTGATAGAGGTAAAGACGGTGAAATATTGAACGAATACACTCGGCTGTATAGCTAGATCGTGCATAACCAATCATACAATCCACATGTCCCTATTGCAAACAAAATGGCAATCGTTACGAAAAATAATACTAAATAGAACTCGCGAAAGCCATGGACATAAAGAAGCCCGTTAGCACTGACAGTAAAAATTATCTCAAGCAGTGCGTCTTACTCAAAAATATGGCTAAATGTCACCAAAGGTCAAGAGGTTGTCAAGATTACATTCTTCCTTCTAATACACTAAAACAGACCACTCTCCCCCAACAGCGTGCTTCGCATTCGCGCCCTGTGCTTTCTTTCCGTGTTTACGCAGAGAAATCTCGAAGATACTACTGTCGGCCTCCTGTGTGTCGACTCAGGAGCATTGTAACACCGCTCGACTATCGTTCACATCTTTCGAGATGCCATTTGCCAGTAAAAGAGCGAGCAGAACAATTGTAACGCAAACAGACTAACTGCAACATTTCATCACGATACTGTTCTGGTCAGAAAAATTGTCTATAATATTACGAGGAACAATGCTTTCGTATTGACTGTTAAAAAATTCATGATCAGCAGCTCTGAATACTTTGATCAAAAGTGAATAGAGCACGCGAGAACTCGACTTCCAGTTTGGGCAGTCTGAAATTCATTCTGCATGAAAGTATAACATATTTTTTTGTATTATTCTGTTGATCGCTAAGTTTTTTGAACTGAATTATCGGTTGCCGTTACACAACAGTCATCTACAGAAGCTTTCATTGTGCTGCACAGGAGCAAGTCATAAGCATGCAAAAAGTATGTCAGACTCGTATTATTTTTATAAGGTTATGACTTTTTGCTTTGCAGCAGAATGAGATTTTCTGAAGATGACTGCGGTGTAGTCGAGAGCGGTGTTTTCTTCACAAAAAAACTTTGCGATACATATAATTAAAAGAAATATTATGTACGTCATGTGATCGGTCTCCAAACTGTCATTTTATGGCAAATGCTTTGCGAAGAGCAATATTTTGCTGTCATCAGTTTCACGTATACGCAACAAAGTCCAGTTCAATATGACAATAATAACTTATTAAAGTGGAAAAAATCAACTTGGTCAGTGCAAGTGGGTAAACTTTCAATCGTAAACAATAAGACAAGCCACAGGTAATTTCCATACTTTCGCATAAACAACTTATCAATTCGTTTCGTATTGACTGCCACACCTGAGTAGGAATCGTTTAAAGGACTTTCCAAAGGGCTCGTGCCTTGCCCTGTGCCGGCCGCAGTGGCCGAACGGTTCTAGGCGCTTCAGTCCGGAACCGTGAGTGCTACGGTCACAAGCTCGAATCCTGCCTCGGGCATGGATGTGTGTGATGTCCTTTGGTTAGTTAGGTATAAGTAGTTCTAAGTTCTAGGGGACTGATGACCTCAGGTGTTAAGTCCCATAGTGTTGTTGTGTTCTTCAGTCCTGAGACTGGTTTGATGCAGCTCTCCATGCTACTCTATCCTGTGCAAGCTTCTTCATCTCCCAGTACCTACTGCAACCTACATTCTTTTGTCCAAACTATTAATCGTCCATATTTCACTTGCTACACTGGCTACACTCCATACAAATACTTCCAGAAATAACTTCCTCACACTTAAATCAAAACTCGATGTTAACAAATTTCTCTTCTTCAGAAACGCTTTCTTTACCATTGCCAGTCTACATTTTATATCCTCTCTACTTTGACCATCATCAGTTATTTTGCTCCCCAAATAGCAAAACTCCTTTACTACTTTAAGTGTCTCATTTCCTAATCTAATTCCCTCAGCATCACTCGACTTAATTCGACTACATTCCATTATCCTCGTTTTGCTTTTGTTGATGTTCATCTCATACACTTCTCTCATGACACTGTCCGTTCCATTCAACTGCTCTTCCAAGTCCTTTGCTGTCTCTATCAGAATTACAATGTCATCTGCGAACCTCAAAGTTTTTATTTCTTCTCCATGGACTTTAATACCTACTCCGAAATTTTCTTTTGTTTCCTTTACTGCTTGCTCAATATACAGACTGAATAACATCGGGGATAGGCTACAACTCTGTCTCATTCCCTTCCCAACCACTGCCTCCCTTTCATGTCCCTCGACTCTTATAACTGCCATCTGGTTTCTGTACAAATTGTAAATAGCCTTTCGCTCCCTGTATTTTACCCCCGCCGCCTTCAGAATTTGAAAGAGAGTATTCCAGTCAACATTGTCAAAAGCTTTCTCTACAAATGCTAGGTTTGCCTTTCCTTAATCTAGCTCCAAGGTAAGTCGTAGGGTCAGTATTGCCTCACGTGTTCCAACATTTCTACGGAATCCAAACTGATCTTTCCCGAGGTCGGCTTCTACTAGTTTTTCCAGTCGTCTGTAAAGAATTCGTGTTAGTTTTTTACAGCTGTGGCTTATTAAACTGATTGTTCGGTTATATTCGCATCTGTCAACACCTGCTTTCTTTGGGATTGGAATTATTATATTCTTCTTGAAGTCTGAGGGAATTTCGCCTGTTTCATACATCTTGCTCGCCAGATGGTAGAGTTTTGCTCAGAGCCATTTGAACCATTTGAACATAGTACTGTATCCTTCAAAATTCAAATTTCGCATTACGAAGAAATTAAGGGTAAACCAGCCTCGCCGGTTTGGTACGTCCTACTGTTGCACGAACTGCACACATCCTTCAAAACAATGACAGGTGTCCTCGTGGTCGACTTAATAAGAGATGAAAGGATATCATCAACAGAAACTTAGATATTGTTTGTTCCTTCTCGGAGGATAGACGGCGGTTTTTCAATGACCAAAGAAGCCTTCGACATAGAAGGGGGAAGACTTTAGGATAAAACAGAAATATAAGTTTATTCGAGGAGACCTTCCGGGCCATCGGGAACATAGATCATTGGTAGGAAGTGGCAGCAAAAGCAGAAGATCTACAAGCAACGCGTGGACTAGTTCGATGATTCCAAGCTGTTATCTTGAGAGAAATGGACCCAGCAGCAGAGGAAGAATAGATGCGACTCTTCCTGGCAGATTAAAACTGTGTGCCCGACAGAGACTCGAACTCGGGACCTTTGCCTTTCGCGGGCAAGTGCTCTACCATCTTAGCTACCGAAGCACGACTCACGGCCGGTCCTCACAGCTTTGCTTCTGCCAGTATCTCGCCTCCTACCTTCCAAACATTACAGAAGCTTTCCTACGAACCTTGCAGAACTAGCACCCCTGAAAGAAAGGATACTGCGGAGACATGGCTTAGCCATAGCCTGGGGATGTTTCCAGAATGAGATTTTTACTCTGCAGCGGAGTGGGTGCTGATATGAAACTTCCTGGCAAATTAAAACTGTGTGCCCGACCGAGACTCGAACTTGGGACCTTTGCCTTTCGCGGGCAAGTGCTCTACCATCTTAGCTACCGAAGCACGACTCATGCCCGGTACTCACAGCTTTGCTTCTGCCAGTATCTCGTCTCCTGCCTTCCAAACTTTACAGAAGCTCTCCTGCGAACCGTGCAGATCCAGCACTCCTGAAAGAATAGATGCGTTTTACACGATTTACGTTAGTTCCAGGTCTTTTGAGTGTTGATGAAACTACGCCTCCACGATTTGCTACGATTTCCTGCAACGAGCCTGCTCTGTGCTAGTGCCACTACATATCGAGGTGCCTGGACGTATTTTTTACTCTGCCTTATTGAGCAAGCAACCGGTTTTCACAAACAGAGATATTGACACATCAGTTAACTTTACTCAGCTAACAAGGCGGCTGTTGACTGAAGCAATTGGTTACAGAGTGTACGTGTTTGAGTTCAGCAAATGTCATCTAAAGCTCAAGGTTCCCCGACGTAGAGCCAGATTTTTCTTGTTTGTATCATACTGTGCGAATTCCTCAGAACTTTGTGCGCAAACGAGCACTCTCTACCACACTGAAGGCCACACCAACACTAATCAACATATACTAGGGGGACAAAAGTGAAAAATGCAAACGAAAAAAAGGGAAACTGGGAAGCTATGATGTGAGCAAATGTGAAAGATGCTTGCCTAGACAAGCACTCAAAAATGACTGCCTTGATTTGCGCATTGACAGGAGTTGTGCTAGCTACATATAAAAATATTACTTCTTGCTGCGACCAGCCATATGAATCAAAGATAATGATTGAGCGAAGTGGCACAGTGGTTAAGTCGCATTTGGGAAGAGCAGGGTAAAAATCCCTGTGCAGTCACGCACATTATAGGATTTCCATTGTGTGGTATCACTGCCAGACACCACACTTGCTAGATGGTAGCTTTTAAATCGGCCCCAGCCGGTAGTATACGTCGGACCCGCGTGTCGCCACTATCAATGATTGCAGACCTAGCGCCGCCACACGGCAGGTCTAGAGAGACTTCCTAGCACTCACCCCAGTTGTACAGCCGACTTTGCTAGCGATGGTTCACTGACTTCTACGCTCTCATTTGCCGAGACGATAGTTAGCATAGCCTTCAGCTACGTTATTTGCTACGACCTAGCAAGGCGCCAGTATCCGTACTATTGATATTGTGAATCATGTACCATAAAGAGCGACGTTCGTCATTAATGGATTAAAGTTAAGTATTTCACCAGCTACGTCCGTTTTTCTCAATTCTAATTCCCTTGTCATGTTCCAGACCTCACACCAGCCTGCGTGAACTAAACCGCGTGCATTTCGGCCTCCTTTAGTAACCCTGTGTTGGCTCTCCTGCCAACCACAACATATTGATTTCCTGAAATCCTAAAGGAGAATGCCGCATGTCATTCTCAAAGGAGAGAAGTCTTCCGAAGTAAGAGTGATTTCAGGTGTGCCGCAGGGGAGTGTTGCTATTCACAATATATATAAATGACCTGTTGGATGACATCGGAAGTTCACTGAAGCTTTTTGCGGATGATTCTTTAGTATATCGAGAGGTTGTAACCATGGAAAATTGTACTGAAATGCGGGAGGATATGCAGCGAATTGACGCAAGGTGCAGGGAATGGCAATTGAATTTCAATGTAGACAAGTGTAATGTGCTGCGAATACATAGAAAGATAGATCCCTTATCATTTAGCTACAAAATAGCAGGTCAGAAACAGGAAGCAGTTAATTCCATAAATTATCTGCGAGTACGCATTAGGAGTGATTTAAAATGGAATGATCATATAAAGTTGATCGTTGGTAAAGCAGATGCCAGACTGAGATTCATTGGAAGAATCCTAAGGAAATGCAATCCGAAAACAAAGGAAGTAGGTTACAGTACGCTTGTTCGCCCACCGCTTGAGTACTGCTCAGCAGTGTGGGATCCGTACCAGATAGGTTTGATAGAAGAGATGGAGAAGATCCAACGGAGAGCATCGCGCTTCGTTAGAGGATCATTTAGTAATCGCGAAAGCGTTACGGAGATGATAGATAAACGCCGGCCGGAGTTGCCGTGCGGTTCTAGGCGCTACAGTCAGGAACCGCGAGACCGCTACGGTCGCAGGTTCGAATCCTGCCTCGGGCATGGATGTGTGTGATGTCCTTAGGTTAGTTAGGTTTAATTAGTTCTCAGTTCTAGGGGACTAATGACCTCAGAAGTTGAGTCCAATAGTGCTCAGAGCCATTTTTGATGACAGATAAACTCCAGTGGAAGACTCTGCAGGAGAGACGCTCAGTAGCTCGGTATGGGATTTTGTTGAAGTTTCGAGAACTTACCTTCTCTGAAGAGTCAAGCAGTATATTGCTCCCTCCTACGTATATCTCGCGAAGAGACCATGAGAATAAAATCAGAGAGATTAGAGCCCATACAGAATCATACCGACAATCCTTCTTTCCACGAACAATACGAGACTGGAATAGAAGGGAGAACCGATAGAGGTACTCAGGGTACCCTCCGCCACATACCGTCAGGTGGCTTGCGGAGTATGAATGTAGATGTAGATATAGATAGTTCTCTTGTGAAGGATACGACCGATTACCGATTCCGTTCTTCTCCTATCCGATCTTGTTCTTCTTGTATAATGGCATCTATTTTTTATTTGTTTCTTCAAGCGTTTGAATTTCATTTAGCCATCTAATACACATGTTTACATTGCATCTTTAACTGTACGAAAAATTCAGTTTTGCATCACCTGGGTTCCGAGAGTTACGGAGCCTGTACAGAAAATTGGAATAGAGATCAACATAAACATCATTTCCGCCCTTTTTAATGCTCATGAAAATCACGCTTGGATCTTGTACCACCATACAGCGACACCTTCAGAGGTGGTGGTCCAGATTTCTGTACAGACCGGTACCTCTAATACCCAGTAGCACGTCCTCCTGCATTGATGTATGCCTGTATTCGTTGTGGCATACTATCCACAAGTTCATCAAGACACTGTTGGTCCAGATTGTCTCGCTCTTCAACGGCGATTCAGCGTAGATCCCTCAGAGTGGCTGGTGGGTCACGTCGTCCATAAACAGCCCTTTTCAATCTATTGCAGGCATGTTCGATAGGGTTCATGTCTGGAGAACATGCTGGTCATTCTAGTCCCGCGATGTCGTTATCCTGAAGGAAGTCATTCACAAGATGTGGACGATGGGGGCGCGAATTGTCGTCCATCAAGACGAATACCTCGTCAACATACTGCCGATATGGCTGCATTATCGGTCTGACAATGGCATTCACGTATCCTACAGCCGTTACAGTGCCTTCCATGACTACCAGCGGCGTACGTCGGCCCCACATAATACCATCCCAAAACATCAGGGAACCTCCACCTTGCTGCACTCGCTGGACAGCGTCTAAGGCGTTCAGCCTGACAGGGTTGCCTTCAAACACGTCTCCGACGATTCTCTGGTTGAAGGCAAATGTGGCACTCATCGGTAAAGCGAACGTGATGCCAATCCTGAGCGGTCCATTCTGCATGTTGTTGGGCCCATCTGTACCGCGCTGCATGGTGTTGTGGTTGCAAAGATGGACCTCGCCATGGACATCGGGAGTGAAGTTGCGCATCATGCGTCCTATTGCGCACAGTTTGAGTCTTAACAGACCGTGCTGTGGCTGCACGAAAAGCAACATTCAACATGGTGGCGTTGCTGTCAGGGTTCCTCCGAGCCACAATCTGTAGGTAGCGGTCATCCACTGCAGCAGTAAACCTTGGGAAGCCTGAGCGAGGCGTGTCACCGACAGTTCCTGTCTCTCTGTATCTCCTCCATGTCCGAACAACATGGGTTTGGTTCACTCCGAGACGCCTCGACACTTCCCTTGTTGAGAGCCCTTCCTGGCACTAAGTAACAATGCGGATGCTATCGAACCGCGGTATTGACCGTCTAGGCGTGGTTGAACCACAAATGGTTCAAATGGCTCTGAGCACTATGGGACTTAACACCTGAGGTCGTCAGTCCTCAGAACTACTTAAACATAACTAATCTAAGGACAACACACACATCCATGCCCGAGACAGGATTCGACCCTGCGACGGTAGCAGCAGCGCGGTTCCGAACTGAAGCGCCTAGAACCACTCGGCCACAGCGGCCGGCGGCTGAACTACAGGCAACACGAGCCGTGTACCTCCTTCCTCGTGGAATGACTGAAACTGACCCCCTACGCCTAATAGGCACTGCTGATGCATGGTTGTTTACATCTTTGGGCGGGTTTAGTGACATCTCTGAACAGTCGAAGGAACACTGTCTGTGATACAACATGGGTTTGGTTCACTCCGAGACGCCTGAACATTCCCTTGTTGAGAGCCCTTCCATGCACACAAAGTGACAATACGAACGCGATCGTATATCGGTATCGACCGTCTAGACATGGTTGAACTTCAGACAACACGAGCCTGGGAGCTGAACTGATGCAAAACTATTTTTGATGAGTGTATACACAGGGCGTCCCAGTAGGAATGAGCAATATTCAGTGATGTTGAAAGAGCGATAGTGACAGAACACGTTGTTATTTATTTTCTGTGCCGCTCAGTTGATTGTCAGATTTACATATGTGCAAATCTATAACAACAGTTACTAAGTTTTCTGCATACAAGTGTGCTTGGAACATTGGTGTGTGCAGAAAGTCGCCGTGTGAAGGTAGTAGAACTAACCTTGACTATGACGACAATGTGTTGCCGTTCCTGCATAGGTTGTTGAACTACGCGCTCAAAAGAAAATGGGAACATGGAAGAATTCCTATTTCACTGAGTGTGATGTTAACTGTAGTAAACACTCTATGATCAGGATTGAAATGGTTCAAATGGCTCTGAGAACTATGGGACTTAACATCTGAGGTCAATAGTCCCCTAGACTTAGAACTACTTAAACCTAACCAACCTAAGGAGAGCACACACATCCATGCTCGAGGCAGGATTCGAACCTGCGACCGTAGCAGCAGCGCGGTTCCGGACCGAAGCGGCTAGAACCGCTCGGTCACAACAGCCGGCTATGATCAGGAATTTAATGTGTTGAGAAGCGCCTTCACTATTCTCCGACAGGTGCAAGAGTACTGCCATCTCAGAAGCCGTAAACGTACAACACATCTGCATATTCTTAATTAGAGTAGATGTGTTGCATTTTAACCAACAAGCGCATAAACACAGTAAACTGATGCTTCTCTCTGGTTCGGTCTCAACACTTCGTACTACTTTACTTACAACGCACCATGGACAACACCACGTTCAACGGGCTAGTTTATAGGCATAAAAATACTCTCCTGGAAATTGAAATAAGAACACCGTGAATTCATTGTCCCAGGAAGGGGAAACTTTAGTGACACATTCCTGGGGTCAGATACATCACATGATCACACTGACAGAACCACAGGCACATAGACACAGGCAACAGAGCATGCACAATGTCGGCACTAGTACAGTGTATATCCACCTTTCGCAGCAATGCAGGCTGCTATTCTCCCATGGAGACGATCGTAGAGATGCTGGATGTAGTCCTGTGGAACGGCTTGCCATGCCATTTCCGCCTGGTGCCTCAGTTGGACCAGCGTTCGTGCTGGACGTGCAGACCACGTGAGACGACGCTTCATCCAGTCCCAAACATGCTCAATGGGGGACAGATCCGGAGATCTTGCTGGCCAGGGTAGTTGACTTACACCTTCTAGAGCACGTTGGGTGGCACGGGATACATGCGGACGTGCATTGTCCTGTTGGAACAGCAAGTTCCCTTGCCGGTCTATGAATGGTAGAACGATGGGTTCGATGACGGTTTGGATGTACCGTGCACTATTCAGTGTCCCCTCGACGATCGCCAGAGGTGTACGGCCAGTGTAGGAGATCGCTCCCCACACCATGATGCAGGGTGTTGGCCCTGTGTGCCTCGGTAGTATGCAGTCCTGATTGTGGCGCTCACCTGCACGGCGCCAAACACGCATACGACCAACATTGGCACCAAGGCAGAAGCGACTCTCATCGCTCAAGACGACACGTCTCCATTCGTCCTTCCATTCACGCCTGTCGCGACACCACTGGAGGCGGGCTGCACGATGTTGGGGCGTGAGCGGAAGACGGCCTAACGGTGTGCGGGACCGTAGCGCAGCTTCATGGAGACGTTTGCGAATGGTCCTCGCCGATACCCCAGGAGCAACAGTGTCCCTAATTTGCTGGGAAGTGGCGGTGCGGTCCCCTACGGCACTGCGTAGGATCCTACGGTCTTGGCGTGAATCCGTGCGTCGCTGCGGTCCGGTCCCAGGTCGACGGGCACGTGCACCTTCCGCCGACCACTGGCGACAACATCGTTGTATTGTGGAGACCTCACGCCCCACGTGTTGAGCAATTCGGCGGTACGTCCACCTGGCCTCCCGCATGCCCACTATACGCCCTCGCTTAAAGTCCGTCAACTGCACATACGGTTCACGTCCACGCTGTCGCGGCATGCTACCAGTGTTAAAGACTGCGATGGAGCTCCGTATGCCACGGCCAACTGGCTGACACTGATGATGGCGGTGCACAAATGCTGCGCAGCTAGCGCCATTCGACGGCCAACACCGCGGTTCCTGGTGTGTCCGCTGTGCTGTGCGTGTGATCATTGCTTGTACAGCCCTCTCGCAGTGTCCGGAGCAAGTATGGTGGGTCTGACACACCGGTGTCAATGTGTTCTTTTTTCCATTTCCAGGAGTGTATGTTCAAATGTGTGTGAAACCTTATGGGACTTAACTGCTAAGGTCATCAGTCCCTAAGCTTACACTCTACTTAACCTAAAGTATCCTAAGGACAAACACACACACCCATGCCGGAGGGAGGACTCGAACCTCATCCGGGATCAGCCGCACAGTCCATGACTGCAGCGCCTAAGAACGCTCGGCTAATCCCGCGCGGCTTTATGGCAGAAAGACATCCCGAGCAAAGAGGCTGAATGCAGTGTGGTAGGTTCGGCAAGAATAAAACGTGACACAGGTTGCGTGGGCTCAAAAACAAACGCACATTAAATGTGATCTCTGAAACCGTTCGGAATCTGGCGTATGACCTCATGGAGTTCCTGTCATCTCTCTGAATATTGACCATTCCTCCTGGACACTCTATACAAAAGCTAAAGCTGTACAATTCTTTCCACAACAATCTTTTAACAAATAGCATTACAAGTAAATTAGACAACTCTGAGTTGTCACTTCACACAGTTTCCTAAATTGAACCAGAAACATTAGAAAAAATAAAAACATGAATTAATACCTACAGAGTTTTCCCTATACTTGTAAGGATTTTAATAAACATAAGACGAAAGTCTTCAATAAACAAAAAAAGTTGCTGGTCAATGTCTTCAAAAACTCCTATCTTTCAAGTCAAATTTGTTATACTGAAACAAGATTCGTTTTACATCAGCTTCCAGCTTAGAACCACACGTGCAGAAGAACCATGAATGTCCATTCGATGCAGATGAAAAGGAAAAAGAGTCGTGGTTCGAGCAGAGTCGTACGATATTGGAAGTTATTGACCGGTCCAAATGTGTCATCATAATCCATGGCCTTGTAAGAATTTCAGGTTATAGCACAATATAATAATCACCTTTCTTTTTTTGGGACACGTTCCATATCTCTTGCTATTGATGTTTTCCGTGGGTCTTGACCTCACGTAAGTACCCTGCTTACGACCCACTGCAAATGGAGTGTCTGCCCCATCTGATTACCGGGAACTTTTCCCAGTTCCTCATCTCATACACACTGAGGTGATAAAAGTCATGGGATAGCGATGTGCCCCTACACAGATTGCGGTGATATCGCGCACACAAGGTGTAAAATGGCAGTGTATTAATGGAGCTGTCATTTGCACCCAGGTGATTCATATGAAAAGGCTTCAAAGATGATTATGGCCGCACGACGGGAATTAACAGACTTCGAACGCGGAATCGCAGTTGGAGCTTGGGGCAAGGAACATTGCATTTCGTAAATCGTTCGGGGATTCAATATTCCGAGATCCACAGTGTCAATAGTGTGCCAAGAATACCAAATTTCGGAAATTGCTTCTCACCACAGACAACGCAGTGGCCAACGGCTTTCACTTAACAACCGAGTGCAGCTGCGTTTGCTTAGAGGAGGAGATTAAACGTCCCGTCGACAACGAGGTCATTAGAACGGAACACAAGCTCGGATTAGGGAAGGATTGAGAAGGAAATCAGCAGTGCCCTTTCAAAGGAACCATCCCGGCATTTGCCTGAAACGATTTAGGGAAATCACGGAAAACCTACATTAGGATGGCCGGAGACGGATTTGAAACGTCGTCCTCCCGAATGCGAATGCAGTGTGCTAACCACTGGGCCACGTCGCCCGATGTTTGCGTAGAGCTGTCAGTGTTAACAGACAAGCGAAACTGCGTGAAATAACGGCAAAATCATTTTCGGACATACTGCGAACCTATCCGTTAGTACTCTGAGGCAAAATTTGGCGTTAATGGGCCATGGCATCAGACAACCTTTTCGAACATCACGACATCGCCTGCAGCGCGTCTCCTGGGCTCCTGATGGCCCTTAGATGACTGGAAAACCGTGGCCTGGTCAGATTGTCCAGATTTCAGTTGGTGAGAGCTCATGGTAGGGTTCGAGCATGGCGCAGACGAAACGTAGTCATGGACCCAAGTTGCCAACAAGGCACTGTGCAAGCTGGTGGTGGCTTCATAACGGTGCGGCCTGTGTTTACATGGAATAGACTGAGTCCTCTGGACCAATTGAATCTATCATTGACGGTAAATGGTTAAGTTAGATTAATTGGAGACCATTTGCAGCCATTCAAGGACTTCATGTTCCCAAACAAGGTGAAATTTTTATGGATAACGTGTGCCATGTCACCGGGCCACAGTTGTTCGCGATTGGTTAGAAGAACATTCCGAAAAATTCGAGCGGATAATTTGGCCACCCAGATCATCCGGCATGAATCACATCCAACAACTATGCGCTATAATCGTTCGTCCACAACATCCTGCTCTGGCAACACTTTTGCCATTATGGCGGCGATAGAGGCAGATTGGCTCAGTATTTCTGCACGGGACTTCGACGACTCGTTGAGTCCCTGCCACGCCAAGTTGCCGCACTACGCTGGGCAAAAGAAGATCCGACACGATATTTGGAAGTATCTCACGCCTTTTGTCGCCTCAGTGTGTAACGGTTGCTTGATTTACTGTGCCGGCCAGAGTGGCCGAGCGGTTCTCGGCGCTACAGTCAGGAACCGCGCGACCGCTACGGTCGCAGGTTCGAATACTGCCTCGGGCATGGATGTGTGTGATGTCCTTAGGTTAGTTAGGTTTAAGTAGTTCTAAGTTCTAGGGGACTTATGACCTCAGCAGTTGAGTACCGTAGCGCTCAGAGCCATTTGAATCATTTTTTTTATTTATTGTATCTCAGGCGTTGAATATTTTTAAGGACAATCTGGGAGTCATGCACGTTTAATATATTTAAGAAGGAGTTTGAAACACAAACTGGAATGCCTCCAAAATTGCCAGTGTCTCCACCGAAAAAACTGGAGCCTTTTCAGGCAGTCTGAGGCTTTACTGATCTGTACCTGAGAGCGTAGAGAATCCTCATGGGAACTTTGAATCAATCTGTAGATATACAGCTATAACCAGGGAATTGACTTCAACGAAGCGACTGAAGCTACAGTTCATATTTATAGTTTTCGAGCTTGTTGTATTGAAGTAACAGGCTAGAATCTAGCAGATGAGTGTCGAGATTGAACCGTGCACGGCTCGCATATTATCTTATTTATTGTTTGTCATCTTCTATTATAGAACTGCCACCTCGTTTTCTTATTCCCTTTACTAGCGTCACTAACTTCCTGCCTTACTTGCCCGTGAGCGGCAGCAGCAGCAGCAGCAGCAGCGCGTATCGATAAATGCACTGTCGTACCATCTCTGGAGCGACCGATAGTATTTCCGGGTCGTCGTGTGTCTGGGGTGGAGCTGAAGACAGACCAGCAGTGTAGTCGGAACGCAGCAGCAGTGAAGTCGGGGTCGGAGCGCCGGTGAGGCGCGAACAGCCCATGCTCGCCGACCGCTGGCGACGCACATGACTGTCCGACGGAGGGAGATTGGAGCGGGACAGCTGTTAGATGGTCGTTCGGTTGGTCGTCTCATCGGCCGACGTATATTTGGTCCTTCACCGTTTCTGGGCCTGGGCAGTTGGCTGATTGGCGTGGAGCAGTGAGGAAGTCTCCGTGGCGCGTGTCTGGGTGCCTATTCTGTCTCTTTCTGCCATTGTGCCGATCGTTTCGGTGCTCAAGAGCACCGAACGGTCTAGTGCTCGAATCAGAGCCCCAGCGTTATTCAGTATGCACTTCGGAAGCGATACCATTCGGGTCTAGAGAACCGAAGCGCTGTTGTCGGTTCGCGTCGCGCAAGCCAATCAAAAGCAAGCGGCCGCACATCCGCGCATGCGTACTGCAGCGCGCACAGCATAAAGCGGGTAGCAGAAAACACAGGCGCGCTATTCTTCCAAGTACCGAAAATTGCATTTACATTGCCATAACGCATGACGCCGCATTCCGTCGAGCTGACGTGATCGCCTTCATCGCTCTTGCCTCCTCCTTAACAGTATCAGGCGCAAGGTATCCATTTCCATGACTCAGCTGAAATGCATAGAAATTTGTACAGTTTCCCTGGCCGCATGTTTCCATGCATCCATAATAACGACAGCGTATTTGACTGTATTCTGCAGATTGTCGTAAATGCCGCATTATGTCATCTTATTCTCATTCACACTGACATCTTGTTTTGGATTTTACGTTTCGGAAAATGAGTTAGGAATACTGTGTAGTACCACATTGTACTAATACATCTAAAAAACACTAGAAAATTTGATATTGAGAGAGTCAAAGAATAAGAAGATAAATATAATGAGGTTATAACTCGCTTCTAGAGATCCAAATGATTAAGTAGCCCACTTCCCTATTTGATATGTCAACGATTTGTGTCGTAAAAACAAAATTGAAAAAATGCATTTTCGAGAGATCCTGCAGTTTGTCGAAGTTTATAACATGCATCTCATGAATGAAAATGTTTCGTATATGGTGCTACAGTTCTAAAAATATCTTTCATCTCTATCTACTGTTGATGAGGATTCGATTGCAGATAAATAGTTGTGACAAGCAAGATCATAAAGATGATTTCTGCTAGTTACATTCACAGTAATTTAAGTTGTGCCCTTAGATTACTGTCTAACCGCACACTCGGAAATCGCTACATATTCGGAAAAAATGGTGAATTATTTCTGACAAGAAAAAATATGAAGGCCACTGTAAGTTGTTTCACTCACAGCAATTTCATATTCCGTCTTTTAAACACACAGAAATCCCGAAATCATTACTGACGATGTGCACTCTTACATATAAGTAATAACGAATATTGCACAAAAATCTTAACTTACACGAATAACTATGTCTCAGAACGTGTTGCATATATAAAGAGGAAAAAAAATTATATTCATCCATTCTTGCGTGAATCCGTGTCCTTCAGTTTGGCGTTCCAGAGTGCTAACCACTTGTCCACGCCAAACAACAGAAACAGATCGCTCACATCTGATAATACTGTGTAGAGGAACGTAGGCTGACTTCGTTGCCACACAGTGCTGCGTAAGTCATAAATGCGTGATAGTTTGGAAGGTTTCCAATATCAGGCTTCACATAATTGCTTTTCATTGTTACTTGAAAGTTGTAAACACGTTTCGATAATCATTAACTAAACCATTTGTGGGTAAAAGTACACAAAGTCACTAGTAACGTCAGTTCACACTCATGTAATATACGTAGGCAGAGCCGATGTCTTGATGTTTAATTATATTTAAACTCCTATTTGCATAAGAATAACACGTATTTTGAGAGCATATTGACCGAAAACTTTTTTTTTCGGATGTAATCATTCACAGTAACAGCCTAACCTAACCATATTTCCAACCGGATGCGTCCTCTGGTGATTCTTTAGTAACACAATCACTACATCCAAAGCTAAAACCGCTAAATATGTTTAAAATAACAAATTAGAGGTGTACACAAACCACAGCTCACCAATCGACAGGGCCACACCGAAACCCAAAACCTCTCGGTACAATTGTCGTAAGATCGGTGGGAGGACCGTTCGGTAACAGGTCCCAGAAGCTTACTAAATATGATATTTCGATAAAGAACCGAAAATGACGTCACTGCCGAGGCTAACCTACTACACCGATCGGTATGAACGATACAGAATAGGGCCCTTGGCCGGGCCGCTGGGGCGTCCACACGTTGTCAGAGTGTGACGGGCTCTTCCCATGGCTATGAGGTCTGTGGCTCACTGATCCTGTTGCTTGGTCCGTTGACAGTGTGTCGGTTCGGTTGTCGTCGGATTGAGAATTGTTAGGCCGACTGCCTGTCTCTCCTAAAGGAACATTAGTGTCTGAGTTCCAGGCCGACCCTCGTAACTTATGAGCGCCCTTGGGTGTACTGGCTTTTCTTGTTTGTTCTTTTTATTTGTACTTGTATGGCTTCTAGCCGATTTTGAGTTGTTTTACTCTTAAGGCCTTCAGCCTAAATTAAAGAGCTGTTTCACGTAAGGCCTTTGCTATTTATTAATGTTATTGAGTTTCAAGTGTTAGGCCTTCAGCTGATTAGAATTTAACTTGTTTACTCTTGAAGTGTCTGATTCTTTGGGCCTTCAGCCTAACTAAAGAACTGTTTTAAGATAAGGCTTTGCCTTTTAAAATTCTGTTTTGGTTGAGTTTTGCATAATTATGAACTGTTTTACGTAACGCCTTTCCTTTTGCAAAAAAAAAAAAAAAAAAAAAAAAAAAAAAAAAAAAGTTGCTTAGCCTTAAGTGTTGGGCTTTCAGCCGATTTTTGAATTCAAATTGTTTGCTCTGAAAATCTCAGATTATTTGGGCCTTCAGCAGAAATAAAGAACTGTTGTAAGATAAGGCTTGTCTTTTAATTTTATGATTATGTTTGTATTTTAAGTTATTGGGCTTCAGCTGTTTTTAAATTAAAGCAGCTTTCAGCTGGTAATTAAGTCCCAAAGATTAAAGCTGTGTGTTTAAAAGAAAAAAAAATTTTTGGGCTCTGGTAATGTTTGATCAAATAATAAAGTTGTATGTTCGAGTGTAACTGACAGCCCCACAATCTAAACTACCTGTCCTGACTGTCCTGTCCTGTCCTGTGGGTTAAGCCAGGCGTCTCAGAGATCATATTAAAATAAAGGCAAATGCCAAGAATATCGTATAGAATGTTAGATAAGAGACTGTCAAAAATTGTACAGACCGCTGGAATTTTATGTTTGCTGTTGAATGTAGTCGTTAGTTAGTAAATATACGCTGTAGTTTTACAGATAGACCATGCCCTCAACGAAAAAGTTGTCTGACGCCCCTGGACATAGAATGTTCAACAACCTCCCTGAAGAGACGTTTGTGGGCATCGAGCGCATGGTTCTAAAGTGATATCGTCCTCTGGCTGGACATTGAACTATTATCTACATTCCCTTTGGAAGACAACAAAATTAGTGCATTAGACCCCAAAACCACTGAGCTGTTTTCCCACTATGATTGGAACCAGATATTTAGCTTTGTAGAAATGTGATTGCCTCGCTGAATATTCGACTAATACAGCCGAGTACCCCACAATGGACGGCGAATGATCGACAAAAGCGATCGTAACATCCGGTGTGCCTGAGGAAATAGTAATAGGTTGTATGGTATCTGTATAATGAATTGTTTTGCTTGCATTTTAAAGCGCAACTCTTGAGTGTGATTAAATTTTACATAATGGTTGCCTTCCTCCAGAAATCAATAAGCCCTGGTTACCATGATGCAGTTTCACTACTCTGTTATGGTTCTCTTCAGACATCCGTACTTAAATAGCATAACGGACATTACATTTCATACTTGTAATAACTCCATATTACCCATTGGTTAACTTTACTCAAACCAAATTGAATCTTCTTAACAACATTTAGTTTTTCTCTAATTAGCAAGATATAGATCCATGCTTGTGTGTACATGTATAAAGTGATTATACCTCGTCGTGGCACTGCTGCAATACCATCATATCACACAACATGTAATGTGAGGCATTGCCTTCTCGAGGCGATCTTACCTCCTGTGACATGCAAGTAAATTAATAATGGAAAGAGTGGCTTATTTCTCATTATTTGTTACGAAAAAGAGTGACACTGAATGAAACATTAATTAACCAAGCGACCAAATTATTTAGTTACTTCCGCATAAATCATTCGCGTAAGGCCTTACAGTTGTGGACATCTATTAACCCTCAAAAATTGCACTTCATGTAAATTAATACGTTAATTCTATGGACTTCAATTACTTTGAATTATTATTGTGCCTCAAACCTACAAAAGTTTACATAGCTCACATCGATTACACCTGCATGAAACACGGGCTGTATATAGCACACTCATAAAAAGTTCGGTTCTTCAATGTACACTGAAAAATCGTTTAAGACACAACCTATTTGGTGAATGACTTGCTAAATCCTATCGCGAGATAACTGCATACGTAAATGCAGACAGTTTGAATAGGATGCCGTTTCACATCACCAGAAAGAACTTCCCATCTCTGCGATGGCCATGAAGGAAACAGGAAGAAACCAGTTATTGTTCTCCTTCGAAACTTGCAAAGCTTTGTCAACATCTGTGTACCTAAGCATCTCGTTGCCACGGCGACTCACGCGCCACAGAACCTAGATACCCGTAGTAGGCACTGTAGTGAAAGTCGACCATTCGGTTCAGAGATAAGAGCATAGGTTGCTCACTGAAAATCGACAGCCAACAAACTGAATCTGTGGAAGTTGGCAAATGGGCATATACACTGTTCTGTCACAGTAATTTGACCACCTGTCGAAAGCCTGAATAACCACCTTCTGCAATGGATACCACTGCGAAACGTGCAGGAAGAGCCGCGCGGAGTAGCCTCGCGGTCTAAGACGTCCTGTCACGGTTCCCGCGGCTCCTCCCGTCGGAGGTCCGGGTCCTCCCTCTGTCATGGGTGTGTGTCTTGTTCTTAGTGTAAGTTAGTTTAAGTTAGATAATTAATGTGTATGCTTAGGGACCGATGACCTCAGCAGTTTGGCACCATAAGATCTTACCACAAATTTCCAAATTGTGCAGGAAGAGTCACTGAGATTGCGGAAGGTGTCTACAGGCTTGTGGAGACCCATGCTGACTTCTGTGCTGTGGCGGGCTCTACGTTTCATGTATGTATGTATGTATGTGTTAAACTGGGGACCAAGAAGCGACGGAGAGACTTCGTCCCGCCGGAGCCCTCAGTGGTCCACAACCCCAATACAGGGCACAGCAGTCCACCCGCGGGACCGCCAGCCCACACCGGACCCAGGGTTATTGTGCGGTTCGGCCCCAGAGGACTCCCCCCCCCCCCCCCCCCCAAAAGAAAGTCTATTACCAGACGAGTGTAACGCGTGGTAGAATAATTTTGGTGTAATCGTACGTGGAACAGTGACTGCGCAGCATTCGCTGACATTGTGTAACTGAGGCGGAATAAGGTGAACCGGTCCGCATTCGCCGAGGGAGATGGGAAAACGCCTTAAAAATCATCCACAGACTCTACGGCACACTGGACCTGGACACAAATCCGCAGGGCGGATTTGAGCCGGAGACTGGCGCGCCTTCCTGCTCGGGAAGCACCGTGTTAGACCGAACGGCTAGCTGGGCGAGTTGCTACGTTTCTTAGTTGAGGATCCGTCGCACAAACAGCCCGGTCGAGGTGGTCCCACAGATTCTTAATTGGGTCTAAATTGGAGGAGTACAGTGCTCTTTGAACCACGCACATACATTGGGCGCTGTGTGAAATGTTGCATTGTGCTGCTGGCAGATGCCATTGTGCTGAGGAAAAAAAAACTTCATGTAGGGGCGGACATGGTCTCCAAGGATAGATGCATACTTGTGTTGATCCGGTGTGTGGTGCCATGTACCGACATAACCCTACTGACAGCTGGAAACAGAATTGCAAGTTTCCATCCGGTGCCGACGGGTTTTTTACGGGATCCAGCAGACTCAATGTCCAATGGAGCACGCTCAGTGGGCCACACCTCCAGTAGCTCTGTATTTCAAGCGCTCTCTGCCACTGCAGTATAGGATGGCTGACGGCTGTGGCTCAGCCCACTCGCGCTCGGTACCACTATACCCCATAGACTCCACTTAGTCGAGGCCCCAACACCATCATTGTTGCTGTTGTAATAGCAGGACTGTGTTACTTGTTGCACTCTTCGTAAGTTTGGAGAAACACGATTTAAGTACGTCTTCTGTTTCATTAATCATTTCTTCACCTGCCCAGTATTCCTACGATAGTTACCACACCATTCTGTATCCCACCTGTCTTTACCATTGTGTACGACGAGATGACCCAGGGAATGCGACAGAACGTCACGAAAACATTCCCCAGACCGTAATGTTCGATCCTTCAGCCAGACCTCTTGCACAGTGTTTGCTTTCAGACGTTTCACACCGTACAGGCCAACGGCTACCATCCGATGGAACATAAAACGTGATCCATCTCAAAAGGCCATCTGACGGCAGTCACTGGACGTCGAGTTGCGGCACTCGGGTGCAAATTCCAGGCTCAGTCGCCGATGGACAGCAGTCAGGATGGGTGCATGAACCAGGCACCTGCAGTGGAGGCCCACCTACAGCAACGTCTGCTAAGCTGTTGTTGCAGATACACCGTTGGTATCTGGGCCGTCAGTTGTTCAACAGTTGCACATCTATTCGCCCATACAAATCTCCACAACAGTCAAATGTGTGTGTGTGTGATTTCCTAAGGGACCAAACTGCTCAGGTCATCGGTCCCTAGACTTCAACACTTATTCTACGAACAACACACAAACCCGTGCCCGCGGGGTCACGCAGTCCGCGACATGGCGCCTCAAACCGCGCGGCCACACCGCGCGGCCGGCCACTACAGTCGTTCATCCCCGTCATCTATAGCTAGTGGTGCGCCACAGTTGCTTCGCAGCCGATTTTGGATAGCGCCGTTTTGTCATGCATGGTATACTTTAACCATGGCGAACAGTTATAGACTTAGTCGTTTCGGAAATGCATCCATCCGCAGCCCGAAATCCAATGATCATGCCCTTTTTGGTTTCTGCATTACCACAACGAATGCATTATTTTCCACGTACCCCGATACGCTTTATGTGCCGTTCACTGCAAGTGCTGCCACCAGCCATCTGTGGAGCTTATTCAACGTTCACGTCGAATATACACTAGTAGCCATTAAAATTGCTACACCACGAAGATGACGTGCTACAGACGCGAACTTTAACCGACAGGAAGAAGGTGCTGTGAAATGCAAATAGTTAGCTTTTCAGAGCATTCACACAAGGTTGGCGCCAGTGCCGACAACTACAATGTGCTGACATGAGGAAAGTTTCCAATCGATTTCTCATACACAAACATCAGTTCACCCGGTGAAACGTTGTTGTGATGCCTCGTATAAGGAGGAAAAATGCGTACCATCAAGTTTCCGACTTTGATAAAGGTCGGATTCTAGACTATCGCTGCTTGTGTTGGTCCAGATCCAATGACTGTTAATAAAATATGGAATCGGTAGGTTCAGGAGGGTAATACGGACAAGATAACAACCATCTGCACGAACAGTTCGACGATATTTGCAGCAGCATGGACTATCAGCTCGGAGACCGTAGCTGGGGATACCCTTGACGCTGCATCACAGACAGAAGCGCCTGCGATGGTGTACTCAACGGCGAACCTGGGTGCACGAATGGCAAAACATCATTTTTTCGGATGAATCCAGGTTCTGTTTACAGCATCATGATGATCGCATCCGTGTTCGGCGACATCGCGGTGAACGCAAATTGAAAGCATGTATTCGTTGTCGCCATACTGGCGTATCACCCTGCGTGATGGTATGGCCATTGGTTACACGTCTCGGTCACCTCTTGTTCACATTGACGGCGCTTTGAACAGCGGACGTTACGTTTCAGATGTGTTACAACCCGTGACTCTACCCTTCGTTCGATCCCTGCGAAACACTACATTTCAGCAGGATAATGCACGACCGCATGTTGCAGGTTCTGTACAGGCCTTTCTGGATGCAGAAAATGTTCGACTGCTGCCCTGGCCAGCACATGCTCCAGATCTCACACCAACTGAAAACGTCTGGTCAATGGTGGACGAGCAACTGGCTCGCCACAATATGCCAGTCACTACTCTTGATGAACTGTGGTATCGTGTTGAACCGTCATGGGCAGCTGTACCGGTACCCGCTATCCAAGCTCTGTTTGACTCAATGCCCAGGCCAGAGGTGGTTGTTCTAGGTACTGATTTCTCAGGATCTATGCACCCAAATTGCATGAAAATGTAATCACATGTCAGTTCTAATATACTATATTTGTCCAATGGATACCCGTTTATCATCTGCATTTCTTCTTGGTGTAGCAAATTGAATGGCCAGTAGTGTAGGATTCCGTCACATTAATGTGACTGGACCGTGTATAACAGACAACTTTCAAGGCTTTGTTCATATATACATAAGCAAGTTACTCACGCGAATTTTTCACTCTTAGAGAGCATTTACAAGTAAAACGTGGCGTGTAAACTGCACCGAGAGTCAACTCGTTGGCAGTGTCCGAGAGTGGGGCAAGATCTCGGATAGTGGCGCTCAGCGAGTTTAGACCTCTCGTGTAGACGGCACCCTCCATCTGTCAAGATCTGCTCGCCAAAGCTCTCATACAAGAAAAACCATACCGACGTCATCGGGAGAGCTGAGAGTTCTCGAAGAGTGTTGAGCGTCCATATTGCGTCTCCGATTCATGCAGTATTTCACAGCTTGTGCACTATCACATTTTGGTAATATATTTTGTAGTACTACTGCACACATTAAATAAAAGTACCGATGAAACTTCGTGCTGTGAACCATAATACACTCCTGGAAATTGAAATAAGAACACCGTGAATTCATTGTCCCAAGAAGGGGAAACTTTATTGACACATTCCTGGGGTCAGATACATCACATGATCACACTGACAGAACCACAGGCACATAGACACAGGCAACAGAGCATGCACAATGTCGGCACTAGTACAGTGTATATCCACCTTTCGCAGCAATGCAGGGTGCTATTCTCCCATGGAGACGATCGTAGAGATGCTGGATGTAGTCCTGTGGGACGGCTTGCCATGCCATTTCCACCTGGCGCCTCAGTTGGACCAGCGTTCGTGCTGGACGTGCAGACCGCGTGAGACGACGCTTCATCCAGTCCCAAACATGCTCAATGGGGGACAGATCCGAAGATCTTGCTGGCCAGGGTAGTTGACTTACACCTTCTAGAGCACGTTGGGTGGCACGGGATACATGCGAACGTGCATTGTCTTGTTGGAACAGCAAGTTCCCTTGCCGGTCTAGGAATGGTAGAACGATGGGTTCGATGACGGTTTGGATGTACCGTGCACTATTCAGTGTCCCCTCGACGATCACCGGAGGTGTACGGCCAGTGTAGGAGATCGCTCCCCACACCATGATGCCGGGTGTTGGCCCTGTGTGCCTCGGTCGTATGCAGTCCTGATTGTGGCGCTCACCTACACGGCGCCAAACACGCATACGACCATCATTGGCACCAAGGCAGTAGCGACTCTCATCGCTGAAGACGACACGTCTCCATTCGTCCCTCCATTCACGCCTGTCGCGACACCACTGGAGGCGGGCTGCACGATGTTGGGGCGTGGGCGGAAGACGGCCTAACGGTGTGCGGGACCGTAACCCAGCTTCATGGAGACGGTTGCGAATGGTCCTCGCCGATACCCCAGGAGCAACAGTGTCCCTAATTTGCTGGGAAGTGGCGGTGCGGTCCCCTACGGCACTGCGTAGGATCCTACGGTCTTGGCGTGCATCCGTGCGTCGCTGCGGTCCGGTCCCAGGTCGACGGGCACGTGCACCTTCCGCCGACCACTGGCGACAACATCGATGTACTGTGGAGACCTCACGCCCCATGTGTTGAGCAATTCGGCGGTACGTCCACCCGGCCTTCCGCATGCCCACTATACGCCCTCGCTCAAAGTCCGTCAACTGCACATACGGTTCACGTCCACGCTGCCGCGGCATGCTACCAGTGTTAAAGACTGCGATGGAGCTCCGTATGCCACGGCAAATTGGCTGACACTGACGGCGGCGGTGCACAAATGCTGCGCAGCTAGCGCCATTCGACGGCCAACACCGCGGTTCCTGGTGTGTCCGCTGTGCCGTGCGTGTGATCATTGCTTGTACAGTCCTCTCGCAGTGTCCGGAGCAAGTATGGTGGGTCTGACACACCGGTGTCAATGTGTTCTTTTTTCCATTTCCAGGAGTGTATGTGGCCTTTTCTGAGCGAAGAAATTGCCCATTTTATCTCCTAAACGAATAGCGCGAGCAATTACCTTAGACTGAAAACTGTAGACTTAAACAACGTTACGTAGCAAATAACATACAAAAACATCATGGATGTATTATATAGAATTAACAAACAAAACTAAAAAAAATTGTCACCAAAAAGACCCGATGCGACGCTGATCCGAAAATATTAAGACTAGGGCGCTGCCATCTGTGACAATCATTACTGCAACTAATGGTTCTGTAATTGAAGTAGATAGTTCATGTGCTTTAGTAAGGATGGATGTCATTCTTGGCTATAAACGCTTCCTCAGTAGAGGAGATGTGTTTTACATCAGCGAAGATGAACTAATGGTCATAGATCCTCAGGTATGCAATTTAGAGCCCACTTTTATTGGATATTTTTTCCACACTACCACCACTTAAAGTTACCAGCCCTACAATCTTCGCAACGAAAGAACCGGTACATGTATTCAAATGTCAGAGGTATCAGAACGGTTTTCTTTTATAACTTTCGACTCGTTCATTTCCGGTCCAGGAATCCTTACTTCAAATTAATACATTTATCGTTCTCCATTATCCTAGAAACTCTGTAACATCATCACGGAATCACCCCTTGTATACGTACATTTACTGACGCCCGTGGCTATAACTTTGACGCTCTGTAGTCTCGTTCGATGACGTTTCCGGACATGCGTTCCTATCCAAAATACGATGTACTCACTCCCCTCTACAAGTCCTAGAAGTCTGTAACAGGAATTTCGGACCACCCTACATAGGAGTGGTATTTACTGATTATATTATTATTTTGAGTGTTGAAGAACAGACCTTCAGGATTTTACGAGTGGTTCCTTAAGTCAATACAAGTAAAAACATTGAAATAAATGTATGCCTGGAAATCCGTCATTTACCATAGTTGGCTTTTGAACGTCAGTGGGTGTCAAGATGACAGTGGTGTGATGTTATTTCATCGTAATTGTTACTTTATCAAATGTGAAAAAGAATAAACGCGAATGATGCTAGTAATATTAGTATCACAAGCAGTATGTTTTAACAGTAACGGATTTACGCATAACGATATCTACATTGGTAATTTTGCGTCCAATTTCTTCTATCTCGATCGCTGTCATTCTCGTCAAGTATTGATATTGTTTTGGACATTGTACATAAGCTCCACAATGAAATTCGTGCATGCTCCATGATAATCCCGCTGCCGAATGCGCTCTCTCATGCAGCGCGGACACGGTCGTTTATGTTTTTTCTTCGCCACTGAAAGTATTAGAAGTGAAGCTGCAGGCCGAATGCCTCCCATCGCTATCGCTTCCATCGCGCACAGAACGACGACAGAAAAATCTCGCGGACCGTTACCTCTCAGCTGCCACAGACACTCCCACCCTGCTATGAGTAAACGCTTCCGACGTCTGCTCTGACGAGACTCCCAGCCAATTACAGAAAGTTCTCGCAAGGAAATTTATGACAGTAACGATCAGCGAAAATTCGCCCCTGGTGTAAACAAATGTGCGAGTACTATCTGAGAGTAAGAAGGATTTAGAAAACATTTCTATTTGGCATGATGAAAAGGAGCTCACTTTAAATGTGCATAAATGTAGATACTGGCATAATAAAGAGAAGGAAGGAACAGTATAGCTTCTGATTGCAAGACTAGTGGCGAACATCTGCAGCACATCAAATTGCATAAGTATTTTTGGGCGTGACTTATTGATACATAACCTACACTGTTTTAGAAAAAAACGTTCTTGTGCAACGCAGCTATCTCTTTATTCCCATGAAGTAATGAGTGCTGTCGACAAGGGATCTCAGATCGATTCCATATTACTAGATTTCCAGAAGGGTTTTGATACCGTTCCACACAAGCGACTATTAATCAAATTGCGTGCATATAGAGTATCGTCTCAGTTGTGTGACTGGATTCGTGATTTCCTCTTAGAGTAGTCACAGTTCGCAGTGATAGACGGTAAATCATCGAGTAGAACAGAACTGATATCTGGCGTTCTGCAAAGTAGTGTCATACGCCCTCTGCTGTTCCTGATTTACATAAATGAGCTAGGTGATAACCTGAGCAGCCCCCTTAGATTGTTTGCAGATGACGCTGTAATTTACCGTCTAGTAAAATCATCAGAAGATCAATTTCAATTACAAAATGATCTAGAGAGAATTTCTGTATGGTGCGAAAAGTGGCAATTGGCGCTAAACAAAGAAAAGTGGGAGGTCATCCACATGGGTACTAAAAGAAATCCGATAAATTTTGGGTATACGATAAATCGCACAAATCTGAGGGCTGTCAATTCGACTAAATAACTAGGAATTACAATTACGAGCAACTTAAATTGGAAAGACCACATAGATAATATTGTGGGCAAGGCGAAACGAAGACTGCGGGTTGTCGACAGAACGCTTAGAAGATGCGACAAACCCACTAAAGAGACAGCCTACATTACATACTGACATGCTCTGCTGGAATATTGCTGCGCGGTGTGGGATCGTTACCAGGTAGGATTGACGGAGGACATCGAAAAAGTGCAAATAAGGGCAGCTCGTTTCGTGTTATCGCGCAATAGGGGTGAGAGTGTCACTGATATGATACGCGAGTTGGGATGGAAATCACTGAAAACAAGGCGGTCTCCTTTGCGGCGAGATCTATTTTCGAAATTTCTATCACTAGCTTTCTCTTCCGAATGCTAAAATATTTTGTTGACACCCACCTACGTAGGGAGAAATGATCATCATAATAAAATAAGAGAAATCAGAGCTCGAACGGAAAGGTTTAGGTGTTCCTGTTTCCCACGCGCCATTCTAGAGTGGAATGGCAGAGAAGTAGTATGAAAATGGTTCGACGAACCCTCTGCCTGGCACTTAAGTGTGAATTGCAGAGTAACCATGTAGATGTAGATCTAGATGTAGATGTAAGAAGCAATTTGAAATGGAATAACGAAGTAAAACCACTATTAGGGAAGGCGCATGGAAGAATTACATTTGTTGCAAAGATCTCCCAAATTACAGTGCATCTCTAATGAAAACTGCATTCAAAACACTAGCGCGATCAATTCTACGATTAGAGTATTCTTCCAATGTTTAGTGTCAATATCAAGTAGAGATGACAACAGACATCAGATGAATTCAGAGGCGCGTTTCTAGGATCGGGACAGAAAGGTGTAGACCACAGTAATGTCTAACGGACATGTTTGGGATCCTTAAACAGGAATCGTTAGAGGAAAGACGACGTAGTTCCGGCGAAACTCTGTTGTATAAATTTACTGAACCGTCCGCCCCCGGTAGCTGAGTGGTCAGCGCGACGGGTATCGTGTTGTTCTGATCATCATCATTTCATCCCCATCGACGCGCAAGCGACCGAAGTGGCGTCAAATCGAAAGACTTGTACCCGACCAACGGTCTACGCAATGGGAGGCGCTTGTCAAATGGTTCAATTGGCACTATGGAACTTAACATCTGAGGTCATCAGTCCCCTAGAACGTAGAACTAGTGAAACCTAACTAACCTAAGGACATCACACACATCCATGCCCGCGGCAGAATTCGAACCTGCGAACGAAGCGGTCGCGCAGTTCCCGACTGAAGCGCCTAGAACCGCTTGGCCACCCCGGCCGGCATGCCCTAGTCACACGAGATTTATTTACTGAACCTCTTTAAAAGTAAGACTGTGCAACCATTCTGCTGCCACCATTGTACACTGGGGTGCAAAACTTAGGTACGAAAGAAACTTTCGCATGACGTGTCATGCCAAGTAAGACGTAGATCATATAGCGAAGGAACTGCTACAGTATAATACGGAAGGTAACTAAAAGAAGTACTCAATGAGACGAACAAAAATGACATTTTTATTCGAACACAGTGATAACACTGAAGTCACCGTGATTTCTGATGGTCCCCTGGACATTACAAGAGGGAGGACGTTCCCAACAGGGTGTGTCATCACCACGAAAGACAATGCGTGCTCTGCTACGTGCCGCTATGCTGGTCACAGGTTTGGTAAGCAGTTCTTGCGATTAGGGCGTTCCGTTTCTCCATGAGTGAAGTTGACAACTGTTGGATGGTTGTTGGTGTATGAAGATGTGCTGCAATATGTCTCCGCAACGCATCCCACACGTGCTCGATGGCACTTCAGTCGGGGGGGACGGACAGACCAGTCCTCTCGTCCCGAGAGTTCCATTGATCGAGATTGCGCTGGCCTAGGTCAAACGGATATCACCTGCGTTTTTTTTAAATAGGAACCCAACTACAAGATGTTTCACTGCATGACAGAATGGCGATGTACTTCCAGTATGATGGATGTCCGGCACATAGCTCGCGTGCGGTTGAAGCGGTATTGAATAGCATATTTCATGACAGGTGGATTGGTCATCGAGGCACCATACCATGGCCCGCTCGTTCACCGGATCTGACGTCCCCGGATTTCTTTCTGTGGGGAATTATGAAGGATATTTCCTATCGTGATCCAGCGGCAACGACAGACAACATGCGTCAGCGCATTGTCAATGCATGTGAGAACATCACGGAAGGCGAGCTACTCGCTGTTGAGAGGAATGTCGTTACACGTATTGCCATATGCATTGAGGTTGACGAACATCATTTTGAGCATTTATTGCATTAATGTGGTATTTACAGGTAATTACGCTGTAACAGCATGCGTTCTCAGAAATGATAAGTTCACAAAGGTACATGTATCACATTGGAACAACCGAAATAAAGTATTCAAACGTACCTACGTTCTGTATTTTAATTTAAAAAAGCTACCTGTTACCAACTGTTCGTGTAAAATTGTGAGCCATATGTTTGTGACTATTACAGCTCCATTTGTCACAAAGCGAAAAAAGTGGTCCAACTAAAACATTCATATTTCTTTACGTACTACACGAATATGTAATAAAAAATGGGGGTTCCTATTTAAAAAACGGAGTTGATATCCGTTTGACCTCTTTCAGCGCCATCTAGCGGGCCAACCATAGTACCATCAGGTTTCCCCCTTCAAACTAGACAAGTTTCGTTCTTTGCAGTTTTTTCGTTTGACGCTTATTTCGTGAGATATTTGGCCTCGTCACGATCATAGACCACCCAATATATATATTGTACGTAACGTAAAAGTATTATAAGCAATCCTACAGTCATGAAAAATCGATTAAAAACTATATTATTATGTTTTACAAATTGTGTTTATTGTCCAGGAACAATGTTTGAAATAATATTTGTAAACATATTTCGATATTTCTATAAAAATGGTAATTACTGTTGGAATTTTGTTTAAAATCATTATTGACAGTGCTACATCATTGCAATAATATACTGTTCTTATCTCCACAATACTTTAGAAACAGATAGGAAACTTCTTCGAAAAACCCTCCATACCTGGGATCGTTCAAGCCTCAGGTATAGAGACTTGAGGGGAGAACATTGCTATTAGTCACAGTGCGTAATGCGCACGAAAGCGTGCACGGTAACACTAAAATCGTTATTATCCACAATAGGCAACTTTCCAGCAGTTAATTCTTGAAAATTTTATTAATAGATAGTGCAACAATCATGACCCTGTCAATACCAGCGTTAAAACGTGTTAAAAACTTTTTGTATCGACCGAAATGTATTTCTAAAGAAGCGAGAGATGCACGACTACCTTTAGCGTAACGTTTCATAATAAACAACAAACACTTTCGAAAACTGAAGTACATAAAATGTTTCTACATACCTTCATCAACAATTTCCATAATGGAATATAGGAACTGGACGCGTCGTTGTAAAATTCTGTGCGATTTTCTGAAGCACTGTATAACTGGGAGCTGAAGCGTCGCGAGTGTGTTTCTACGAGAGGCAACTTACGACTGTCGCAGGGAAGCAGGTATACAATATATACGATATTGTGACCTCTGCTTATACGATCTGAATGCCCCGTATCCCCCCCCCCCCCCTCCCTCTAGATGAATCCATTCTAAACAGATCGATCTTTCAACCTTCATTTCTCGACTTTTGGCCAGGGAAATGGCCATTCTGAACCACTGTGCGGCGTCGCGGTAAAGCCAATGCCAGGGCCACCTCAATCGTCCAACCCACAGTGCAGCAGCTGGCTGGAACGAAGTGTGCGGTGTCAGCTGCCTTGAGCGGGATGAAGACCGCTTGCGACGCCATTCCTCCGTGGGCACTGACAGACGATGTCAAGATACTATACAATAAATAACTACTTCCGAATCTTTTTTCACAGCGCTTACTGGCGACCACAGGTCACTGCCATCCTTCCAAGGAAAGCTGGCAAGGGGCGAAATGGGCGAGTGAATCCTGATAATGAAGCAGCTGTTCTTACGCCATCCCAATAGTCGTCTTTTGCAACACTATGCCTCGCCACACCATAACGTCTGGACGACCAAAACAATCATGTTCGACAATGTTCCTGCGTGCATTAAATGTTTCCACCTCTCGCCATATGAGGGCACGTCCAGCATTATCGATCACGATAGTTTTTGTTGTCCGGATGATACGGAGTGAAGAAGCATAGTGCTGCATGGATCTATACTGACTTCGAAATCTATAAACACGATACACTCACCGATCAGCGTCATTGTGACACTGTGCTCCTTCACCATGTCCATTTCTTCATGGGTGTATTCTGACCTGATTTCATTCTTATGGGATGACAACGCGCGACACTATCGAAGAGCGGAGATGGAGGGGCTCTTTGGATGAGAGGATATTCGGCGAATGGACTGTCCTGTCTGTTCCCCAGATTAAATACCATCGAGGACGTGTGGTATACGTTGGGGAAACGAACTACAACGGGTCCACTTGTACCAACGAGTATCCAGCAGTTGCCAGCTGCGCTGATGAAGGAGTGAAACACCCTGGCATATGGAGTCCTTACCAACGTTGTGGTTAATATGAGAGCACGTTGCAGAGCACACATTGCTATATGTGGTTATCGCACACTCTGTTACGAAGTAAGTCCCGCCTTTTGTAATGTCCAGGGGACGGTCATAAACCGCGATGACTTCACTGTAATTAGAGCTAGGTTAAAGGCACACTTTAATTTTCCGTCGTCCGATCGGTATTCGACCGCGGAACTTTCTGTTTCCAAGCACAAGCTTTACTACTGGACCACTAGAACTGGCACTGTTAAAGATGACTGTCGTAGCTGTCGCTGTACATACACTCCTGGAAATTGAAATAAGAACACCGTGAATTCATTGTCCCAGGAAGGGGAAACTTTATTGACACATTACTGGGGTCAGATGCATCACATGATCACACTGACAGAACCACAGGCACATAGACACAGGCAACAGAGCATGCACAATGTCAGCACTAGTACAGTGTATATCCACCTTTCGCAGCAATGCAGACTGCTATTCTCCCGTGGAGACGATCATAGAGATGCTGGATGTAGTCCTGTGGAACGCCTTGCCATGCCATTTCCACCTGGCGCCTCAGTTGGACCAGCGTTCGTGCTGGACGTGCAGACCACGTGAGACGACGCTTCATCCAGTCCCAAACATGCTCAATGGGGGACAGATCCGGAGATCTTGCTGGCCAGGGTAGTTGACTTACACCTTCTAGAGCACGTTGGGTGGCACGGGATACATGCAGACGTGCATTGTCCTGTTGAAACAGCAAGTTCCCTTGCCGGTCTAGGAATGGTAGAACGATGGGTTCGATGACGGTTTGGATGTACCGTGCACTATTCAGTGTCCCCTCGACGATCACCAGAGGTGTACGGCCAGTGTAGGAGATCGCTCCCCACACCATGATGCCGGGTGTTGGCCCTGTGTGCCTCGGTCGTGTGCAGTCCTGATTGTGGCGATCACCTGCACGGCGCCAAACACGCATACGACCATCATTGGCACCAAGGCAGAAGCGACTCTCATCGCTGAAGACGACACGTCTCCATTCGTCCCTCCATTCACGCCTGTCGCGACACCACTGGAGGCGGGCTGCACGATGTTGGGGCGTGAGCGGAAGACGGCCTAACGGTGTGCGGGACCGTAGCCCAGCTTCATGGAGACGGTTGCGAATGGTCCTCGCCGATACCTCAGGAGCAACAGTATGCCTAATTTGCTGGGAAGTGGCGGTGCGATCCCCTACGGCACTCCGTAGGATCCTACGGTCTTGGCGTGCATCCGTGCGTCACTGCGGTCCGGTCCCAGGTCGACGGGCACGTGCACCTTCCGCCGACCACTGGCGACAACATCGATGTACTGTGGAGACCTCACGCCCCACGTGTTGAGCAATTCGGCAGTACGTCCACCCGGCCTCCCGCATGCCCACTATACGCCCTTGCTGTCGCGGCATGCTACCAGTGTTAAAGACTGCGATGGAGCTCCGTATGCCACGGCAAACTGGCTGACACTGGCGGCGGCGGTGCACAAATGCTGCGCAGCTAGCGTCATTCGATGGCCAACACCGCGGTTCCTGGTGTGTCCACTGTGCTGTGGGTGTGATCATTGCTTGTACAGCCCTCTCGCAGTGTCCGGAGCAAGTATGGTGGGTCTGACACACCGGTGTCAATGTGTTCTTTTTTCCATTTCCAGGAGTGTATTTTGTCTTTGAGCGTGGAGAAAAATAAATTCTACACATTCCATAAGAAGATACACTGACAAGCCAAAACATTGACCAGTGCCCACCGCGAGGTTGGATGCCGCATAATGGCGCTGCGGACAAGTCACGCGGTGATGGCCCTCGATCTTCCACCATCACCGAGTCCATCAACATGAGGTAGCAAATATGAGGTAGCCAAGGAGGTGGAAACGTGGGTTCTACTATGCCAAGACTGCTTGGTAGCTACAACAGGAAAACACAATTAATTAACAGGAGTACAAAATAGGAAAGTATTTATTACTTTGTCGTAGTCCGTGAACTGTTGGTTGACAATTATAGAATACGCGACTAGACTAAGCGTTTGCAAAATGACATAATTTACAAGTCACAAATCTTGCAGTGAAGAATTAATTTGTCGTAATCTTGAATGTGGAATCGGGTGAATTTGAAGACTAACTTGGCGCTGGGCTACAAAGACTTGATGGCAGCAATGACTGAGCTGCAGACGATAACTAACATCGGCGCTGGCTGACCACTGAGCGCGGCTACGATCTGTAGACTGGCACATCTGCACTACACTCCTGCTGCACATGAAGTGGCCTAGCGGCGCCTCGCGGCGAGCATAAGTACTGAGACTGGCTGTGCACTCCTTGGTTAGCACAGCCGTTCTGTTCCGTTTATCGAGAGAATCGCATCCGGCGGATCGATCTCTCAGGTGGCGGTGTGATCGTATGGCGACATCACACGCAATAGCAAAAGTATGTAAGCGGAGAACAGAAGATATGGCTGCAATTGTGGAAATCCACAGAGATAAGCGACTTTGCCAAAGCGCAGATTATTATTATGCAGAGCCTATGAACGAGTATCTCGAAAGCGGCGAAGCTGATCGAATGGCCACGTGCTTTTGCAAGTAGGCTGTTTAGGTTTTTATGTTGGTAACGCCTCGTAGCTCTCTGTATGAAAATGACTGACTGTGCTGTGTGCAGTCTGTGGCTGGTTGGCATTGTTGGAATATTCGCTAGTGTAGTGTTGGGCAGTTGGATGTGAACACCGCGTAGCGTGGGGCAGTTGGAGGTTAGCCGCCCGCAGTGGTAGATGTGGGGAGAGAGATGGCAGAGTTTCGAGAGCGGACGATCTGGACGTGTGTCCATCAGAAAAGGGAAATTTGTAAGGCCGGATGTCATGAACTGATGTATATGACTTTTTAACACTATTAAGGCAAATACATTGTTTGTTCTCCATCAAAATATTTCATTTGCTAACCATGCATATCAGTAATTAGTGCCTTCAGTAGCTAGAATCTCTTATGTAGCTGGCAGTATTGGCGCTCGCTGTATTGCAGTAGTTCGAGTAACTAAGTGTTGTGTGAGGTAAGTGATTCATGAAAGGCATAGGTTATTGTTAGTCACGGCCATTCTTTTGTAGGGATTATTGAAAGTCAGATTGCGTTGCGCAAAAAATATTGTGTGTTAGTTTAGTGTTGATCAGAATAAGTAAACAGAGACATGTCTGAGTACGTTCATTTTGCTTAGCTGTTTGAAAATCAAATAACAGAAGTTTACCAGCACAGTAATATATAATTTTCCAATTTTCACATCCGTCGCGACCGTCCACGGATAGAGATACGACAGTGAAACTACCACTAGACACCAAATGATTGGACCGAGCGGGGTGGCGCAGTGGTTAGACACTGGACTCGCATTCGGGAGGACGACGGTTCAATCCCGCGTCCGACCATCCTGATTTAGGTTTTCCGTGATTTCCCTAAATCACTCCAGGCACATGCCGGGATGGTTCCTCTGAAAGGGCACGGCCGAATTCCTTCCCCATCCTTCCCTAATCCGATGAGACCGATGACCACGCTGTCTGGTCTCCTTCCCCGAACAACCAACCAACCAAATGATTGGAAGTTCAGTACTCTTCACAGAGCATGGATCTCGGAGGCTTTTCTGCTGTAAAGTAAGATAAATGCTGATATGTGGCACCTCTGACGAAAGAACACAATGCTGATGCACGCACAAGTGTTCGGAGCACACCGTTCATTGTACATTGTTGAACACGCAGCTCAGCAGCAGGCTCAACGGCATCGCCAACTGCGATAGCAAAGGGCACAGGACTACTGGGATTCGACCATCGATTAATGGAAACGTGTCGGCACTCAGATTTGGACTACACTAGGTCGCTGGACAACTACACAAACGCCGTCATCGAGGTGAATGGCGGCTCGGAACGTGCAGCTCGCCACAGACGCAGGTTCATTGCAAACGTATTATGCTATAGGGGATATTCTTCTGCGCTTGCGTAGGTCCTGCAGTAATAATCGAAGACACTCTGACAGTTGCCAACCAGTTGCATCTCATCATGCTTGATGTCTTCCGCGGCGGCGATGTCAGCATTCAGCAGTGTAATGTGTTTTTTCTGGGAACCAACACCGGGGTACAGTGGTTTCCGGAGCATCATAGTGAACTCACGTCGACGCTTCGGAGACCAAATTCGCCTGATGTAAATCCCCTGGAACTCATTTGGGTCGCTATCGGGCGCCATCACCACGTAAGCAAATCAGCGGCCTGTTGTTTATGCGAATTACATAATCTGTGCGGAGACAAATAACGCCACATACCTCCACAGTCCTACCAGAAAACTGTCGGATCTCTGCTAAGCAGAATCAATGATGTATTCTCGTCAGTGTATGAGTGTCATTCCGAAACTAATGAGTCCAATTGCTTCTTATTTTTAGTGTGTTGCCTTTGAATATCCGAGCAGATTGTATTGTTGCAGTACTATTTTATTAATCTTCTAAATAATCTGTTGTAGCGGGGAACCATTCCGAAGAGGCGTCTAATATCGAGTTGGCGTATAAAACAGGGATGTGACTTTCAACCGCTCACTATTGAACAAATTTGCACCAATTGAAAAACGGTTGTTGAAGTTGTATGGAGATAGTACAAGATACGTGAGCACAGTGAGATGGTGGTGCAGCGTTTCAGTAGTGGTGAACAGGTTGTGCATGCAAAGCAACGCCCCAGTCCACCCTGCTCAGGTGACATTCCTCCCGATGAATAGCGTCTCGATCAACTCATCTGTGATGATCCTCTGGTTACCGCCAAAGAATTGTGTGCGCAGCTGAATGTTGGCAGTAATGCTTCAGAGGCCACATCCTTCGTTATTGCAAAGTTTGTGAGAGATAGGTGTCAGGCGCCATTGCGGTAACGCTCCAGTCAACCTCATTTGCCATTGACGTGCGCTCAGCATCACCCTGTCAATGTACAAGTTCCCCACTACGGTCCAGGTGTATATATAGGAATTGTGCACGTGGAAAAGGAAGGTAAGCAGATATTGTGGAGTTATTCAGACACTGCCTCACCCCCAACTATTTTCAGCACATGAACAGATTGGCGAAGTTGTTATGGCCAGTCCTCTTAACCTGCTGTGGCCAGTTTGTTTACGGAGAACTTTGAACAACAGGCGTTGCGGACCGCCAGTAAAAGACCAGCCAGGTTGTACCGTTACGTCGATGATACTTTCGTAGCATGGACACATGGTGCAGATGAGTTGCTTGCCTTTCTGGTACGTCTCAACAGTATCAATCCGAAAATACAATTTACTATGGTGACTTAGAATGATGGCCAACTTAGCCCGCATCTCGTGGTCGAGCAGTAGCGTTCTCGCTTCCCGCACCCGGGTTCCCGGGTTCGATTCCCGGCGGGGTCAGGGATTTTCTCTGCCTCGTGATGGCGGGTGTTGTGTGATGTCCTTAGGTTAGGTTTAAGTAGTTCTAAGTTCTAGGGGACTGATGACCTGAGATGTTAAGTCCCATAGTGCACAGAGCCATTTGAACCATTTGATGGCCAACTTAAATTCTTGGGTGTGCCTGTTATAAAACGAAGGAACAGGACGTTGGGCCGTATGGTTTACAGAAAATCCATGAGTACTAATCATTGCCTGCATCTCTCCAGAGAAAAAAGAGAGGTGATTAAAACCATGGTAGATAGGGTGCACTACGTTCATGAACCGACTTATTTAAAAACTAAGGTTGAACATCTACGGTCAACATTCAAGAAGAATGGCTATTCTGTCGAGGAGATAGATCGACCAGTATGGAGAGAATCAGGATCGATGAAGAACGATGCCCGACCAATGAGAACGTTTTCCTTCCGTTCATCAATACAATTACAAATGGCATGGGGAAAGCTTGAGCAAGTATGGTGCGAAAACTAGCTTCAGACCCACCAGGAAAATGAAAGAATAGATATACGAGATCCTTTAGCTATATCGGGTTTATATACAATTCCTTGTAGTGGACTGGTTATATTGGTACCACAAAAAGACGTTATAACGCCCGTCTGGTTGAACACAAGAGGAATTGCCACCTGGGACACTCGGATAAATCGGCACTTGGTCTCACCGCTACGTGCCAGAATCCTAAAGATAGTCCACGGAGTGGCGACATGCGAATTCTCCAACAGAGAAGAAGTTCAGGATGTCGTTCTTTCAGATGTCTTGGAGCCTGAAGTGACTCTCAGTTCAGAATACTAAGAAACGACACTGACAACGCTGGAAGCCAGAATTTACAGTGAGGCCAGAGAAAAAAATCGTCATCCACTCGCAACACGATAACACCAGGTCACACGACAGTTTTGCGACCTTGGAGCATATCGCCAAACTTGGTTCGACTTCTTTACCACACCCGATGTACGGTCGTGATTCAGCACCTTCAGACTTTCATCTCTTTCCGCTTGTGAAAGACAGACTATGTATCCAACATTTTCCGAACACAGAAGCCCTAAGAAAGGGCGAATCTCAGCTGTTGCAGGTTTGTAGGAGTGCGGCATGCAGGCTCATGTTCATCGTTCGAAAAAGTTCAGAACGAGTTGTGGAGGCTACGTGGAGAAATGGCAGTATCCAGCTGAAATCTTGCTGTATTTATCTGTGTTACGGTGCTTTACGCAGGGTTGAGCAAATAAAAGTGGCCCTGGCGAGTAGCTGACTTCGACGCGTCACATTGCCGACATTTTGAAGCCATCTGTGGCAGCATTAACGGAGGAGGGAAACACCTACAATTGCTTTCAGCAGGATTGAGCAAGTGCCCATACAGTCGGCCGAACCTTGGTGCACATCTGCACAATCTTCAGGCCTGATAGAGTTGTTAGCATAGGTCAGTCTAGTCGCGACCCTAGCTGGTCAACCAGGTCACCTGATCTGGCAGTGTGCGATTACTTTGTGTGGGAAGCCCTCAAGTATAAGGTGTTTATCAACAATCCTTGTAGGCTTCAAGAAATCTAATAAAATATTTCGGATGAGACTGCAGCTATTCCAGGAGTCCAGCTTCGATCCGTGTTCAACTCGCTCACCAGGGCCTAAAAGAGATGAGTGGTTATCACTTTCAACTCCTGCTATAGTCAGGATAGTACTGTATTTCCTTTCGTCTGCTGTGTTTATTTGTACCTTGTAACTCTGTTCTCCGGTCCACTTTTATTTTCCCCATCCTGTATATCTGGTTTAGTTTCCACAAAAATAAATGGGACTCATTATTTTCGAAAAGGCTCTCATATTTTCTAAATTTTTCAACTGCCCATGTGTTCGTTTAAATAAAATATTATCACACTTATGGCACTATCAATTTTCATATTGTACATTTAACTGTTTGAAAATACGGGCACCTTTGAACAAAGACAGTTACTGAAACGTCTATTCGTTCTTCTGCCATGCAACTAACGTGAAACGTGACATATGGAATAAAGTCTGTATCCCTGTCAGTACGGGAAACGAGAAGTAGAGTTGACAGTTGCAGTTTCCTCACTCGTATGTGAAATGAAGTATTGATTTTAACAAGTGGTGACCTACTATATTAATAATATAGTGTTACAATTACCGCAATTACTGGAAATTCCCTATATTTACGCGCTCACTACTGTTTCAATGTGCGCCCAAAATTTGAAATATTGTTTTCGCAGTCCTCTCTGTAGGTAATTTTTACAATTTCTCAATTACCTATCCTGCTAATAAATCCTTTTTTGCTGTACTGTACATCATTCAGAACACCGTTCACGCACGACTACAAAGCAACGTTTTAGTGCTTTAGGGTGTATGTCGTTTTCGGATGATTCTTCACTAAAGAAAAGAAAAAGAAAAGAAAAGACATCTGCCTTTAAGTATAAAGTTTTGTTTTCCGCAAAACAGATTTTAAGGTTTTACTATTTTTAATAATACCGTAGGAATACTGAAATGAAATGGTCGTGTGGCACTATTTGCCGGAAGACCAGTCTTGGGTTAGAAATACTGGAACAATATGAAGAAAAAGAAGAGGATATGCGAGAAAACATTTGCTGTTACAAAAACTGTTATAGTGAGCCACATAATATAAACGTTTCAGTTGTTTCAAAATCTTCGTCAGTTTTCTTTACAGTCGTACTGATAATATAGTGTGTCTCAACGCTTTGACTGTCATTAACGTTCTGACATTTTTGATTTTTACGGTAAGTAGTGGAACAGAACGGGAGGAAAACAACTAAGCTTTGAAAACAAAAAGTTTGTATTTATGTGTTATTGGAAAATGGAAAACGACATAGAAGTGCAAAGGCGGTTAGAAAGGGAGTTCGATAAACCGCCACCAACGCACAGGACAATTGCTTGCATCAGAGATAAATTTGCACCAGATGGAACAGTTCTCATCGTCAACAAGAAATGTTCTAGACAACCACCAGCCCTAGAAAAAAAGAGCAGGTCTTCATTCGATCCCCACAGAAATCTCTACGACAAACGTTTCGGGAGATTGTTGTTGTTGTTGTTGTGGTCTTCAGTCCTGAGACTGGTTTGATGCTACTCTATCCTGTGCAAGCTTCTTCATCTCCCAGTACTTACTGCAGCCTACATCCTTCTGAATCTGCTTAGTGTATTCATCTCTTGGTCTCCTTCTACGATTTTTACCATCCACGCTGCCCTCCAATGCTAAATTTGTGATCCCTTGATGCCTCAGAACATGTCCTACCAACCGGTCCCTTCTTCTTGACAAGTTGTGCCGCAAACTCCTCTTCTCCCCAATTCTGTTCAATACCTCCTCATAAGTCATGTGATCTACCCATCTAATCTTCAGCATTCTTCTGTAGCACCACATTTCGAAAGCTTCTATTCTCTTGTTGTCCAAACTATTTATCGTACGTGTTTCACTTCCATACATGGCTACACTCCATACAAATACTTTCAGAAACGACTACTTGACACGTAAATCTATATTCGATGTTAACAAATTTCTCTTCTTCAGAAAGACTTTCCTTGCCATTGCCAGTCTACATTTTATATCCTCTCTACTTCGACCATCGTCAGCTATTTTCCTTCCCAAATAGCAAAACTCCTTTACTACTTTAAGTGTCATTTCCTAATCTAATTCCCTCAGCATCAGCCGACTTATTTCGACTACATTCCATTATCCTCGTTTTGCTTTTGTTGATGTTCATCTTATATCCTCCTTTCAAGACACTGTCCATTTCGTTCAACTGCTCTTCCAGGTCCTTTGCTGTCTCTGGCAGAATTATAATGTCATAGGCGAACCTTAAAGTTTTTATTTCTTCTCCATGGATTTTAATACCTATTCCAAATTTTTCTTTTGTTTTGTTTACTGCTTGCTCAATATACAGATTGAATAACATAACCACTGCTTCCGTTTCATGCCCCTCGACTCTTATAGCTGCCATCCAGTTTCTGTACAAATTGTGAATAGCCTTTCGCTCCCTGTATTTTACCCCTGCCACCTTTAGAGTTTGAAAGAGAGTATTCCAATCAACATTGTCAAAAGCTTTCTCTAAGTCTACAAATGCTAGAATCGTGGGTTTGCCTCTCCTTTATCTATTTCCTAAGATAAGTGGTTCGGGAGATACACATCTCAAAAAAAAAAATAGCGTTCATCGCATCTTGAGGCGTCTCGCTGGAGTTGCTACACATCAGCACTAACCCATGCTCTCAATTAAAATGATCCGGATCGGAGAGTTCAGTTTTGTGAATGACACCTGGCAAAATCTGCAGCAGATGCAGAGTTTCCATACAAAATTGCCTGCTGCGACAAGGTCACCTTTAAATTAAATGGCACAATTAATCGTCACAATTGTACCTCCTATTGTCCTGTAAATCCCCATGTTGCAGCTGAATAGTAATGAAACTTATCAGGGCTAAGAGTATGGCGTGGAACATAAGCACTGGGCATCCTGGGAAGATTTTTTTTTGTATGGGACTGTCACTAGTCTCCGGTACCTAACCTTGCTGCAGGAGTCCGTCCGTCCACATCTTGAGGAGAAATTTGGTGATGATGAGATTTACTTTTAGCAAGATGGAGCATCTCGCCACTACCATCGCAGTGTAAGAGCTCACCTTGATGCAGCTTTTCCAAACTCGTGAATTGGACGAAAGGGTATCATTGAATACCATGCGCGTTCCCCAGACCTCACGCCAATGGACTTCTTTTTATGGGGATTTCTCGAGGACAGAGTTTACCGCACAAAACACAGCACAATTGACGCCTAGAAACTGGAAATTGAACGACAATGTCACGAAATTCCAAGAGGACTGTATCGTTACGTTTGCGAATCCATTTGAACATTTTCGAACATGATTCTTGAAATACATTTTTCTTCTGTAATTCAAGCCTTTAAAAAAAGTCTCTATGTCCATAAATAAAGTTTTATATTCATTCAAAGTGTTAGTTTTTGAGATACTCTGTTGTAATCTAACATTTCACTATCGGATGAAGATCACACTTCATGAGTATTTTTTCTGGGTTGGTAGGTATCTACGTTTTTCATTAGGAGCTAAATGCGGACGGATATTACAGCTGATGACATGCTTCTGAATGTAGTTTTCTTTTGATGCCAAAGACTTAGTATCAGGCGGGAAATGTTTAGTGTAAAGCCTAGCGTGGTTCCTTTTCTTAAGAGTCTAAACATTACTTCGTAGTTCTTTGCTACGAAATTCGCACCACCAACAGAAGAGGAGTGATACTGTAATGAATATTTAAAAATTTCAACACGTATTTTTACTGAACCTACGTACAACAATCTTCATTAATAAATTCATAACATTTGTACACAAATAAGGAGTATCAAACAGCAGACCACTCCCATTTACCAGGTAACTATACCACTCCTAAGCCTCAGGCTATAATTCAGCGACTTTATCTCCAAGTAAAAATTTTTGTGTTTATAAAGCATCTAAACTGTGGGCCGATATATTACTTCTTCTTACATATTTTTACGTGCAAGTGATATTTGCGTTAGACTTCAACTATAGCCAAGTCTGTATCATCTATAGTCTATGGCTAGCACCAAAGAAATTGTGAGAGTTAGCTTCCTTATTGTCTCTTCGACAACACAGGTGCTGCAATTTGCAATGCATTCAGCATTGTAAATCACGTATTCTACTTTGGAAGTAATGTTAATTAGTTGGTAGTGTTGGTAAGTGTACAGTGTAAGAGGTCCATGACTCAAGAATTTGTTGCTAGCGCACTCAAGCAGATGTAATTTCGATGGATTGCTCACGCGCTGCCTGCGATATGTAAGCTATAAGAGAATCTCAGACCAAAGAGCAGTGTTGACTGCAGTAGGAACTGTGTAGCAGGAGGAGTAAGCAGTTGCTAGTGAGCAGTCTGGGCCGGTTGTGTGGAGCGATGGCGGAGCCTGAGCGTTGTAGTATAAGGTAAAAGCAGCCTCGCGCATATGTAGTATTGTTATGTCAAGCCTCATGTATATGTTTTTAAAAAATCTCTTAATAATAATCTTCCTCATAAAAAGTAACTTTTGACAATCATTCATTTCAATTTAAAGAATTTACTAATTTCTCCAGTCCATGGTCATTCCGATTACAGTAAAGCAAAATTCAGTTTGTAATTAGGCTGTTTAGGTTTTTTTATTGGTAACGCCACGTAGCGCTCTGTATGAAGATCAGTGGCTGTGCTGTGTGCAGTCTGTGGCTGGTCTGCATTGTTGTCTGCCATTATAGTGTTGGGCAGCTGGATGTTAACAGCGCGTAGCGTTGCGCAGTTGGAAGTGAGCCGCCAGCAGTGGTGGATGTGGGGAGAGAAATGGCGGAGTTTTGAAATTTGTAAGACTGGATGTCATGAACTGATATATATATTATTACTTTTGATGATATTAAGGTAAATACATTGTTTGTTCTTTATTAAAAGCTTTCATTTGCTAACTATCCCTATCAGTAGTTAGTGCCTTCGGTAGTTTGAATCTTTTGTTTAGCTGGCAGTAGTGGTCCTCGCTGTATTGCAGTAGTTCGAGTAACCAAGATTTTTGTGAGGTAAGTGATTTGTGAAACGTATAGGTTAATGTTAGTCAGGGCCATTCTTTTGTAGGGATTTTTGAAAGTGAGATTGCATTGCGCTAAAAATATTGTGTTTCAGTATAAGCACAGTCATGTATTATTGTTGTAAGGGAACGTTCCATATGGCGACCCTGCCAGGATACCTCACTGGAATCTTCTGATTTTTTTCCTTGTAATTTGTGTAATTAGTGTAGATTTTGTTTATTGCTAGTGCGTAATTGTAGAGAGAATCTCCTTTGTAGTTGCAGTCTTTCATTGTTGTACAGTAAAACAGTTGTTGCATGCATGTAGATCTGCACCAAGTATTACGCAGCTGCGCTTGCAATAAACTAGATATTATTTTCAGTACTATGTTAATGTGTTCTCTTATTTTTGCTCTTCAAATTGTGCTTTTCTGTGTTATCGTGTGAAATATTCTGACAATTATGGCGTGTGAAAAACGTAATACTAGGCTCCAAAGTAAACTGAGAAATGACAGTGAAGACGAAAGCAGTGTGTTAGAGCCACCATGTAATGAATTAACTAATGTTCAAAGTAGTAATTTGGTAACTGTGCATAGGGAAATGGAGCGGGCGGCAAATAATGGTGTAGACAGTGAAACAAATACTGAACAGAGGACACGGTGTTATTGTGTGTGTACATTCTTCCTTGTTAATTGCACAATTACATAACGACTATAAGGCTTACATACTTAGATCATATACCGCTAATGAGATTTTAATGCAACATTTTGGTGTACTTGAAAATACATTCTGGCTTTAAAGTACTTTCTGAGAGATATCAGATGACACAGTGGTTAGTTTATTTGACAGCTACACGACTATATCACGACACTACTAATGAGTGGTACAATTTATATTATTGCTATTTCGCTGTATCTGTTTTATATCTGCACAGTTTTTCTGTATTATTCTGGAAAGTAAAACATGTTTTAGTAGTAACTTTGTGGTATATCTACAATGTGACAGCATTTTTTGTAGCACAACAATACGTTACAGTATAGTACTTTCTTGATCATGGTAAGGTACGTAATAACTACGATAGCTATACGCATAGCAATTCACCTCGTTTATTACGAGGTAAGTACATTGACTTCAGCAGAACTTTGCTTACAGAGGACGATAACTACGAGACTTCCACAGAATTATCTTACAACAAGACGCACATTTAGCGCTACAGAACACGCATTTGAGTAATTAATTTTGTACTTGAACCATTTATTTTTCAAGATTTTCGAATTACAAAGAACGTTTTCCGTGATACATTTCATTCCATTGCTGTAATCTGTAACACCCGAGGGTATAATTACATTAATCCTCAGGGGGGTACACACTTACTTTGTGTAACATGTGTACGGCAAGCACAAGGAGCCCTAGCTAATATGGTATTTGCTTATACAACTTTACACATCGGTACCATATTTCTCTAACACAGAATTACACAGCTATCTGTTCATTTAACTGAGAGAGACAAATATTTATTTTACTACTTCAGTGACAGATGTTTGCGTAATTACACGGTTGAATAACTTCAAACTTATGAAAGTGTATTTTGTCTGTACTTTGTGAGCTGTTCATATTTTTTCGGAACCATTGTGATAGTATGAGAGCTTTGAATGACATATTTGGTATGAGATCATGATTTTTAAAGTACGTTTGAGGTAGATGACACTTTTGACATGAACAGAGAATTTTTTTAGGTTTTGAAATTATTGAAGGAAGCTACGACGATTTTGAGAGTTGATTGAGGTGTTATGATGTTATTATTACGATGACTATGTGTATTATGCTGTTGCGGTATGTTTATGATCAATAAGCTGAGGCTATATGAGTTTTTTGATTATGCTACGTATCTGTTACGACGAAATATTGAAGAAGTGTCGACGAATAAGGTAAGGAATAATGAGTAGTGGTTAGGGACTCTGGTTTGTGAAAAAGGTTGTTGGAAACCAAGAATCGTACTTTAAGAGTTATGAAATGTATGTAAATGCGTGAATGTATTACAATGCCGCCGAAAAATTTTTGGACACTGTTATATCAATAGGATTTTGTTTCTACAGATTTGTAACGCAAATTCTTGACCTGTGAAATATTTTATATGAGACTGTCACTGTAGCAGAAACTGGTGTCGTAAATATTTCGGTAAGAAAGTTAAGTGACCACCTGCACGTAATGCGTCGTGGGCACCCAGCTGCCTGACAGCCACCTGACAAAAGAAAGCCATTAGGTAAAAAAAAAAAGGCCATTATCCTCGCTATCGACATTCCTTTGTAGAAAGTATCGCAAAAACGACACGCTCATTACTTGGAAAGATACTTTCTTACATCTGCACACCTGATAATGACAAGCGTCTTTCTACGAAATGTGACATGACTATTGAATGATATTTTTATGCTTTGCCTTTGATAGTTGCTTATTTCATTTCATATCTGGTTTCCAGCTGTGTTGCAGCATTGGTTTTATAAAATAAAATTAAATACATTTGCTAATGTGAACACTTTCTGTCAACAGATCTATTAAATAATCATTCTATGGTCCACGTTCTTCGAAAAAGGAGCACTTGGAAAGGAAAGAACAATAAGAAGGGATTAATAACAGTTACTGCATACTTAATTTTCTTTTCAACTACTTGGTAATATCTTTTGTAGAATTAGTTTTGTGGTGCACCAGTTTAATGACATAGATATTAATATGTGAATTCACATTTCCCTTTTCTGCATTGTTGTCTTTACTGTAATATTTTTTCTGCTTGAGCTTTGTCACGTTTAGATATAAATTATTGCATTTGCTGCTGCTGTATGCCAGACATAGTGCTACTAAATTTCACTTTGTATTACTCTGTTAAGCCAGTTTTACTACTGATTTATTTTTCTTGTTTGCTGCTCGTTGCCTTATATTAGTTGTAATATTGTTGCTTGCTTTGCCAATTTAATTTTTTGACATTGCTGTTTGTGTTAATTATTTTGTGCTGCGCATTGCCTCGTCCCTTAGTTTAACATCTGAGCTCAGTAGATTTAAGTTAGCTTAAGAAGGGGTAGGCCACATAAGAAACTAACTATGATGAATTGGAAGAAAAGCATTGGGAAGCGATAAGAAAATGGTTTAGCCAAAAAATTAGTGTACAGTGGAAAAACTATTTTTGAAAGAGGATGTGAACAAAATACAGACAGCATGCTTGGATAGGACTTTTTTTTTTTTTTTGGGCTGGAGCAAATGTTGAAATAAGAGGGATGATCTATCGAATGAAGTTTTGGGTTGGACTGCAGTACCAAATGTTACCCTGAAAACAAACCCTGTCCTTTCCTTCTGTGTTATCCCACTATGTGTTTGTGTACCCTTGTGTATTTGTTTTCTTCCTGTCTCTGTGTACTGTTTCATAGAATTTTTTCTGTTCTAATACTAAGCTACATTCACTATGATGAGGAATACTGTTATCCTCAAATATAATTTGCATTAATAACATGTTATTTACTTCGTAAAGATGTTTACACATTATTTATTCTGTTTTGTTCTAATGCTCATGTGTGAAGTTGATGTTTCAAAAGTTTTTCTGATCTTTTATGTATGTACTTATGTCATAATTCGTGCAACACTGATGTATATGTATATTTCTATTCTTTTGTAAAGCCTGTATTACTACAAATGTAATCTGTATTATAGTGTTTTTAATGATGTATTTTGTACCATTATTATTGTATTCTTATGTTATAAAATTGTAATTGACACCAGTTCATCCATTTTAATAACTTGTAAGCATTCATTTCACTGCACACATTTCTGTTGGTCATAGTATATACACAATATGTGAAAAAAAAGAAGACTGATAGTGTTTGCACGTGTGTTAATAATTCAGCAAGGGACAGGATAACATCATTGCTGGTTGTAAGGATAATTAAAAAAAACTTTGTGAGTACGCAAGTGGTGGTTTATGGACTTGCTATATTGTCCGCAAGACTCTTTGATGGTGATTGTGCACAGTCGCAACGGATGACTGCTAGCCATCTCTACAAGGACTACAGTGGGTCTGCATCTTTGATGGCCCACGAATACCATTATTTCTACAAGGACTGCAGTGGGTCTGCACCTCTGGTGGCCCACCAATAACATAATCTCTACCAGGACTACAGTGGGTCTGCTCTGTGATGACCTACCTACGGATATTCTTCAAAACTTCGACTGACTCTGCTGTGGATTTGCCCTGTTGTGGCCCATCATCTGCCTGCATGTCGAGAGTCAGCACTGTCTTTCTGTTGGAAGGACGACACTGCTTCTTCAAGACTGCATGGAAATCCACTACTTCCGTGTGCATTTTCTTTTACTGCTCAGACATTGAGCAAAAACACTGCTATTTTACTGTGATGAACGATCAGGACTGTCTTTATGGACTGTGAGAAAATTTTAGGTTTTGACCAACATTGTATCGATAAGTGTGTGGATTTCATTTCTTTGTTATTGTAATTATGAAAAAAAATTTTCAAATCTGTATTGGCCACTGCCCAAAACAATTTGTAAAATTTTTTGTTTGGAGCATGGGGGCTATGTAAGTAGGCTGTTTAGGTTTTCTACATCCGTACTCCGCAAGCCACCTGACGGTGTGTGGCGGAGGGTACCCTGAGTACCTCTATCGGTTCTCCCTTCTATTCCATTCTCGTATTGTACGTGGAAAGAAGGATTGTCGGTATGCTTCTGTGTGGGCTCTAATCTCTCTGATTTTATCCTCATGGTCTCTTCGCGAGATATACGTAGGAGGGAGCAATATACTGCTACTACTTTTTTATTGGTAACGCCACGTAGCGCTCTGTATGAAGATCACTGGCTGTGCTGTGTGCAGGCTGTGGCTGGTTTGCATTGTTGTCTGCCATTGTAGTGTTGGGCAGCTGGATGTTAACAGCACGTAGCGTTGCGCAGTTGGAGGTGAGCCGCCAGCAGTGGTGGATGTGGGGAGAGAAATGGCGGAGTTTTGAAATTTGTAAGACTGGATGTCATGAACTGATATATATATATATATATATATATATATATATATATATATATATAAAATGACTTTTGATGATATTAAGGTAAATACATTTGCTAACTATCCCTATCAGTAGTTAGTGCCTTCCATAGTTTGAATCTTTAATTTAGCTGGCAGTAGTGGCGCTCGCTGTATTGCAGTAGTTCGAGTAACCAAGATTTTTGTGAAGTAAGTGATTTGTAAAACGTATAGGTTAATATTAGTCAGGGCCATTCTTTTGTAGGGATTTTTGAAAGTCAGATTGCGTTGCGCTAAAAATATTGTGTGTCAGTATAAGCACAGTCATGTATAATTGTTCTAAGGGAACGTTTCAAGTTGTTCTTTTTATACATGAGAACTCTATCGGCCAGCATTGCACTGGGCTGTGTCAGAAAAATTTCTTATAGGAGCAGATATATACGCGTTATCCGGCGTCCTAATTGAGGTAACATTTTTCAATTTATTCAGAATGAATGTTCAGGGCCATGACGCAGCACTGCTGACGTCCTAAATTTACCAGTTCACATTCACAGTGTTTATTGAAAGGATATAAGTGAGTCACATTTTTTATTATTGAGAGATTAGTCACATTTTATTATTGATAGGTTACGCAATTTTCCTGTTGGTAGGTTATACTGAACGTGAACGACATAATTATATTTTGTACTGTTGAGAGGTTTAGGAATTTTTCTGTTTTGAGGTTACACTAAATGTGAATATTATTAATATTATTTTATTTTGTGGGGAGGTTACAGCAGTTTAAATTTATTTAAGACATATGACTAAGATGATTTGGTGTTCATTAAAAAAAGGTGAAGGGGGAGTAACAGATGTAGTTATGAACCTTGCTATATGACTGGAAGAAGAAACACACAATTTTGTGTTATGATTGTGACAAGTATTACCAATTAGACTGACTGAACATGAACGAAGCTGGAGGTTGCAAAATTCTGACTCCACATTTGCACAGCATGCACTGAGTCCTACACGTAGCAAACAAAGACAAAAAACTCAATCTGCTGGAAGCCCTGGAAATTACAACACTGGCCATTAAAATTGCTACACCACGAAGATGACGTGCTACAGGCGCGAAATTTAACCGACAGGAAGAAGATGCTGTGATATGCAAATAATTAGCTTTTCAGAGCATTCACACAACGTTGCCACCGGTGGCGACCCCTACAACGTGCTGACATGAGGAAAGTTTCCAACCGATTTCTCATACACAAAAGCAGTTGACCGGCGTTGCCTGGTGAAACGTTGTTGTGATGCCTCGTGTAAGGAGGAGAAATGCGTACCATCACGTTTCCGACTTTGATAAACGTCGGATTGTAGCCTATCGCGATTGCTGTTTATCGTATCGGGACATTGCTGGTCGCGTTGGTCGAGATCCAATAGCAAAATACGGAATCGGTGGGTTCAGGAGAGTAATACGGAACGCCGTGCTGGATCCCAACGGCCTCGTATCACTGGCAGTCGAGATGACAGGCATCTTATCCGCATGGTTGTAACGGGTCGTGCAGCCACGTCTCTATCCCTGAGTCAACAGATGGGGACGTTTGCAAGACAACAACCATCTGCACGAACAGTTCGACTACGTTTGCAGCAGCATGGACTATCAGCTCGGAGACCATGGCTGCGGTTACCCTTGACGCTGTATCACAGGCAGGAGCGGCTGCGATGGTGTACTCAGCGACGAACATGGGTACACGAATGGCAAAATGTCATTTTTTTCGGATGATTGCTAGTTCTGTTTACAGCATCATAATGGTCGCATCCGTGTTTGGCGACATCGCGGTAAACGCACATTGGAAGCGTGTATTGGACATCGCCATACTGGCGTATCACCCGACGTGATGGTATGGGGTTCCATTGGTTACACGTCTCGGTCACCTCTTGTTCGCATTGACGGCACTTTGAACAGTAGACGTTACATTTCAGATGTGTTACAACCCGTGGCTCTACCCTTTATTCGATCCCTTCGAAACCCTACATTTCAGCAGGATAATGCACGACCGAATGAACTGTGGTATCGTGTTGAAGCTGCATGGACACGCCATCCAAGCGCTGTTTGACTCAATGCCCAGGCGGTATTAGGGCCAGAGGTGGTTTTTCTGGGTACTAATTTCTCAGGATCTATGCACCCAAATTGCGTGAAAATGTCATCACATGTCAGTTCTAGTGTGATATATTTGTCCAATGAATATCCGTTTATCATCTGCATTTCTTCTTGGTGTAGCAATTTTAATGGCCAGTAGTGTAACAAACCTCTAGCTCACAGTCAGACCTAATCTTAAATGACCAGGCACACTTTCATACTTCCCCTCTCCTAAACTTCACGTAATACTCTGTTTTTCATTACTTGCCACACTCTCTGTTCATTCATATTCCGCGTTTCTCCTGTATTCATGGATTTCTTTAATTTTATTGAAATTGCTATGTAATCCATAAAGTCCATAGTTAGAATGGTTGTTAAGTCCTTGCTTCATTTATTTAATACAAACTGTTACATAGGCACAGTATTCTCTACAGTGTTAATGTTTTTCCTGTTTGCTCCCTTTTTATTTATTGTTCACTTTTTTACTTTTCACATTGCGTTACCACCAAACTGTCAAAGATTTTATTTACAGTGCATTTGTACTTCAACCTAGACATGTAACTTCTTTTCCAATGTCCCTTACAGACATTATAAACTTATTTGGCGACAATAGTCAGTAAAGTCTAAAGGTGGCCTTGTAAGGCGAAAACGGATTAACACAATTAAGTCAATACTGTAGAACAAAAGCAAACTAGTGCTTTTCACTTATTAAATTGGAATGTACTAATTCCATAGTTTTGCTATTAGACCGCTGCCTGTCATTCTAATTGTTTAACTGCCTCTCACATGCTCAGTATTCATTACACAATAATGCGTACTGCGCGGCAATGTTAACCGTCTAAGATCGGCATTGACGGTTTGTGAAGTGTAGCCTATTGCAAAAAAGAAATGCAGAGCTTTAAAAATGTTGACGGTCCTTCTTTACAATATCTTGTGTAAAAGTGGCCCCTAGACTCCAATATTATTTCACAATAATATTACGCAGTATTACTGAAGTTATCCCTATACTGCTCAGTAAATATGTGAAATAATATTAGGCAATATTTCTAATGAAGGTATGACGTTCGTGTTCATGTTCGACAACGACGCCAGGATTTTGTCACTCCCAAATTCTTGTATTATGAAGGTTTACCTTAAACTGAAACGTCAGTGTCGTACCTTCTGTTATGGTCGCTGGGGCGCAGTTGTTTCAGTAACTAACTACAACTTGTAAGGCTCCATACGCAAGCGTTATTGCAGAATACGCCACACCGTTGTGACGGCTGTGGCTCTGGAAATAGAAATATCTATACCATTATTATGACTTGACTTACTTTTTTCCTTTGCTATGACAGCATTCCACGTCAAATCCACACCTTCCTTACGTCAGGACATAGCCATTTTCTTTGCACATGTCGGAACACACACACACACACACACACACACACACATACTTTATAAGCCTGATGTTCAAGGTGAAGCTATCATGCATCCCCTACTACTAAGTGTAAAACTTATCCAATAACTGATCGCTGGCGATATGAAACAATACTGACCGAAAATCAGAGATGGGTGGACATGTTACATACATTATTTTTGTGAGTAGTATGACAGGGTCTTAGAAAGAGAAACGTAACAGTCTTACAAGCCGCCAGATGTTAAAAACACGATCGCAACAACTATGCTACTGTCCTGGTTGTGCAAGTGCACACAAGTATAGCTAAAGATACCCATGTCAAAAACTATACAAGCCTTATAAATCGAGGTATGGCATTACCCCCAATGAAATAGTTTTTCCAGATAAATGTAGTGACACTGAATACAGACAGTGATCCCCGGAGTGTATATTATCAAAACAAAAGTGTGGTTACATGTCGCTGACAGGTTGAAGCTTCTAATAAAATCACCAAATTTAGAAAATCATTTGGCTAAGCACCACGGTATGAAGCCGGTATTTGCAACTCCATCATGCCACCACTAGATATTTCTCCAGTATTTGTAATACTATCTGTCTCGATGCTACGTCAGGGTTCTGCGATATAACCACGGGGTTATAGGAAATGTTTGATTGACAAGGTTCACAAACAGTAGATGGTATGCTGATTGAGGTCATAAGAAATGTACAGTAGCTTTTCAGATCTCTAGTGCTACGCTTTCTAGTAGAAGATGTGTGTAACTGGGAATCCAGTCTTTTCATTCAACCATATATCTGCGTAGGATCCTATGGAGAAGTTTTTAATGATTACAGCCTCTAGTGAATCATATTTTGGGCACTCTCATATCTCGAAATGAGTCACCTTCTTCGAACCTATCTGCTACAGCAAAATTTTAGGTAGTCCCTATGGATCTTGCAACTGCCCCTCAGACTCTGCTCTGCCACCCTGTAGCTTTGCGCATGTGATTGTTCCAATTTAAGTCGGAACTGAGCAGAAGTGGTAAAGAGCTATATCGACCACATTCTGCAACCCATGTAGAAACAGGCTAAGCTGAGTTAGTGTGACACGACCGTGTTTTGACCACTCGATGTCAAAGCGAACATATTGTCGTAGCTCCGACGACGGTGTATAATGTGTAACGTCAGCGCCACAGGAAACTTGCTCCTGCAACACGAGGTAGTATAAAGACAGTACGAACAGTTACGGTGTTGTTTCTTATCGAAAAAATTAGGAAGATTCAAAATCATACAGGTACTGCAGTCCGAAGCAGATCTGCGTCCCTCAGGGTCCATTTGCATATATCACCCCACTATTCTATCATTGTTATTCCATAACATCCATCAGAGCAAAATTACGAACTATAAAAGCTCTGCTAACTTCATCTGACAGAACTCGACAACAATTTTACCACATCTCTCTCTTCCCATATATCGAAAACAAATACAATCTACAGATACATGCTGGCATCAAGCTTATGTGGCAATCCTATTAAATATACAGGTATTGATCCATTGGAGAAGGCAGCCTGCGATCAAAAATGGTTCAAATGGCTCTGAGCACTATGGGACTTAACATCTGAGGTCATCAGCCTCCTAGACTTAGAGCTACTTAAACCTAACTAACCTAAGGACATCACACACGGCCATGCCCAAGTGGAGGGAAGTGTTTGGCGTAAAAATCGTAGACGGAGACCAAGATATGACTACAGTAAGCGGATTCAGAAGGATATAGTTTGCAGTAGTCGATGCCCGAGGCAGGATGCGAACCTGCTACCGTAACGGTCGCGCGTTTCCGGACTGAAGCGTCTAGAACAGCACGGCCACAGCGATCGGCCAGCCTGCGATCGAAATCACTTCCACAGACCATTGTAAAATATCTGCGCCTGTACTATAGGAGAATGACCGTATCCCACAGAATATACTACAAGTCGCAAGAGAGGTTCCCTGTGTCGTTGTTTGAAACATTGTTTCTTTTCTGCTGTAACACACTTTGTACACTGCCATACATTTTGTTTTTTCCGACACGAATTTGAAGCCTGTGTCAGGTTATAAACTGACATTAACACATTCTGATCCATCGCCTGTTGCTGCCACTACCTTAAAACATACACACACACACACACACACACACACACATACACACACACACAGCATGATTTTAAGTAAAGGACAGTCACCACATAAGGATACTGGAAGAGTTTTGCGGTGTTGTGGAGCGTTTCCAAACTGCTGTCCAAAGGTGATTGCTGACCTCTACATTTAAACTAATCTGTCACAGTGATGGGATAACTGATGGCTTTGTGTTCCATTTCGATTGATTCTTCATACTGCAGTCATGTACGTGATCGCTGTTTCGGTGCTAGCCACCCCCAGAAGATGTTACCCCTCCACCAAGATTATTTCTCCATCTCAAACAAGCGATGTCAGTCAGTCAGTGCGTTGCAATCATCAGCATGCGACAGCATGCTTCCCAATATCAGTAACATCGCTAAACCAACACCCCTCCCCTCTACTTTGCGAGTGCCATTGTGAATGTAGAAAGATGATTGTGCAGTACGTCCATTCATTCCTAATTCTCGAACATACACATCGCCAAAATCTACCAGAAAGTGATCTACATATTTCTAAGATCTGAAGCATAGTGTGTAATTTATAGTCTGTATCTGTGTGGATGGGAGTCACAGGACATTCTCGCAGTCTTAAGATAGAGTCTGAAAATTCCCTCGCACTGTCTTTGAACAACCTACCCTGCAGCACCGTTACCAATTTAATCTGCAGCTGACCAGTGGAAGAGCGCTACATTTCGCGCCTCATGAATGAATGGAGCTTGCCGAGTCAGTACCCATCCAAGTGCACAAAATTTCCCCAGGTGCGCCCATGTCGAGGAGGTTAGCACGCCTTATCGGTGTGTAGTAGTGGATTTGAAAGTGTTGTGATGCAATAGTGGGCGGTTAAAAAGAACAAGAACTGGGTGGTTTTTATGCATGATGGAGCTCCAGACAGATGGTGTTCGAAGCATTTTATGTAAATCAACTGCGCTATCGATTCTGAAGTATTGTTGTACTGTCTGGGATCATTAGCGGAAGTGTACTGGTAAGAGATAACATTAACACATGCGCTCCTAAGGCTGCAACTATTAGTCATATGGAATGCAGCGCTGTTAATATTCCAATGTAAAAAATATATTCCCAACGCATGACATACATCCTTCTTGCAGTTTTCTCTACGATAAACTATCGTAACAAACTGTAAAATGAAAAAAACTATTTCCTTAAAACATAGTTTCTTTGTGATACATGGAAATATAGCTTTCCAGAGATGTGTAGCGTCCCCTGTTCACATCCTATCACGTTTAAGAAATTATACTGTACTCGCATCAGTCCTATGTAAAATGACCGTTAATAACAGAGAATACCTCTTACAACGACACAGATAGATGCATAACAGCGGCGTCCGACATGTGAAATTACGCATCAAGCCGCCACCAACTCTGTAAACAGGACATTTGTCAAGCAGATATATACACAGGGACTGCAGTGCCTCACAAACACCTATAGCTTAGAATCATCTTAGTTACGAAACTCAAGGCTCGATTTTATATGCAAGATGTTACACAGGAATGGAGCACATCGCATAAATCTTCGTTCATTTAGAGAAATATGTCAAAACAGGATGGTCATGTTTCATCACACATGAGATGGACGTCCTCTGATGTCCGAGAAGTTTGCTGTTAACGATCGCAAACAGGCAGTGCTCCAAGTCACACCAAGAGCACGTGGCTGAATCCAAGTCAAACACGACTGACGCTTCCTGACGGAACAGCGGAAAAAATGGTCAAATGGTCTGCAGCAACATCTCCCTCCCTCTCTAGAATGCATCATCAGCCTGCCATTAATTCGTACCTCGTCACAGCTACGCCTCAATCGATCACGCCATCAGTTCTCTGTTATCCTTCAATGCAGATGCATGTAAATTTAGAGTCAGATGGTTCTCTGTTTTCCTGGAAAGAGTCAAATACAGTAGTCAACTCGCGTGTATCACTGTTACCTCTATAGACATATGGTAGAATGCTGCCCCGGCGGAAAAAAGTGACTGTTTCCCTGGTTCCCCTCGCTTGCATGTCGATATTTTCTCGGATTCCTCTTGCTGTCGCATAATTGTTCCCATGTACAAGAATTGTTCTGTGCCAACCAGCAGACACACCACTACTTTCTCAACTTCCCCGCATTTTACTGTATTTTCCCCCAATTTATACTTATTTTCCATCATTTTTCGTAATTCTATCGATTTTATGTCACTTCTACCCATGCGATCATGACATCACTTCTCGTCCCATGTATTAAAATTCCTTTTAAATGTAGTACAGCTGCAACCTCGCGCAAATGCACTATTTTTCTGATCGGGCGGCATAGTACAGCACTCTGTGCGCTTGCTCTGTTTTCTGTATTTTTATGTCCGTGGATGTATTGCGAATGGCTCCCAGGACCCGCAGTAGACCCAAGTTAGCGTTTCGAGTGTGGATCTGCTGCGCATTACATCTGGAGCAATGTTGGTATGCCGATCCACAATATGCCACGTCCGGGATAGGGTTTGAATGTGGATCCCGGACGTAGCAAAAAAACCTTGCAAGAAGGATGTATGTCATGCACTGAGAATATATTTCTTACATTGGAATATTAACAGAGTGGCATTCCACATGGCTAATAGGTCGAAAACTGAAGCGATCTAACATTATAGCCTGTTTTAAGTGAAGAACTGTGTAGCCTTAGCAGTGCAAGTGTTTTTGTTCTCTCTTAACAATACCCTCCTAGTTATGATCCCAGACAGTAGAAGTATAGATTTGATTGTGTAATTGATTTATATAAAATACTTCCAACTCCATCTGTCTGGAACTCTATCATGCATAAAAACCACTCGTTTCTTGTTCTTCCTAACCATCTGCTATTAAATCTCAACACTTTCAAATCTACTACTATACACTGATAAGGCGTGCTGACCTCCTCAACATGGGCACATGTGGAGAAATCTTGCACACTTGGATGGGTGCGGACCCGGCATGCTCCATTCATTCAAGAGATGCACAACATAGTGGTCTACTCCTGGTCATCTGCAGATTAAATTGGTAACAGTACTACAGAGCAGGTTGTTCTAAGACAGTGCGAGGGGATCTTTCAGTCCCCAACTTTATCCTAAGGCTGCAAGAATGCCCTGTGACTCCCATTCGCATAGAGATTAATTGTAAATTACACACTACGCTCGAGGTGTCAGAAATAAGTAGATCACGGTGTGGTATACTTTGGTGATGTATATGTTCGAGAATTAACAATGAATGGATATAGTGCACAGTCATCTATCTACCTTCACAATGGTATTCGCAAAGTAGAGGAGGGGCAGTTTAGCGATGATACTGAAATTGGGAAGCATCCTGTCGCATCTTTGGCTGGTGTTGAAATTACTGTATATTGCTAAAATTGTTCACACTATATACTGTTATGCTTATTACACACATCAAAAAAAGTTTTGAGTCACCCCAGTTCCTAGAACTCCTGAAGATAGATGTTGACTGTGGATATCGTATCACAGACACGGTCTTTTTGACTGTTCAGAGATGTCATTAGACCCATCCAAAGATGTAAACAGCCATAGACAAGCATCGCCTATTACACGGAGGGGGTCAAACAGCCAATCAGTTACAGACATTCCACCAGGAAGGAGGTACACAGCTCGTGTTGCCTGTAGTTCAACCATGCCTGGACAGTCAATACCACGGTTCGATCACATGTGCCTTTTTACTTTGTGCCAGGAAGGGCTCTCAACAAGGAAAGTGTCTAGGTATCTCAGAGTGAACCAAAACGATGTTGTTCGGACATGGATGAGATACAGAGAGACAGGAACTGTTGATGACATGCCTCGCTCGGCCCGCCCAAGGGCTACTACTGCAGTGGATGACCGCTACCTACGGATTATGGCTCGGAGGAACCCTGACAGCAACGCCACCATACTGAATAATGGTTTTTGTGCAGCAACAGGACGTCGTGTTACGGCTCAAACTGTGCACAGCAGGCTGCATGATGCGCTATTTCACTCCCGACGTCCATGGCGAGGTCAGTCTTTGCAACCACAACACCATGCAGCGTGGTTCAGATGGGCTCAGCAACATGCTGAATGGACCGCTCAGGATTGGCATCATATTCTCTTCACTGATGGGTGTTACATATGTCTTCCACCAGACAATCGTCAGTGACGTGTTTGGAGGCAACCTGGTCAGGCTGAATGCCTTAGACACATTGTCCAGCGAGTATAGCAATGTGGAGGTTCCCTGCTGTTCTGGGGTGGCATTATTTGGGGCCGACGTACGCCACTGGTGGTGGTCATGGAAGGTTCCATAATGGCTGTACGACATGTGGCTGCCATCCTCCGACCGATAGTGCAACTGTATCGGCATCATATTGGCGAGGCATTCGTCTTCATGGATAACAATTTGCGCCCCCAACGTGTACCTCTTGTAAATGACTTCCTTCAGGATAACGACACTGCTCGACTAGAGTGACCAGCATGTTCTCCAGACATGAACCCTATTGAACATGCTTGGGATAGATTGAAAAGGGCTGTTTATGGACGACGTGACCCACCAACCAGTCTGAGGGATCTGCGCCGAATCGCAGTTGAGGAGTGGGACAATCTGGACCAACAGTGTTGTGATCAATTTGTGTATAGTATGCCATGACGAATACAGGCATGCATCTTCAGGCTGCTGGGCATTAGAGGTACCGGTGTGTACAGCAATCTGGACCACCACCTCTGAAGGTCTCAATGAATGGTGGTACAACATGCAATGAGGGATTTTCATGAGCAATAAAAAGGGTGGAAATGACGTTTATGATGATTTCTGTTCCAATTTTCAGTAAAATATTCGAGAACGCTCGGAACTGAGATGATGCAAAACTGTTTTTGATGTGAGTATTACAGTACATCAATGGTGTCTTTTCCATCACATCCTTCCTCTGGTACGCTGTTGATTGCCACATAATGACTGACTCACATCGCTTGTTTGAGATGGAGAAAGAGTCGTGGTGGAGGGGCAACACACTCTGGGGGCGGCTAGCATGGAAACAGTGATCACGTACGTGACTGCAATATGAGGAATCAATCGAAATGGAACACAGAGTAATAAGCTATTCCGTCACTGTGACAGATGAGTTTAAATGTAGAGGTCATTTGGAAACGGTCCACAACAGCACAAAACTCTTCCATTTTCTGTATGTTATGACTGTCGTTTATTTAAAATCATCCAGTGTGTGTGTGTGTGTGTGTGTGTGTGTGTGTGTGTGTGTGTGTGTGTGTGTCACAGTAGTAGCAATAGCAACATGATACACTGTGCAACGTCTGGTTTTCTGTAGGAGGTAATGGATCAGAAAGTGTTAATATCAGTTTATAACCTGACAAGGGCCTCAAAGAAGTGTCGAAAAAAGCAACATGTATGACAGTGCAAAAGCGTGTTACAGTAGAAAACAAAAAAAAACTATGTTTCAAACAATGACGCAGGGAGCCTCTCTTGCAACTTTTAGTATAGTCTGTGGAATATGATCCTACAGTATGGACACTGACAGTTTACACCGGCCTGTGCAAGCGACTTCGATAACTGGCCGTGTGCTCCAATTGATCATTATCTCTATATTTAATAGGATCGCCACATGCGCTTGATGCCGGCTTGTAGATGGTATTTGTTTTAGATATACGGGAAGAGAGAGATGTCGTAAAATTCTTGTCAAGTTATCGGATTAAGTTAGCAGAGCTTTTACAGTTCTTAATTTTTCTATGATGGATGGTACAAATAATGATGATAGAATGTTGGGGTGATAGACGTGAATGGACCCTGAGGGATGCAGATCTGCTTCGGATCCCAGTACCTGTATGATTTTGAGTCTTCCTAATTTTCCTGATAAGAAATAGCACAATAACTGTTTGTACTGTCTTTATGCTACATCAGGTTGTAGGAGTGGGTTTCCTTTGGCACTGACCTTACACATCATTCACCATTGGTGAAGTTACAATAAAATGTTCGCATTCAAATCGAATGGTCGAAACATGGTCCTATTGCACTAACTCAGTTTAGCCTGTTTCTAACGGGATGCAAAATGTGATAGATATAGCTCTTTCCTACTTCTGCTCAGTTCCGACTTAAATTGGAACAATCACAAGCGCAAAGCTCCAGGGTGGCTGTGCAGAGTCTGAGGGGCAGTTGCAAGACGCATAGGGACTATCTAAAATGTTACTGTAGCAGATAGGTTCGAGAAAGGTGACTCAGTTCGAGATATGAGAGTACCAGAAATATGATTCACTAGTGGCTGTAATCATTAAAAAACTTCTCCATAGGATCCAACGCAGATATGTGGTTGAATGGAAAGACTTGATTCCAAGTCACAGACATCATTTTTACCAGAAAGTGAACACACATCCGCACCGAAACCTAGGTCAACATCTGGTTTCTATTTGCAATTGAGGCAGATTCTTTATAATCATTAAATACTAGGGAAATAACTAGCGGCAGCATGTAGGAGCTGCAAATACCGGCTTCATACCATGTTTCTTTGCCAAACCACTTTCTAAATTTTGTGATTTAATTACAAGCTTTAACCCATCGGCGACGTGTAACCGCACTGTTCTGATAATGTATACTCCGGGGATCACCATCTACATTCAGTGTCACTATATTTATCTAGAAAAACTACTCATATCGTTGAGCACCTGTAGAACCAAGACAGTAACATGGTTGTTGCGATCGTTTTCTCAACATATGGCGGATCGTAAGACGGTTATGCTTCTCTTTCTAAGACCCTGTCGTACCACTCGCCAGAAAAACGTATGAGGCTTGTCCACCCATCGTTGATTTTCGGTCAGTATTGTTTCGTATCACCAACAACCAGTTATTGTCGAAGTATTATACTAATGAGTAGGGGCTGCATGTTAATTTCACCTTGAACATCAGGCTTATAAAGTCTGTGTGTGTGTGTGTGTGTGTGTGTGTGTGTGTGTGTGTGTGTGTGTGTGTGTGTGTGTGTGTTCCGACATTTGAAAAGAAAATGACTATGTCCTGTGGTGAGGATGGTAAGAATTTGACGTAAAATACTGAAATACTGTGATAGCAAATGGAAAAGTATGTCAAGTCATAAGAAAGGTACAGCTATTTCTATCTCCAGAGCCGCAGCCATCAGCAGGGTGTTTTAACGATACTTCACTCATTCGCGAATGTCGTCCAATTAAGTCTGTGATCGTTATGTATTTAATTGTACGTCCAGTGATAAAATAAATATGCAGTCAGTTTCTTAGGACGATTCTGTCATGGGGTGCGTGGCGTGCGGTGGCAGTGGTTTGTGGCGGGGATGATTCACGTTTCCGGCTAACAGCGGGAGATGTCCAAATGAATAGTGTTGGGATGCAGGAATGTACCTGACCTAACGGTGTCGTCCTCTACACGGCCGAATAACGAACTAATACTCCGTATGTGTTGGACAGTCTTCGTGATCCTGTGGAAATTTGAGAAGATTCAATATGGACATGTGTTTGCGCTGGACCATTATTGCATCCCATGTAAATAGTCCAGTTGACTGTTTCTGCAAGTTTCCCATTTTTATTTGGTTGATAGAACATCGATTGTGGTGTGTATTGTGTGCATGTAGCAGGTGAAAGACGGGTGGAAGACGCGTTTGCTGGTTCTCTAGACATTAGAATCACCTAAGTTGAATTTGTAAGTTATAAAGATTATTAGGAATTTGTTATATCACACCGACATCGATATTCGCAAGTGGAGATATCAGTTTCCTCAATTTTTTTCCAGTTTTCACGTAATGGTCTTCACAGACGAGAAAAGTTTCGAGTTACTCAGTGGTTTACAGCATCCTCCACTTCTCTAAAGTTTCGGGTTTGTAGAGAAATAATTTCTAGTCTATATCTTCACAATTATACTGCACAAGTGATACTGCTATGCAAGCTATATTGATATATCTCGAAAATTGTATGATATTCTGGCAAATCATGTGAAATTATGTATGTTCTGGTAGTCCCAGAGTCTGGAGATGGGTGTAGAAAGCTAGCAGGTTGGGGTCATAAACAATAACGCCTTTGCACAACAGTTCAGAGAGTGACTTCCATCCACCATGGCCATGCAGCGGGTCAGTGTGTGTGCAGGGGCAGATGACTTGTGAATGGCAGTTGTGGTGGATTACTACTTGACGTCACAGGAAATATGTAGTGCTGCAAGGATATACACGGTGCATGTGCTTATGCTGTCTGTCTTCGTGGTGTATGTGTGAGTCTCAATAGGTATATGCATGATGCAGAAGGGGCGATTTTGTATGGTGCAGGATACGAATTGTAGTATGTGGAGATCTGTTTGACGCTGTAATATTCAAGCTTCCGTCCTCAGTGGCAGAGCAGTGTAACTGAGCAAGTGTTTTTCTGTATTTGAAGATATGTAGACCACATTTCAGGGATTAACTGTAAGTGCTATATGGGATCTGTACTAAATAGTTTTGTTACTGAAAGTCTCGTCTACAGAAAAATATGGTGGACAGTGCTACAGCACCGGCAGCAGCAGCGTTTTGATGGGGAAATTCAGTAAGAGCCAATTCAGAATGCTCCATTCATTCACAAGATATCATTTGTGCTTTGTAGGAGCCTCTACATAGCGGTAAGAACGTTTACCATTTCGAAGACTTTTGTTGAAAGCCGGACATCACGATACCTAGGAAGGGTAGCACAGGATGTCTCATTAGCACCACCAGGAAGAATGCATTTGGTGTTATTCTTAGCTGTTTTCATAAATAGCACCTGTTAGGGCAAGCATTTCCATGCAGACAAGCTGACACATCACAGAAACGTCTACAACAGCAACAAAAGCGACCGTTATCTATTTCTGCGACACTTTATGATTTCTATGAGGGTCTGATACGTGATGGACGGGCTCTGCCGTTAGGAGGAGGAGGAGGAGATTAGTGTTTAACGTCCCGTCGACAACGGGGTCATTAGAGATGGAGCGCAAGTTCGGGTGAGGGAAGGATGGGGAAGGAAATCGGCCGTGCAGCTTTCAAAGGAACCATCCCGGCATTTGCCTGAAGCGATTTAGGGAAATCACAGAAAACTGTTTGAATCTGCTGCTGTGTTTCAAAGTAGTCACCAGTGTTGTGTAGAACCCATTGTCAGTGATGTGGTAGGCATAGTATACCATTAGCAGACCCTGTTCTGTTGGTGGAACTGGAGCGGTCTACTGCCTGTTGAATCTCTGGAAGAGTTCTGAAGTGAATGCCAGCGAAGTGGTCCCTTCATATTCGGAATTTAATCAAAGTCACAAGGACTTAGGTCTGGGGAGAATGGTGGATGGTACAGTACTTCCCAGTCCCATCGACCAAACAGAGCAGCCACAGCTTGCGCTACATGCACCCACGCATTGTCGTGCAAAATGATACGTGGGTTGTGCAGAAAGTGTCGCCGCTGGCTTCACAAAGCTGGTCACAGGTGATGATCCAAAAACAAACAGTATTACTGTGCATTGACTGTCTGCTGCGGAGGAATGTAGTGTGTTAGGGTAACACCATCACAGCATTACACGAGAATCACCATAACTTTCACCATACTGGGGCTCTGATACACTTTCGACTTTTGCAGCGACCTGTAATGAGGCCATTGGTTGGATTGGCGTTTCAGTTTTGGCTCGTACAATGTGACCCATGTCTCATCCAACGTTAAGCTTCTTCTCATGTCGCTGCAAGTGCTTCTGAGCAGCATCGTAACCCATCTATTTCTGAATTTCCGTCAAGCCAAGCAGAACCCATTGTGATGCAATTTTTCGCGTGGACAGCATGCGAAGCACAGTCATATGCATCAATCTGGTCTCGTGGGCGAGCTCACGAATCGTATCACGCTGATCATTATCCACTAATGTGGCAACAGCATGCACTTCTTCTTCATAGATGCTAGGACGACCTGCCCGATGCATGTCTGCCTCAGTTTGCTGACCGTTGTAGAAGGCTTTTACCCAAAGTGCCACTGTTCTGTACGGCAATGCCGCTTCCCCACATGCTTCAAGACCTTGATGACACTGTTGCACTGTATGGCCTCTGGCACATTCAATCTTGATCCAACTCTGTTGTTCTTGTTTTGAAACCATAGTGACACCATTACGTTAGACCACTTGCTCGCAAGTGACTGTGTTTCTCTCGATTGCGCGTATGTTGGTGATGTGGGACAGGCGAGTCCATTTGCATGGAGGTAAGTTAGGTATGTCAGCTACGTGTGCTGTCAGCGACAATGGTAGATTCCATGGCATAGTGTCTCCAAAGCAGTGTTGCCACTATTTAAGTTCCAATCTATGTACCTGCTATGAGAGTTTGTGCACTGCATTTTTTCGGCTGTTTCTCCATTGTGAACGTGTCTGCAAAGAGTTATACATGCATTATTTCCCCAATTTTACGTGTGATCAACATGTCTGTTGCATTATGTTGTGAACATGTCTGTGGGCTATGCAATGGATTATTTCGACAGTTTAAATTGGTGAGCATGTTTGCAGGGCCTTATATACGAATTATTTGGGAAATCTACGTGTAGTTTTCGAGTCTGTTGCATTATTTTGTGAAAATGTCTGTAGGCTGCGCAGTGCATTATGTCGACAGTTTACAATTATTGAGTGTGTTTGCAGAGCGTTTTACATGCATTATTTTGGCAATTTGAGTTGTTTCCATGTCTGTACAGCAGTGTACTGTATTATTTCGGTGATTTATCAGTAGTTTGCAGGTCTGTAGGGTTTTTACTGTGACCCCAAGCACATCAGGACAAGTGTTTTGTATCAGTGTAATAAATAAGCTACATGAGATCTGTCTGTAAATAAATTGTTCCAAAATAGATACAGTACACACCTTCCTCTCTCTCCAGCAGCTGGACGCAGACTGAAGCCTTTTCCCGCCATTTCTCCTCAGACTGCCATGGGATGACAGTGCCCTCTGGTGGCAGTACTCTGTACTAGGTCAGTTGGACTCTGGTGAACACATTGGGTGGAGCAACTGCCTGTGACAACTCAAATTGTTTAAATAAACACTGCATGCAAAATAAAGACTTACATTCCTTCTTTCCAGCAGCCCAGCACAGGCTGAGTTCTTTTCCCATCAGATCCAAGGAAGAGGTGGCGGTCGAATGACAGGTTATTGGAGGTAGCCCAAGTGTCCTATTTTCACACCATTTTCTTAGGTTAGTGTAGGTAGCCTAAGTGCCCTTTATTGCCCACCAAATGAAGGTGGGGGGTTAGGTTAGTGGAGATAGCCCAATTGACCGATTTTCCCGCTAAAATTTGAACTTCCCGCCATGATGTCATTGCGTTATTGCCACATCTATCACCGTCATCTTGGATTCGTCATCTTGAATAAATTTAACAACAATGCAATGTGGGATGAGACATAGGTTGTCCCACTACTAGCAACCAGCTTTCAACAATTTTCCATGTTGGTCATAAATCTGCTTGTACAGAGGCTTGCTGAATCAACTGCAGAATGAAGAACCCACTTGAACAATGTACTGACTTAGCACAAATTCCAACACACAAAGTGATTTCTCTTGCGGCATAGTCACCATGTTGCTACAAACAAACAACAGCGCAGCTGCTACAAAGCTTTGAACATTCCTCTATCCATTGGCATGTGCAATGTGTTTCTATCTTCTATAGTTTGTCGGTAATAAAGAATTGAAATCTGTTCTTTCTTTTTGAATCACACAGTGCACAGAAAACGGCACATGTACACGGTCAATTATAGTGATCACATGTTTAATTTGTCATTAGTTGTTGTCGTGGTTTACGGATCTGTGTTGTCACGAAAGAGCCCTGGTTCACTGAAATATTCACAGAAAGCTTCTCAAAATTGTTTCGCCTCTTCTGTATAACACTGGCTCGTGTTCTGCAAGAGAAGCAACTCAATTACAATACGTCGTCCAGCGCTGACATTTGCGCTATGAAGGCAGAGTTCTTCCACCTGATGCGCTATGGCATAAATATTGCTCAGTGATACTGTGCTGTTAATGGACTCCCACTGTCGTGCAATAATCGATGGAACGTAATTCTGTCAGAAATACTGAGCATGTGAGTGCTCCTTTAGGTCTATATTTCTATGAGTTAAGCTGAAATTTCGTGCTCTATTGTGTTGCACAGTTAGTAAAAATTACATCTAGTCAGTGGCAGCCGCTGTGTAAAAGCATAAGAGCATGTGAACACCCAAAATTTGCCGATTTATTACTTATTTTTCTTTGAATACTGTTAAACGTAATGTAGATGTGGAAATCTGAAATATACAGCACTAAATCCACCGCACTCTGCTACATTTTGCTCCTCTAGACACCATGAAACTTGGCGTCAGGATCGCGAGCACACCTTCATTTTTGTGCACTTTTTAAGGAGCTTCTGCTCATGTGCAACTGGCGTGCCGTTATTGCCTTACGGACCAAAAGCATACGGATTTGATAAAAAAAAACAATGTGCACAGTTCGCGGTGTGCACTGCTACTCTTACAGCTCAACTACAAGTTTACCTCAATGCCACCAGGTGGTAGCACACTGCAGCACACTTTTATCCACAATCGTTTGGCATAAATCCTGCTTGGCGGTAGCACACTCCACAGATATGCGAATTCACTCACTATACAGGGTGTTACAAAAAGGTACGGCCAGACTTTCAGGAAACATTCCTCACACACAAATAAAGAAAAGATGTTATGTGGACATGTGTCCGGAAACGCTTTATTTCCATGTTAGAGCTCATTTTAGTTTCGTCATTATGTACTGTACTTCCTCGATTCACCGCCAGTTGGCCCATTTGAAAAAAAAAAGGTAATGTTGACTTCGGTGCTTGTGTTGACATGTGACTCGTTGCTCTACAATATTAGCATCAAGCACATCTTGATTGGGCCCCATGTTCTTCCACCTACGCTCAATGGAGCACGTTATCATGATTTCATACCGGATAGTATACCTGTGCTGCTAGAACATGTGCCTTTACAAGTGTGACACAAAATGTGGTTCATGTATGATGGAGCTTCTGCACATTTCAGTCGAAGTGTTCATACGCTTCTCAACAACAAATTCGGTGACCGATGGATTAGTAGAGGCGGACCAATTCCATGGCCCCCATGCTCTCGTGGCCTCAACTCTCTTGACGTTCATTTATGGGGGCATTTGAAAACTCTTGTCCACGCAACCCCGGTACCAAATGTAGAGACTCTTCGTGCTCGTATTGTGGACGGCTGTGATACAATACGCCATCCTCCAGGGCTGCATCAGCGCATCAGGGATTCCATGCGACGGAGGGTGGATGCATGTATCCTCGCTAACGGAAGTCATTTTGAACATTTCCTGTAACAAAGTGTTTGAAGTCACGCTGGTACATTCTGTTGCTGTGTGTTTCCATTCCATTATTAATGTGATTTGAAGAGAAATAATAAAATGAGCTCTAACATGGAAAGTAAGCGTTTCCGGACACATGTCCACATAACATATTTTCTTTCTTTGTGTGTGAGGAATGTTTCCTGAAAGTTTGGCCGTACCTTTTTGTAACACCCTGTATTATATATATCAGTACGTGTTATAGTTATACTGATAGTGAAACCTGTTTTCTGGGATTCTGAGTGAGGTATAGTACATTAAGTTTTGAATTTTATCTTGCACTAATCCATTTGAGGCGCTGATAACCATAAAGCACATCACAGTCGATTGTGAGATTGCAACATTTATTCGTGCTTTTGACATGTGCTGATCTTATGGTGAATCATATTTACCTGTACTGTAGGCCCACATTGGACGTGTATCTGAACATTCACTAAATGCTGTCTCATGGTTTCCTCTGATATTCACTTCAATATGGGGCATCGAAGACGGAGTGCTTTGGCCCTAATGGCCCTTAGCGCCTCATTTGCATTCTAGTCTAGTGATCTTGTTGGTAGATAGCACTACTTCAGTTTAATCATTTCCTCAAACGGCAGTTTGTGTTTGGAACTGCTTGTCTACTGTGCAGTGGAGTGTCAACATGTCTGTTGAACCTGCATTAAATGCTAACAGAAAAGAAAATTGGCAGGAAAAGTTAGCTTCAACGAAACTAGAGCATTCCATACCAGACTCGTTGTCTGGGAAAGTGACGAAATCAAACAAGCACGACTACAAGCGAACATTTATCAGAGAAGTATTAACAAGCGTTAGTTGTTGTGTAGGTGCAACGTAAGAATGCCAATTTTCAGCCCAGAAGTTAATTCTTTATCTAATATATGAATTGGGGATCTTGTACATTTGTACAAAAAAAAAAAAATAAAAGAGCACGAAACTCCCACTCACTCAAAAATGCGAAACGGAGAGTAGCGAAATCTTAAACGCTATATCATTCTCGGATTAAAATATACTTAATTATGAACAAAACAACGAAATTTCGCAAAAACAAGTCTTCATTTTTTCAGACGAGTTATTCGTTTTATTATTATTATTATTATTTCTGACAGCGGCTAAAGCTGTATGAATACTCGTATGCTGATAAGCATAACTGTTATACAGCAGACACTCTTAATTTCAGACTCTCCTATTTATCTGAATTTAAAAATTTGTGAACACCCAGAATGTACATATACCTACGAGCCGCCACTGCATCTAGTGTAATTGTCGACAGGTTAGTCTGGTTTGCAACACATTCTAGTTTGTGTGTTTTGCATTCAAAAAGTCTCATTCCCCTGAGATTCTGCTTCGTCGTAGGGTGTTCTATGTAGATACGTATGCAGCAAAATTAAACTAGTTCCCTGCTCTGTCTCATTGACATATTTTGCAGACGGAACAACTCGATGGAGCATGAACACAACTTTGTATGACTTGTATGCAAATATTGTCATTTCGCTTCTCAACACTGTACACGTGCGCAGTGCATCTGAATTATTGATAATGCCACTGCGCAAACTGGAATCGAATACTTAATAGAGCAGGGAGTAGCTACTGGAATCAACAAGTTTTAGTGAGGACATGAAAGGCGAGTAGTGCGAAATAACGTTCTGTTTTACAGTTGCACAGGTGGTGGTTTGCGGAAAAGAAAAAGTGAATTACCTCAGTATTTTTTTTTTTTCCTCCTTTAGTCGGTGTCGCATTACTCAAACCTTCCTTGTTATTTTCCTGCTCCGGCTACACAAAGCTGTGACGCTAGAGTTATTAGAGGCACTCTTTCAGATACCTGTGAGCCGGAAAGGGCAGAAGGGACAGCAGACTGGAGAACAGGGGCAGCTGTCAGCCGCAGGACAAAAAGGGTCACCTCTAAGCCCTTAAAAGCCTTGTCAACTGTCTCGTAATATACGGAGCAGAGTTAGAGGGGCAGGGGGAGGGGGGAGAAGCGACGGCGGTGGCGGCGGATTTCTGGTGACGTCACAGACAGACAAAAAGAAGCTGCGACAAGTGGAAAGTACCGTACGTCGCGATACATCTGTCGCTATTTGGCTGTGCGTGAAGGTACATGGCGCCTTGGATGAAAATCAGTATAAATTGAGACAAGAATAAACAAACGGCACTCCGTCATATTTTTTACGTTTCGTCACATATTCATCTTTTAAAGGGGTACACAACTGAGCTTTACCTGGGGGTAAAACGAAATTTTCTGAGAGGTTCAATTTATTGTGTTTCTGTTATGAAGCTAAATTATTTTTAAAAGACCATCACTATCATCACAATGTCCTAACACCGTACTTCCGAGTCCATTAGTTACTAATAATTATATTAACTTTGTTCAAATACCAGTGTTAACATCGGATACGATATTTTGGAGGTTATAGCATGTGAAACGAATGTATGAAAGTTTCTCTCGTGTAGTCCACCTACAACATACATACATTGTACTTTGTATCTTGCAACTGTGAGAGTAAAATTAAGACAAAAATAACATATATGCTTAAATATCTCATGGAAATTTCATTATTCACTTCCCAGTAGTAAATGAACTAATTGACAGCCACGACGTAACCGTAACTGTGTAACAACGCTACATTGCTGTAAGACCCACACATTTATTCTCATTATATTATTAATTGAATATTACGTTACTTCTTGATAGGACAAATCAATATTTAATGTTAAGTTACAAGTACACAGTTTTTGTCACAGTGACTTCTGTTTATTTGAAACTAATTTTTGTATCATTGGTCCATTTTCAGGAATCAACTGACTAGGGCCTGAAACATAACGTAACGAAACATTATAAGCAAAGATACAATCCACTTATATAGAGAGTTATCCATTATAGTTGTTTCTTAATACTGAAGTTATACTTCACGCTGTGGTCAAAGTAAGCACAGTAAATAATTATATTGCACAATAATTGAGGTTAAATGGTTATAAGGTTAAATGGTCATAATAATAAAACTTATAAGGTCTTTACACTGGCTGCAAAAATGTTAAATTCTTTATTTTGCAATGGTAAAAAGCATATTTGTTGCACAACATAAATGAAGAGTGCTAGGTTTATCATTTTCTCAGCCAATGCCCTCACAGGTTTTAGCGTTATAACCATTTAACCCCTAATACAGTTTAGTTTAACTGTTTACAGTGCTTAATATTGTCCATTGATTAAAGTGTAATTTCAGTGTTAAGAAGAAAGTTTGATGTACAATACTCTATGCAAGTGGACGGTATCTTCGCTTATAATGTTTGGTTGCATAAAAAGTAGCGTCCTTTCCGACGCTAATCAGCTGTTTCCTGAAGACGGCCTAATGAGCCGAAAACCAGTTCGAAATAAACAAAAATCAGTAGGAATTGTAGGTAGCACAGAGAAGTGCTTCTTCATTAAATAAGAAAAGGTCTTTAGAAATTAACAGTGCCAATACTCTCATTGATTAATTAGTTTGTGGTTTAATAAAACTCCAATAAACGTTACAGATCATTCACCTTCAGTCATTTTAGAAATAAAAGTGTTCAAATAATTTTTTTTTTCATTCTAAAGTTTGGTCCGGTGCTGATGATTGTGGGAGAGGGCGGGGGAGGGCCGGGTGTGGGGACCGACTGACTGCACTGAGGAGTAATAATACTACAAAGGTTGGGAACTCGGCAACCACTCGTACAGAAGTATTTTTGGTTCAAATGGCTCTGAGCACTATGGGACTTAACATCTGAGGTCGTCAGTCCCCTAGAACTTAGAACTACTTAAACCTAACTAACTTAGGACATCACACACATCCATGCCCGAGGCAGGATTCGAACCTGCGACCGTAGCGATCACGCGGTTCCAGACTGAAGCGCCTAGAACCGCACTGCCACACCGGGTGGCAGAAGTATTTTTCCCAATAATTTTTTCTAACGTTATTCCGTTTCATTAAGAAGAAAGCGATTTTCGCCAAGATGACGTTTTCCGTTAAAAGTAAGTCCTTGTTGAAAATTGAACGGTGCATTGTGCATGCACACAGCAGAGGGACAGTTTCAGCAGTTAGAAGATGTCTGCTTCTGACAACCTAACGGGTCTCAGCAGTCTTCACAAAGGTTAGTTGTAGAACGGAGCACCTCCAAACACCATTCAAAGTTTGTAAACTACTAATCTAACTTAAACTAACTTTCGCTATGGACAACACACACAGACACCCATGTTGGAGGGAGGACTCGAACCTCTGACAAGGAGAGCCGCGCGGACCATGACAAGATGCCTCATACCGCGTGGCTACTCCGCGCGGCCAAACGCCATTCAAAGCTACGGTCAGGCCCAGTTTGCTGGTTTCATCTTGTAAGGAAAGTGCATCTTTTGCAGTTAGTACAGTCAGCCCACAGACCTCATGAACTCACTGCCTTAGGCGCCATGATACAATAGTTTACCTGAGTGCCAAAGGCCTCAGACATTCAACGAAAGGCTGAGAGCTTTTTCGGGCAAAACAATGTACAGTCTTCGTTACCGTTCGCTGAAACGATTACATACATCGGAATTACGATGGTAATTCGAAATTTCCGCCCTCTGGACCAAAGTTACCTGTGCGCGCCGCTAACGTAAATGACGTCCCACTGCCGCTTGCCACTACTAGGTAAACTCTCTTTCGCTCGGCCTCATTATAACGCTTGATTTCACGTTCATCCGTTTTCCATTATTTCTTCAGTGTCGTTTTTCCTTATGGACCGATTGCTGTTTTAAGACCCCTTTACCACTGTTAGAGGAAGACTGAGTTTAACGTTCAGTCGACATCGAGGCCATTCGAGAGGAGCTCAAGCTCCCATTTCGTAAGGGATGGGAAGGAAATCAGCAGTGCCCTTTCAAAGGAATCATCCCGGCATTTGCCTGGAGAGATTTAGGGAAATCATGGAAAACCCAAATCCGGATGAGCAGACGCGAGTTGGAACCATCGTCCTCTCAAATCCGAGTCCAGTGCGCCACCTCGCTCGGTCTGACCATTGATATTCGGTGCAAAAGCACTTTTCCCCTTTACTTCAGAAGTTTCTAGTTTATAAAATTTGTGGTACTTCTTGTAAATGTATTCTGTTTTTCCGTGCAACAACATACACGGAGTTAAAAAAGTTTAGAGATAGTTATATGCACAAATAAAGATGACGGTAATATCGCGTACACAAAGTACAGGGTGTTTATAAACGAATATCGGGGTTTTAACGCTTTACAATATTCATTATATTAAACTTACAGTTATAAATGACATGTCAAATGAAAGAGCAACTCAAACAGTTGAAAGGTGGCTACACTGATTCACAGCGCCAGAGATTGCGCCAAAGACTATTATTCCACCGCCTCCACTGGTGCAGCAGTGGCTGGCTCTGAGCACTATGGGACTTAACTTCTGAGGTCATCAGTCACCTAGAACTTAGAACTAATTAAACCTAAGGACATCACACACATCCATGCCCGAGGCAGGATTCGAACCTGCGACCGTAGCGGTCGCGCGGTTCCAGACTGTAGCGCCTAGAACCGCTCGGCCACTCTGGCCGGTGGTGCAGTAGTAGTTCAGAGTTTGCCGTGGGCAGTGCTTGTTGAGAGGATGTCGAGAGCAGTACTAGTTGAGAGCATGTCGTGTGCAGTTTTTGTTCTGTTGGGCGAGACAGTAGATGCTGTTTGGTTGGTGTAATGTATAAATGGAAGATGTTGCAATGATCACAGTGTGTTTTCCATCAATATATATGGAGGTAAAAAAAAGAAAATTTTTATTTCACATTTTCTTAATGACAATGCCTCTTGGTCACGGATTCTGTCAACAAAGCATCAGGCTCGTGTTCATGTATTAGACTTGTAATTCTGTTTTCTATGTGCAATTATAGTATTTTTGGTTTTTCAAATAGTTCATTGTAAATGGTGTTTAAAATATCTTGTCGTATTGAGGAAGTACCGTGCCAGATACATGTTGAATCACATTTCCACACACAGAACAGTTACACTTGTACTTCGTTGTTTCGTAGCTTTTATAGTTGCAGGGGACTTAATTAATCAATTGTGTTAACGGAAGTTTCCTGTCATTCTTTATTCTTATTTTATGCAGTCAGATTGCGTACTAATATTAGTCAAGGCCAACCGGTTACGAGACTGTGTAACTGGACACACAGGTACTAAAATTATTGCACTATAATTAAGCCCCCATGCACAGTTTTACCAAGAATCTTATAAATGTTCAATGTGAGCACCATTTGCCACAAGGCGCACATCAAGTCTATAGCAAAGTTCTTCCTAAGCGTTGATAAGTGTGTCTTCAGTGATTGTAGCAACAGCAGCTGCAATCCGGTTTCTTAATTAAGGGCGGTCTGCTGGTAGCGGATACACGTACCACGTACACACGATCCTTGATGAAGCCCCAAAGTAAAAATCGCATGACGTTACGTCGGATGAACGTGGAGGCTATGCAAAGCAAGCCCTGTCATTGGGCCCCTTGCAGCCTATCCAGTGCTTGGATACACTGAAGTTCACCCAATTGCATACTTCAATATGCCAGTGAGGTGGCGCACCATCTTGCTTGAAAATGAAGTTTTTTGGCTCATCTTGTTCCAACTGAGGGAATAGCCATTGCTGTAGTGTATCAAGGTAAGAAGTGCCATTTACAGTAGGTTCACCAAAAAAGAAAGACCCATTCACTTTCTGCCAGGATACGGCACAAAAAACAGTCACTTTCGGGGAATCTCGTTGCATTTGTACCACCTCGTGAGGATTTTCTGAGCCCCAGATGCGCACATTGTAACATGCCCACTAAGGTGAAAGGTAGATTCATCACCGAAGATAACATGATCCAGAAAATCTTCATCGTCATGAAACAACATTTCATTTGCAAGTTAGTACGTAATCCATGGTCTGCTGTCTTTAGAGCCTGTGATAACTGTAAACGGTAAGGATGTAGTTGTACACATTTTCTTAAAACTTTCCAAAGAGTCGACAGGGGAAATTGTAATTCGCGACTAGCCTTCCGGACTGATTTCTTTGGGTTACGAGTGAACGACTCTCTCACTCGTTCAACAGTCTCTTCACTAACTCTTAGTCGTCCTGTCCTCTTCCATTTACAAAGGCAGCCGGTATCTTCAAATTGATAATACCATCTCCAAATGGGCTAATAGAAATCCGTGGGTAACAGAAGAAATATTGAATTTAATTGATGAAAGGAGAAAATACAAAAATGCAGTAAATGAAGCAGGCAAAAAGGAATACAAACGTCTCAAAAATGAGATCGACAGGAAGTGCAAAATGGCTAAGCAGGGATGGCTGTAGGACAAATGTAAGGATGTAGAGGCTTATCTCACTAGGGGTAAGATAGATACTGCCTACAGGAAAATTAAAGAGACCCTTGGAGAAAAGACAGCCACTTGTATGAATATCAAGAGCTCAGATGGAAACCCAGTTCTAAGCAAAGAAGGGAAGGCGGAAAGGTGGAAGGAGTATATAGAAGGTTTATACAAGGGCGATGTACTGGAAATGGAAGAGGATGCAGATGAAGATGAAATGGGAGATACAATACTGCGGGAAGAGTTTGACAGAGCACTGAAAGACCTGAGTCGAAACAAGACGCCGGGAGTAGACAACATTCCATTAGAACTACTGACGGCCTTGGGAGAGCCAGTCATGACAAAACTCTACCATCTGGTGAGCAAGATTTATGAGACAGGCGAAATACCCTCAGACTTCAAGAAGAATATAGTAATTCCAATCCCAAAGAAAGCAGGTGTTGACAGATGTGAAAATTACCGAACTATTAGTTTAATAAGTCACAGCTGCAAAATACTAACGTGAAATCTTTACAGACGAGTGGAAAAACTGGTAAAAGCTGACCTAGGGGAAGATCAGTTTGAATTCCGTAGAAATGTTGGATCACGTGAGGCAATACTGACCCTACGAAAGAGTAAGGAAAGGCAAACCTACGATTCCAACATTTGTAGACTTAGAGAAAGCTTTTGACAATGTTGACTGAAATACTCTCTTTCAAATTCTGAAGGTGGCAGGGGTAAAACACAGGGAGAGAAAGGCTATTTACAATTTGTACAGAAACCAGATGGCATTTATAAGAGTCGAGGGGCATGAAAGGGAAGCAGTGGTTGGGAAGGGAGCGAGATAGGGTTGTAGCCTATCCCCGATGTTATTCAATCTGTATATTGAGCAAGCAGTAAAGGAAACAAAATCCATGTAGAAGAAATAAAAGCTTTGAGGTTTGCCGATGACATTGTAATTCTGTCAGAGACAGCAAAGGACTTGGAGGAGCAGTTGAACGGAATGGACAGTGTCTTGAAAGGAGGATATAAGATGAACATCAACAAAATCAAAACGAGGATAATGGAATGTAGTCGAATTAAGTCGGGTGGTGCTGAAGGAATGAGATTAGGAAATGAGACACTTAAAGTAGTAGATGAGTGTTGCTATTAGAGCAAAATAACTGACGATGGTCGAATTAGAGAGGATATAAAATGTAGACTAGCAATGGCAAGGAAAGCGTTTCTAAAGAAGAGAAATTTGTTAACATCGAGTATAAATTTAAGTGTCAGGAAGTCGTTTCTGAAAGTATTTGTATGGAGTGTAGCCATGTATTGAAGTGAAACATGGACGATAACTAGTTTGGACAAGAAGAGAATAGAAGCTTTTGAAATGTGGTGCTACAGAAGAATGCTGAAGATTAGATGGGTAGATCACATAGCTAATGAGGAGGTATTGAATACTCGTAGAATTGGGGAGGAGAGGAGTTTGTTGGACAACTTGACAAGAAGAAGGGGCCGGTTGGTAGGACATGTTCTGAGGCTTCAAGGGATCACAAGTTTAGCATTGGAGGGCAGCGTGGAGGGTAAAAATCGTAGAGGGAGACCAAGAGATGAATACACTAAGCAGATTCAGAAGGATGTAGTACGTACTGTGAGATGAAGAAGCTTGCACAGGATAGAGTGGCATGGAGAGCTGCATCAAACCAGTCTCAAGACTCAAGAACACAACAACAACAGCAACAACCCGTATTGTACCACAATAGAAAGTGGGTGAAATTTTTAAAAAAAATCTTGTTACTTGTTTGGTAACATTAAAACGGTGTACGCAATAAATGAAACAGAATGACCTGCATATGGACTCACCGTGGCAATAAACTTGGATATTAACATAAAATGCTGTGTCGTCGGAACGAGACACAGCCGGAGCAAAAGCACCACAGGCGCAAAGATGCGAGCTGTCGCCAGTGCCAGCGCCACGGGCGGCGGATAGGATGAAGATATCGACTTCGCCTCGGCCAAATGCCTGCCGAGTACAATCCACCAATGACCGTACGACAACGGAAAGTAGCGTACTCGGAAGACAGAAGAGCAGCTCTCGCCCACTTGGCTACAGATCATCGTCCAAGGCTCACTTGGACAGGGAACGTCGTTAGTGAACTCGGTAGTGAACAGGCAGTTGTTAATTGCATTTGCTATGTACTGTGAAGTTGACCTGCGATCATTTGCACTTAGTCATTAATTGCCTTTTATGTGTTATATTACATGCAGTGTTGCGTACTTAATCATTCAACAGGTCACAAAGATAAGAAAACCTTTTTAACTCATTTGTGTGATTTTCTTACTAGTTTGGTGGAGTGTTGTAGACACCTTGGTACTCCTATCCCGTTACCTGATCCTGGGGCAAAGATGTGTAACAGTGGCAGAGAGAAATTGTCGTAGTGGTGTACTGCACCAGAAGCCATTTCAAAACCCAGAAGCTCAGCCTACCGTAAAGCTGGGTTTACACTAGCAAGTCGCTTGCAGAAGTTATTACTGCAAGTTATTGCTAGCCGCTTGCAGCTGTGTTTACACAGCATCGCAAGAATTAAGCAAGATTCTTCCGCGAGTTCTTTGGCAAGAAACTTGCGTCAACAACTTGCTGATACAGTTTACATATGCTTTCAGTACCGCTACGAGTGTCGGCCGAAGTGTAAAATGACAAGTAGGTGGGTGAGATATGCTGCAGCTCTTGTAATTGTAATGCAAAACGAAAAAAGAAAAAGAGAAGTATTTGGGTTAGAGAGTAGATAATGAGAAGATCTCAGAATTGTTCCTGTAATAACCTTTTGCAAGAACTTAGTATCGAGAGCATGGATACTTTTGAAAACTTTTGCAGAATGTACTCAAACGATGTGGAGTATTTGTTGATGTTAATAGCGCCCGCCATATCAAAACGAGACACAAACTTCAGTACTGCTATTTCAGCAAAGGAATGTTTGCTAGTCACTCTGATTTATAGCTACCAGTGACCTACGAAGAAAGTAGGCATTTCATTTATCTATGTGAAACATACAACCAAAAAAGTATGAATTTTGTAATCTTTTCTTTGTAGGAGGCTCATACAAGTCCCTAATGTGCTTTTTTCATATTCCCGTCAGCACGATTTCTCTGATCGTGTCCGCTGTATGTACAGCCATTTTTAACGTCTTAAAAAGCGAAAAATTTTTGAAGGTATGTGAAAATACAACAATGAAATTAAATTTTTATTGAAATAAACTGCATTTTACGGAATGATATGGTTACAAAAATAGTTTTTTTTCTAATGCTCATAAAATGGGCAGTGACAGGCTAATTAAATAGAACATGTAATAATTGCACATCGTTTCTTTCTAGACTGCCAAAACAAGCGAGTCTATCCTGCTTCATCCATACCCATTTCTCCTCCATTTCTGAAATTTGTTTGCATATAATACGTAAGATGGTTGTATAAAATTAAGTCACCACATTAAGTAGAATGTTAAATATGAGTGTTATGCAGACGACATTATTACTATAACTTGCGCTTCCTACTTGAAGGAAATAGGAATAAATCCTAAAACCTGCAAGTTACTTACAGATACTTCTTGCGTGGTGTTCACACTGGAAGCGGAAAACGTGCAACAAGTCACTTCCGCAATAAATTGCTACGGTCGCAAGTCGACTTGGCGATATGTTTACCGTAGCAAATCGCGCGGCATGTTCTTCCTCGCAAGTAAATTGCTGCAATAACTTGCTAGTGTAAACCGAGCAAAAGTACAGTGGCTACTCGCCCTCCATAGCAGTAGCGACGAGGCATTTACAAAATTGGCGAGGAAGGTGTACGAAATTAAAAAAGCTGTAATACGCTATTCCAACTAGTTAGATGCTGAGACCCCTTACTTAATATTATTATAACGACACATAATCCAATCTAACTCAGGCATGTACAAGCATAGACGATCTCTAACTTAGACTAAAGCCCGAGTTAGATTGGAATGTGTGTCGTTATAATTACCTTCAGTCTGCATGATAAACGAACTGATGATAGCTGCGCTGTGAGTTGAAAACTAGATCTGCAGTGCAATAAAACAGTTAGATTACATTATGACCAATGCTGACCTTCTTTCTGTGGTTGATTACATTACATGCCGTCGTGGGGGACAATCATTCTCACGGAATCGAACATGATGTGGTTTCGCACAATTACTGACCGAATTTAAAAATTTAAAATTCTGTCACAATCTACTCATTAAGACATAAAATCTTATGTTAAAGATTTAACACAATTAGACAAACATCACAGCCAGAAAATGTGTATACATCTCGAGGCAGTGTAACTCAGTATGCAAATACCCAGATTGTATTCTTCAATGTTTTGAGAATCACAGCCCATAGTGACTTGCAAACAAACTACATGCATCATATCAAACCCTTACGGAACTTTTTATCTCTGAAACGGTCCACAAAATTATGAAAGTAAAGTAAAATGTATCACTTACTATATTCTGGCTGTTCAAGCATTGCAACTGCTGTACAGGTATGGCGATCTAATTTGTTGCTTCTTTGCCACTAATCTACCCGCACTATACCGGGTGATCAAAAAGTCAGTATAAATTTGAAAACTGAATAAATCAAGGAATAATGTAGATAGAGAGGTACAAATTGACACACATGCTTGGAATAACATGGGGTTTTATTAGAACCAAAAAAATACAAATGTTCAAAAAATGTCTGACAGATAGCGCTTCATCTGATCAGAATAGCAATAATTACCATAACAAAGTAATACAAAGCAAAGATGATGTTCTTTACAGGAAATGCTAAATATGTCCACCATTATTCCTCAACAATTGCTGTAGTCGAGGAATAATATTGTGAATAGCACTGTAAAGTGTGTGCGGAGCTATGGTGAGGCATTGGCGTCGGATGTTGTCTTTCAGCATCCCTAGAGATGTCGGTCGATCACAATACACTTGCGACCTCAGGTACCCCAAAGCCAATAATCGCACGGACTGAGGTATGGGGACCTGGGAGGCCAAGCATGATGAAAGTGGCGGCTGAGCACACGATCATCACCAAACGACACGCGCAAGAGATCTTTCACGCGTCTAGCAATATGGGGTGGTTTTTTTTTTGTTGCTAATAAAACCCCATGTCATTCCAAGCATGTGTGTCAGTTTTGGCCTCTCTATCTACATTATTCCGTGGTATATTGAGTTTTCAAATTAAACTGACTTTTTGATCACCCGGTATTTTGCAGACATGTTTCACACATACCACTGAATGTGACTGAAAAATTATACAACTGTACGGCAGATATGGCTTAATAAACATTGAGATACGTGAAACACTAGCTTCTGCTTAAAACGGAACGTTGGTTACTCAGATTATACTCATCCAGTATTTTATAATTAAAACACTTTTGCGACTTTCAACAAACTCCAAACATAATTCCAAACCTTTTGCAAAAAAATTTTCGCTTCCACACTTATCGTCAAATTTTCAAACTTTAACTCATTTGTAAGGTAATCAGAAATTTTATAGATGGGAGTTTCATTCTTTAAAGAATCGTTGTGCACTGGTACTGACTAATGACGTTGACAGAAATTTTGCATAAACTTGTTGGCAAGATATTAATGGAGGTAAATTAGCATTCCTTTTTTGTTGCTGTAAATGATTACTTAGTATGTGTACAATGTGCAGCGTTCTAGGTGACGTAACATCAAGTGGGTTAGAAGAAAGGACGATGGAGAGGGGGGGGGGGGGGGGGATGACCATGCCTTGGCACGTGGTCCACTTCTCTCGATTTACGAGTAGCACAGAGAGGGGCCGGCCGCTGTGGTCGAGTGATTCTAGGCGCTACAGTCTGGAACCGCGCGACCGCAACGGTCGCAGGGTCGAGTCCTGCCTCTGGCATGGGTGTGTGTGATGTCCTTAGGTTAGTTAGGTTGAAGTAGTTCTAGGGGACTGATGATCTCAGAAGTTGAGTCCCATAGGGCTCAGAGCCGTTTGAACCATTTTTTGAACAGAGAGGGGCCGCAGACGTCAACACCCCCATCCCCTCCCCCCCCCCCCTCTCTACCCCCCCAACCATCCGACGGAAGAATCACCATCAGTTTCATACCACACAACAGACAGGTTCAGGGCTCAGTCTACTATCTTGTCGTGTAATGATATGGTGAAACTTTATGCCCCTACCTCTTTTTGCCAGTGAAATATTAATGACGAAAATAATATTCATTGACAAGGTCCAATCCAGTTACCGTGAAAACAGTGTCACTGCAGTAGGTCATCAGCTATACAGTCTGATACTAACTGCAGTAATTAGACGTGATTATTTCACTGTCAAAGGTGACGTTGAACGGAACACCAGATTCAATCGACTAGGGCGAACCTGAACTGAAGCTAAATAAATAAGTACATTAATATTTTTTTAGTTGTGTTCTAGCTGGTACTTCCTGTCACCGTACCCACCAAAAACTGGTCTTACATGCAACGGAACTCTTTTTTTACTTGACTTTTGGTGTATCTCTAGTTCCCGTCTCTGTTCTAGCGGGTCTAGAGTGTAATGACATCTAGCAGCTATGGAAGTGTGCGAATTTGCAATTATATTAAAAATAAATTAATTACTGTAAAATAACATTGCTGAGTAACGTCGCTGTAGTACGTAGTTGTATGTCAATAAGCAATGACATTTAAATATGGAATACATGTTTGCGAGTTTTCTGTAACTTGTTTAATACTTAATATGTGAGCAGTCTTAGTCTTTTAAACACACAGATACCAAAATTCGTTGTCAAACAAGAAAGGAGTGCTGACATATTACACACAGTGTGTGAGAAAGTACATCGGCAAATTAATGTGTGTACCTACTGGATGTTTGGATTAAAGAATAATTTTACATTGCGAGTTGCGTATCTGTGCGGTATAAACTGTTGCTCCGCAGAAGTGATCAACGGTATGAGGATGCTGAAGGCAATGGAAACCACAGCATTAAAGACAAATAATGTATGTGCATAGGACATGTGACCCGTTACTGAAAGAGTTGCATGAAGATCTTCCCATAGCCAAAAGATTCCGGAATAGTCCCCCATTCGAATCTCTGGGAGGGGACTGCCAGGGGGGAGGTGACCACGAGAAAAAGTCTGAATGGCCAACGAAAGGATAACGTTCTACGAGTCGGGGTGTGGAATGTTAATAGCTTGAACGTGGTAGGGAAACTAGAAAATCTGAAAAGGGAAATGCAATGGCTCAGTCTAGATACAGTAGAGGTCAGTGAAGAGAAATGGAAAGAAGACGAGGATTTCTGGTCAGGTGAGTATAGGGTAATATCAACAGCAGCAGAAAATTCGTTATGAATAGGAAGGTAGGACAGAGAGTGTGTTACTGTGAACAGTTCAGTGATAGAGTTGTTCTTATCAGAATCGACAGGAAACCAACATCGACAACGATAGTTCACATATACAACCCGACATCGCAAGCTAAAGGTGAAGAGACAGACAATGTATGTGAGGATATTGACAGGGTAATACAGTACGTAAATGAAGATGAAAATCTAATAGCCATGGGGAACTGGAATGCAGTTGTAGGAGAAGGAGTAGAAGAAAATGTTACAGGAGCAGATGGGCTTGATTTCTTTTTAAAGATTCTATCTACAGAAAACGGTCGACTAACGAAAGCTGAACTTTTCCTCTTGACCAACCTTAAGGGTCTTTTTTCAGCATGTTCTGAAGCAATCGCTCTGTGCTGTTAGGTTTCCAGGGTCTGACAAAGTTTTTTAACTCTCGGTTTCACTTCGAAGATATTTCCAACTTTTCGATATCAGTTTTTAGCTTGGTTCACGTTCTGTATTTGTTTTCACGTGATTCTTGACTGTAAAGATGTCACCCCGTGTAGTGCACTCCTGGAATATGTTTACTGCCGGCAAATGCTTCAGCCAACAACCTCGGAGCCTGAGAAGGCCCTGGAAGAAGGGCTAATCACGTCTACACTTACACATACACTCCACAAGCCACTGTACAATGCGTGGCGGATAAAACTTCGTACTAACACTTGCGAGTCTCTGTCCTGTTCCATTGGTGTATCGAGAGAGGGGGAGAAAAATGACTGTCCATATGCCTCTGTATCCTCCCAAATCTTTCCTGTCTCATTCTATCATATCTTCGGTGCGCAGTACCGATGGTACTGTTACCGACGACTGTGCCGCTAAAGCGAAGTTATTGAACGCAGTTATCCGAAATTCCTTCACCAGGGAAGCCGAAAGGAATGCTCCAGAATTTGAAACACGAACAGCTGCTAGCATGAGTCTCTTAGAAGTAGATACCTTAGGGGTTGCGAAGCAACTCAAATCGCTTGATACGGGCAAGTCTTCAGGTACAGATTGTATACCGATTAGGTTCCTTTCAGATTACGCTGATACAATAGCTCCCTACTCAGCAATCATATACAACCGCTCGCTCACCTATACATCTGTACCTACAGATTGGAAAATTGCGCAGGTCGCACCAGTGTTTAAGAATGGTAGCAGGAGTAATCCATCGAACTACAGACCTATATCATTGACATCGGTTTGCAGTAGGGTTTTGGAGCATATACTGTATTCAAACATTATGAATCACCTCGAAGGGAACGATCTATTGATATGTAATCAGCATGGTTTCAGAAAACATCGTTCTTGTGCAACGCAGCTATCTCTTTACTCGCAAGAAGTAATGGCCGCTATCGACAGGGGATCTCAAGTTGATTCCATATTTCTAGATTTCCGGAAAGCTTTTGACACCGTTCCTCAGAAGTGCCTTCTAATCAAGCTGCGGGCCTATGGGGTATCGTCTCAGTTGTGCGACTGGATTCGTGATTTCCTGTCAGGAAGCTCGCAGATCGTAGTAACAGACGGCAAATCATCGAGTAAAACTGAAGTGATATCAGGTGTTCCCCAGGGAAGCGTCCTGGGACCTCTGCTGTTCCTGATCTATATAAATGACCTGGCTGACACTCTGAGCAGTTCTCTTAGGTTGTTCGTAGATGGTGCTGTAATATAACGTCTAGTAAGGTCAACCGAAGACCAGTATCAGTTGCAAAGCGATTTAGAACAGATTGCTGTATGGTGTGTCAGGTGGCAGTTGACGCTAAAAACGAAAAGTATGAGGTGATCCACAGGAGTTCCAAAAGAAATCCGACGGAATTCGATTACTCGATAAATAGTACAATTCTCAAGGCTGTCAATTCAACTAAGTACCTGGGTGTTAAAATTACGAACAACTTCAGTTGGAAAGACCACATAGATAATATTGTAGGGAAGACGAGCCAAAGGTTGCGTTTCATTGGCAGGACACTTAGAAGATGCAGCAAGTCCACTAAAGAGACAGCTTACACTACACTCGCTCGTCCTCTGTTAGAATATTGCTGCGCGGTGTGGGATCCTTACCAGGTGGGATTGACGGAGGACATCGAAAGGGTGCAAAAAAGGGCAGCTCGTTTTGTATTATCACGTAATAGGGGAGAGAGTGTGGCAGATATGATACGCGAATTGGGATGGAAGTCATTAAAGCAAAGACGTTTTTCGTCGAGGCGAGATCTATTTACGAAATTTCAGTCACCAACTTTCTTTTCCGAATGGGAAAATATTTTGTTGAGCCCAACCTACATAGGTAGGAATGATCATCAAAATAAAATAAGAGAAATCAGAGCTCGAACAGAAAGGTTTAGGTGTCCGTTTTTCCCGCTCGCTGTTCGGGAGTGGAGTGGTAGAGAGATAGTATGATTGTGGTTCGATGAACCCTCTGCCATGCACTTAAATGCGAATAGCAGAGTAATCATGAAGATGTAGATGTAGAACCGCGCCTTCGGTTCTCCTTTCCTACTACCAACTCCGCGTATTCGTCGCATTTCATGTCACTTCTTAGTTTCGCCCAAAAGTATTTAAACAACGCAACGTGCTCCAAATATTTGTCAGCAACCTAGTAGTCGATTACTACACTCTTAGCGCTCTTTCTCTTTGTTATACACACAAGTTTGCATTTATCCACAATCACAGACAGCTGTTATTTGCACAAAGTGAAAATCCTTCATTGGTTTACAATCATCTACCGATGATACGTTCCTCTAGAAAACAGAATCGCCAGCGAATAGTATTAGAGTATCACTGACTTTGCTCGCCCAGCTAGCTGCATGGTCTAAGGCGCTGCTTCCCGAGCGGGAAGGCGTGCCGGTCCCCGGCACGAATCCGCCCGGCGGATTAATGTCGAGGTCCGATGTGGTGGCCAACCTGTGGAAGGTTTTTAAGGCGGTTTTCCATCTACCTCGGGGAATGCGGGCTGGTTCCCCTTATTCCGCCTCAGTCAGCGATTACTGTGGAAACACCATTCCCACATACGTCTACACCACAATTACTCTACCACGCAAACATTTGGGGTTACACTCGTCTGGTATGAGACTTTTCCCGGCGGGTGAGGCGAGGGGAGGCCACTGGGGGCCGAACTGCTCAATAACCCTGGGTTCGGTGTGTGGCGGCAGTGGGGTGGGTGGACTGCTGTGGCCTACTGTGGGATGGTGAACCACTGAGGGGTAAAGCGGGACGAAGCCTATCCGTCGTTTCTAGGTCCCCAGTTTAACACATACATACAAATATACATCAATGACGTTATCACATAAACCGTTTATACGGTTTCTTTTAGAGGCTTGAATAGGGACTTAGGAGATCCAGAAACGTACCATTTTGAAATACATGAAATGTATTCGCAGTTGTGAAAACAGTGACGACGGTGAAAGTTTATGACGGACCGAAACTCGAACCCGACTGTCCCACATTACATGAGAGGCGCGCTTCGGCTATATGTGCACGACTCATTGTCTGACTCAGACTTCCATATGCCGTTGTTCCTGCTTCACAACCCTTACTCTTACACACATTTTGCAATTTGCAAACAGGGGAAGACACTGTAATTGAAAATCGCTGCCTGGTATCGGCAGTGCCTCTCTTGTTAAGAAAAACGATGCAATGTTTTTCTGAACATGCATGTGTGTCCAAAGGAGCAGGCAGTGCAGCGACAACAGCTGTTATGAAATACATGAAATGTTTGAGAAGTCGCGAATACCAACAAGCGTCGCCTATTATCTGCTTGACGTCAATGACACTGAAATAGCTAATTCATCCACCGACACAAGGCAGCGACTTTGAGTGCATTATTTGTGTAAGAGTACAGGTTGTGATGCGGGAACGACGACATATGGGAGTTTGGGCCTGGCCGTGAGTCGCGCACGGATGTGGTTAAGGAGACCGCTAGCGTAAAGCGGGAGATCCGGGTTCGAGTCCCAGTCTGGCACAAATTTTCACTGTCGTCATTCTTTCACACCGCTGGCGGTTGTCCTTATTTCATAGCGGCTGAGGCCAGCACAGTGGCTGTTCCTTCGGACATGTCCAAATGGAAATGGAAATGCCGTGTGGCTAGGGCCTCCCGTCGGCTAGACCCTTCGCCTGGAGCAAGTCTTTCGAGTTGACGCCACTTCGGCGACTTGCGTGTCGATGGGGATGAAATGATGATGATAACGACAACACAACACCCAGTCCCTGAGCGGAGAGAATCTCCGACCCAGCCGGGAATCGAGCCCGGGCCGTTGGGTATCACAATCCGTCGCGCTGACAACTCAGCTACCAGGGGCGGGCATGTCCAAATGACCACTGCATTCCTCTTCGTAACAACACATGCACTGCACTATCGGACCGTTTCGAAGATTTAATATGCGGTCACTGTCAACTTCACTCTTCCCGGTCTCTCACTAATAATCACATCATATACCATTTACGTCAGACAACAACGGCTGCGCGAAACTGGTACGTTCGTAATTACAATGGTTGATTGTGGTGCTCCACGGATGCACCGCACTCTCGGGTTTGAGGAGGCCGTCCTTCAAAATGTTCAGAGGTGTGACAGTTCCTAAGGGATCAAACTGCTAAGGTCATCGGCCCCCCAGACTTACACACTACTTAAACTAACTTATGCTAAGAACAACACACACACCCAAGCCCGAGGGAGGTCTCGAACCTCCGGCGGGAGAGGCCGCGCAATCCGTGAGATGGCGCCTCAAACAGGTTGGCCACTCCTTCGTGACGTAGGAGAAAAATCTCTTAGATTAGAGATGGAAGAAAGAACTCAATGTCTCCGCTTTGAGCGTAATGCGAATGGGGAGACTTGAAATTAATCCGATCTTCAAACGTTATTTTACATCCACACGGTACAGTTCCCAACATGAGTTCTGTATCAAAACTTTTATCTACCAAGTCCCATCTGCATCCCCTACAAGCCCGTAATAGGAACTGTAAATCATCCTGTATGTATTGAGAACATCTGAAGATCCTAGTAAACTTCCTTGGGTCACGTATGATGATACTTCTGTTTTCGTTAGTCATTCTCCGTCCATCACAAAGATACGATTCTATTAAAATTCATCTAGCTGATCGTAGAACTGTGTTTCAACGAATAACTGGCGATGTGGTAGATTTCAAATGTCTTTCGGAAACCTAGGGTACAAAAGAGTTTTTTCCTACTGTCTGCAAGACTTTGTGTATGAGTAATGCAAATTCTGTTTTACACGAATGATTTTTCTAGAATCCGTTCTAATTGCGAGGGAGAAACTTATTTTCCTCAAGGAAAGTCAATACGTTTGAACTCCGAATATGCTCTCAAATCCTGCAACAGAGGGTGGATCTTCTGTAATTAGAAATGACATGTGCTCTTTTACGGTCAGACGAAACTCTCCGCTGCGCGAGAAATTCTCGATAAATGAACTAGGATGGGTTAATTGCGTAACGTATTCTGCGAAATAGCTACCACCCAATAAATACCATCAAAAAAGTTCCTAACACTTAAATTTATATTAGACCTTTAAAACTTCCCCTTTTTCAGAAATGCTTTTCTTGCTATTGTCAGTCTGCTTTTTATACACCGTCTATCGGCTGTCATCATTTATTCTGATACCCAAATTGCAAAACTCACTTACTACTTTCAGTGTCTCATTTTCTAATCTAATTCTCCCACCAATCGACTACATTCCATTATCGTTTTGCTTTTATACTCTCTTTTCAAGACTCTGTTCATTCCATTCCATTGCTCTTCCAAATTCTTTGCCGTCTCTGACATAATTACAATGTCACCGGGAAACCTCTCAGGTAGCGTTAAGTTTTAGAGGTAATTAAAACTTTGTTCCTAAACCAGGTTTTAATAGAACATTTATCGCTTTACTTTCACCTATTCATGTAATTTGGCTGTTTGTTACAATAACTGACGAGAGAAAACTCTTGTTCCTCATGAAGCCTAAATGTCGTTCATATGAATTCGTCTTTTTAATGACAAAGACTGCATTGCAGGACTTGTCTCTAAATTCAAAAGTATCTGAGCATTCATTCCGTCAACATCTGACAATGCCTTTCGGGTGCACTGTGACCAAGAAATCTGCCGATTTCATACCTCGACGTCGGGTGATTGGATCTGGGGAACAAAGAAAGAGCAACTTGTAACGCACTGCTGGCAAAAGCTCGCAATAGCTGCATGCGCAAAAGTAAACTTGGTAGTTCAAATAACTTACGGGTTTGCTGCCGGGTGATGTCGTCGAACACCGCCGATATTTCGACAGGAGCACACCCTGCCATTATCAAGGCACAAATGCAAGGAAGAAAAAATGTGCAAGCAAATTTAATACCTCGGTTCACAGAGGAGAAAAAAGGAAGACACCACACACAGAACAAGTGTCAACACAACCAAAGATAACCAACATCAGAAATATCGATAGTTACTACTAATCAACGGGTGAGGTAGCACTAATTCTGTCCCTCTGTTTTTTTATGAGAGACAGAGCCGGATTCCAAGCAGCATTTAAACAAAATCCACCATCTCTGTTAATAAGGTTGCTTGATAGTCTGATTTTAACAGATTCCTTAATAACACTATCCCAATAACTGGACGTGCAAGCCAGAATCTCCGTGTTGTATTCCATAGGATGACCGGTGTCAAGGCAATGTTCTGCAATAGAGGATTTGCTCGACTATTGTAAGAGTGTGTGACGCTTATGTTCAATACACCGGTCTTCCACAGTCCTGATTGTCTGACAAATACATGAAATGCCACAACTACAAGGAATACGATAGACCCCAGCCTTACGCAAACCAAGATCATGTTTTACGGACGGCAACAGGGCCTTAATCTTAGAAGGTGGTCGAAAAACACACTTCACGTCATATTTCCGCAAAAAGGAAATGCTTCCTGCGGTAGGCGAAAAGGCCGTAGACTTAGGTGCCACATCGATGCTATCGTCACTCACCCGTTGCACAGAAGGCTGATGGCGCAACGCACGTTTGATCTGCCTCTCACTATAACCATTCTGACGAAAGGTGACTTCGAGATGTGCTCATCTACCAAACTTTCAGGGTCTGAGATGACGTAGGCCCTGTGAACCAAGGTGCGAAGTACTCCTTCACGCTGAGCTAGATGGTGACTACTATCAGCTCGCAGGTACAAGACAGTGTGGGTGGGCTTCCTATAAATAGAATGTCCCAACGTACCATAAGTCTTCCTTTTGACCAACACATCAAGGAAGGGAAGGCATCCATTATTTTCCACCTCCATAGTGAACTGAATATTCCGGTGGATTGAATTCAGATGATCCAAAAACCCGTTTAAATTCTCACTACCATGAGGCCACACAACAAAAGTATCATCTACATATCTGAAAAAACACGCAGATTACAAGGTCGCTGACTCCAACGCACGTTCCTCAAAGTCCTCCATAAACAAATTGGCCAGAATAGGTGATAACGGACTTCCCATTACAACTCCATCAGTCTGTTCGTAGTACTGACCACTGAATAAATTTGTTTGGACATGTGCTGACTTTCACTTACTTTTTATTCAATGGTCAGTACTACGGACAGACTAATGGAGTTGCAATGGAAAGCCCGTTGTCACCTATTGTGGCCCATTTGTTTATGGAGGACTTTGAGGAATGTACATTGGAGTTAGCGACCTTGAAACCTACGTGTTTTTTCGGATATGTAGACAATACTTTTGTTGTTTGGCCTCATGGTAGTGATAATTTAAACCGGTTTTTGGAACACCTGAATTCAATCCACCCAAATATTCAGTTCACTATGGAGGTGGAAAATAATGGATGCCTTCCCTTCCTTGATGTGTTGGTCAGAAGGAAGACTGATGGTATGTTGGGACATTCTGTTTATAGGAAGCCTACTCACACTGACTTGTATCTGCGAGCTGATAATTGTCACCATCCAGCTCAGCATGAAGGAGTACTTCGTACCTTGGTTCACAGGGCCCACGTTATCTCAGACCTAGAAAGTTTGGCAGCTGTGCTATCACATCTCGAAGTCACCTTTCGTCAGAATGGTTATAGTGAGAGGCAGATCAAATGTGTGTTGAGCTATCAGCCTTCTGTGCAATGGATGAGTGATGATAGCAACAAAGTGGCACCTAAGTCTACAGCCTTTTTGCCTTACACAGGAAGCATTTCCAAAAGGATTGGTCACATTTTCCAGAAATATGACGTGAAGTGTGTTTTTCGACCACCTTCTAAGATTAAGGCCCTGTTGCCGTCCGTAAAACATGATCTTGGTTTGCGTAAGGCTGGGGTCTATCGTATTTCTTGTAGTTGTGGCATTTCATGTATTGGTCAGACAATCAGGACTGTGGAAGACCGGTGTATTGAACATAAGCGTCACACACTCTTACAATAGTCGAGCAAATCCTCTATTGCAGAACATTGCCTTGACACCGGTCATCCTATGGAATACAACACGGAGATTCTGGCTTGCACGTCCAGCTATTGGGATAGTGTTATTAAGGAATCTGTTAAAATCAGACTATCAAGCAACCTTATTAACAGAGATGGTGGATTTTGTTTTAATGCTGCTTGGAATCCGGCTCTGTCTCCCATAAAAAAACAGAGGGACAGAATTAGTGCTACCTCACCTGTTGATTAGTAGTAACTATCGATATTTCTGATGTTGGTTATCTTTGGTTGTGTTGACACTTGTTCTGTGTGTGGTGTCTTCCTTGTTTCTCCTCTGTGAACCGATGTATAAAATTTGCTTGCACATTTTTTCTTCCTTGCATTTGTGCCTTGATAATGGCAGGGTGTGCTCCTGTCAAAATATCGGCGGTGTTCGACGACGTCACCCGGCAGCAAACCCGTAAGTTATTTGAACATTCGATTCGCCGGGAAAAGTTAAGGTCTCAACTTGCCAATGCTTGCACCGGATATACAGAAGTTGGTTCTTTCCCTGTAGGAATGTCATGAGTTAAATATAGGAACGATTTCAGTTTAGCGCCAACAGCCGTTTGTAAGCACGCTCCGCACAATATACAGACGGTGAAAATATTTTTGCGTGAAACTGATATCAACTCGGCCTTTTGTACGAGTGACGTGTTTGCCAGGCGAAATGGGCGCTAAGTGGGGCTGAGTCCTCTCACCGCTGGACCCTGGCCGAGGTCGGGCTCGCCACAGACGGCGCCAGAAATAGCAGGTTCAGCACCAAAACACCTTCCAGGCGCCGATTCCCGAAGGAGCTGGCCAGCTTAGGTGGTACGAGCTGACTTCCCCTGCAAAATTAGCTTCTTGTTACATTTAATCGAGGTGATAAATGACTGGTAGTCATTTGTTCCTACACCAAGAGGAAATGCAGATGATAACGGGTATTCATTGGACAAATATATTATACTAGAACTGACATGTGATTACTTTTTCACGCAGTTTCGGTGCATAGATCCTGAGAAATCAGTACCCAGAACAACCACCTCTGGCCGTAATAACGGCCTTGATACACCTGGACATTGACTCGAACAGAGCTTGGATGGCGTGTACAGGTACAGGTGCCCATGCAGCATCAACACGATACCACAGTTCATCAAGAGTAGTGACTGGCGTATTGTGACGAGCCAGAGATCTGGAGAATGTGCTGGCCAGGGCAGCAGTCGAACATTTTCTGTGTACAGAAAGGCCCGCACAGGACCTGCAACATGCGGTCGTGCATTGTCCTGCTGAAATGTACGGTTTCGTAGGGATAGAATGAAGGGTAGAGCCACGGCTCGTAACACATCTGAAATGTAACGTCCACTGTTCAATGTGTCGTAAATGCGAACAAGAGGTGACCTAGATGTGTAACCAATGGCACCCCATACCATCACGCCAGGTGATACGTCAGTATGGCGATGACCAATACACGCTTCCAATGTGCGTTCACCGCAATGTCGCCAAACATGGATGCGACCATCATGATGCTGTAAACAGAACCTAGATTCATCCGAAAAAATGACGTTTTGCCATTCGTGCACCTGTTTGTGATGCAGCGTCAAGGGTAACTACAGCCATCGTCTCCGAGCTCTGATAGTCCATGCTACTGCAAACGTCGTCGAACTGTTCATGCAGATGGTTGTTGTCTTGCAAACGTCCCCATCTGTTGACTCAGGGATCGAGGCGTGGCTGTACGATCCGTTACAGCCATGCGGATAAGATGTCTGTTTTCTCGACTGCTAGCGATACGAGGCCGTTGGGATCCAGCACGGCGTTCCGTACTACCCTCCTGAACCCACCGATTCCATATTCTGCTAACAGTCATTGGATCTGTGCCAACGCCAGCAGCAATGTCGCTATACGATAAACCGCAATCACAATAAGCTACAATCCGACCTTTGTCTAAGTGGGAAACGTGATGGTACGCATTTCTCCTCCGTAACATGAGGCATCACAATAACGTTTCACCAGTCAACGACGGTCAACTGCTGTTTGTGTATGAGAAATCGGTTGGAAACTTCCCGATGTCAGCACGTTGTAGGAGTCGCCACCGGCGCCAACCTAGTGTGAATGCTCTGAAAAGTTAATCATTTGCATACCACAGCATCTTTTTCCTGTCGCTTGAATTTCGCTTCTGTAGCACATCATGTTCGTGGTGTAGCAATTTTAATGGTCAGTAGTGTAATAATTTGACATTTGTGAATTGTACAAAATCCAGAAAGAATGATCTGAATGAAGGAAAACACATAAAATGGGTGTAATAGTGACCAGGAATGTTGTATTTAGGCTGATCGTCCACTGGAACCATATATGTCTGGACCAAATGGTCAGCCCAGAACGGCCAAATAATCTCAAGACAGGTAAGGGCACTGATTAGCATCTACAGCTTACGACCAAATCGGCCGAATAATGGAAATGAATCTGGTAGGTATTAGTCGACCCAAGTGGGTGTCTGTTGCAGCTTGTGTATGGTAGTTGAACCGTGATTTATTTTCAAAGAATATTCTTAAGAATTTATTTTATTTACTAGCGATTCATCAAGAACATTAACACATTTAATCACACTATGTAAGCTTGGAAGCAGTTACCAGGGAGTAACTGATGAAATCATAACCAAATTCCTTTTAACACATAGGAATTTTATTCACTTTAATAGTGCCTAAAAGCATTTTTAAAAGAAACAGATTTATAATTATAATCAGAAAGCACCCTCTAAATATCAAAGTTACAATTTATTCAGAGGCAGAAATAAACAAGTTTTGACTATATGAGCTTTCGGGCAGAGAACCTTGCGCTCCACGGCCCACGGCCGTAGTTACGACCGCTCACAACAGCCTCTGAAAGACTACACTGGTGCAAATCTGCAACACACCAGATAACTTGAAGAGACTTTTATCAATTTACACAAGCACACAAACTATGCACCCCACCCCCCCACCCCCCCTTCCGTAGGAGGGATGGGAATGGTACAAAACACTAACAATAAAATATTAATCTTTCCACCGAAGGTGCAACTTCATTTTAACTTCTAAGAAAAGTCTTGCGGTGAATGGGTGGCAACTTTATATACTAAAATGATCATTTAAATAAAAGCCCATGAAATGCAATATTATATAAAATTATACAAGGTTGGCCAAACAAGTTAACATGCTTTACAGTACACAGATACCGCCTCTCAAGATGACAGGCAAGATTAAAACATATTTCAGGAATTAGGTCGTTACACTCCAAGCAATAAATTCGTTAACACACCGAATCCGACAAACATGACAGAGGCAGCCACTAATGTACGACAGATTGATAGGGAGATTGCCGAACAATCCGAACCGCAAGTTGGTCTAACCCACCCCTACTCCACAAGGGAAAAACGGACCAGCCAATTTTATAAACAACCATCTTCTCGAGGGTGGGCAAACGGAGAAGAATGGTGGGACGACCCCAAAACAAAGCGGCTGGTGACCTCATCAAGAACAAGTAGAATTTAACAAGCGTAAATGAAACAACATATCACCAATCACTTCTGATAAACTGCGATTTCTCGAGAAGACCTGACGCAGCACCCCATAAAACGCTCACCCAAATCGTCCGCTGGCAGCCACTTCAACAGACGCAGGAAGGCGAGCCGATCTCCCGTCTCACGGCGTCGCAGCTCGCACCGACCAGACTGATGTCGTGGGTTGACTCCTGTTGCTCTCGTGTCGACCGCGAAGTCACTACCCCTCGCTATACGTCGCGGCCAACTGGACTCACGTGGCGACCTCAGATGCGCCGACGCTCAAGACGGACAAGTCACCTTGTGTCTCAGTGCGCGACCGACCAACCGATCGATCCAACCGCCAATGACCACTGCCTGAGCAAATTCTAGTAGACTGGCGGCCTAAAGCGCAGACCAGTAACTAAGCCCCGACCGGGCGACCACTTGCTGAGTTCTCATACTGGCAGAGTGGAAAGACTCTCATTCTGCCGGCTTTAAAGGTTGATCCCAACGATAGACATGCTAGCACTCCGAACGACCGACAGACACTAACTGCCTAACGAATGCGGACGAGAGACAGACTAGCAAGCTGGGGACGAGAGATTGACCCAGACTGACACACTGGCGAGCTCATAGCGTCCCTTAAATGCACGTGAACAGGCAACCTTACCCCTTTCCCACCAGAGGGAGACACCAAAGCTGCGATTGCCACAACGGCGCCACCGACAGAAACGGAGGGCGACTGCTTCACACTACGCGCTGCGGCGCGCTCTTCAAAACAGCAATTTCTACCACGGCTCAGTAGTGTTCCATATTTACATTACTGGATGTTAAAATAGCACCGCCTGTAAGAAGACAAATTTTAGTATCCCAGACAGGGACTATCGAGTTGGGAGCAGATGGGATGGCATGAATATCACAGCGGAATAGTGTGAAGTGTCGCATGGGTGGAGCCGCTGTCCCATTTGTTTACCTGTCGGCGGCGACAGACCAGGCGAAGACACCTTGGTCTGCTTTCCACGTGGTACGTTTATTCTGTCGCCAACAGCCTTGCCGCAGCGGTAACACCGGTTCGCGTCAGATCACCGAAGTAAGCAATGACTGGCTTGCCTAGCGCTTGTACAGTCAAGGTATACCGAGCGCTGATGGCAATTGGGATGCCCTCAGCCCCTGTGTAACGAATTGATAATGGCGGGGAGAGCGGTGCGCTCACCACAGGTACCTCCGAACCCGCATCCAGTGACGCCTATCGGCTGAAGATGACACTGCGGTCGGTCGCCATCATTGGGCCTTCCAAGGTCATCACGTCAGGTGCTGGGACCTTGTAACAACGACGAATGCAACCTGGCAACGTTCATTCTACTCGGCATCGACACACCGAAACGCCCATCGTGATGTTTAGTTTTAGTTTAACCTATCGCTTGCGCTGGTCGTTGTGTTACTGCGGGCTCGTCTCTGCGCAGTGTTCGGACTCGCTGCTCCCCCGTAGATTGACTCTCACGTCGTTTCGTTCTCTCTTCCCGGATTCAGCTCCCTACGACTGTAGTCGAGCCACTCGACTAGTATAGTGTACTATTTTTGCCGACAGCGATCCTTCGCAGCATTGTCATGCCTGCGTCGATACAACAAACTGACTTTTACTTACTGTGCGTATACAGAATTGTAGCACGAGTACATTTGGAGCTGTATAGGGTGTGCACTTGAGTAACAGAGCTGCCACTTCTGATTTCATTAATCGCCGTAGAAGCGTATAGTAGACCCCTGTTTCAACTCTGTCCGTCAGTCGTGGTGGTTGCCGAGTGGTAGTGTACCAGTCTCTCGCAACCCTAATGTTTTCAATTTTCGAGAAATTTGGAGAATGTGATATCAGAGCTACAGTCGAACACTCTCTGTATCGAGGTAGAGTAGGACAACATGGCCAACATGCGATCTTGCATTGTATTTTTGAAAGATAACGCCATGAAGTCCAGGGCGATAGCACACAGACACTAGCATCAAAACATCAGAAATGATGCGGCTTCTGTCCAAAGAACCGGCTTAAAGGCCAACTATAGGTGATGGTGTTATGTCCCCTCACATCATGACGTCAGGTGCTGAGCCCTTGTGGCGCTGGTGAATGCCTCAGAGCCTCCGTACATGACAAACCTACGCGCTCATTAGGTTAGGTTAGGTTAGGTTAGGTTAGGTTAGGTTACCTGCTGCCGCTCCTGCGTCCAGTATTATCTTCAGGCGCACGACTCTCCGCCCCCCCCCCCCCCCTCCCCTCTGCCCAGAACCCATCGATTTCATACTCACATGACAGCCGTGGAATCCTAACCAACATGAGCAGCAATATCGCGGAAAGAGAAACAGCACCCTCGCTAGGCCACAATGCTGCCATAGTCGAATTCCGGAACAACCTTGTGTGCCTTTCTCCTCCTTACACGAGGCGTACCACGATCATCTCACAAACAACAACTATTCAGAAGCAATTCCCCCATGAGACGCTCCGTATGTAAATATTCCTTGTCTAAAGAATGTAGATGTAGGGCAATCACAGCATTTGGACACCCAGACACAAGTACAAAGAAAGTTGATCGACGAAAGAATGAAGTACAAAAATATTCAGAAATAAAGGATTATCATTCACTTCCGAATGAAATAAACAGGAAGTGCAGGCAAGCCAAGGTGAAATAGTTACACGAAAAATGTGAAGAAATCCTAGAAGAAATGGCTGTCGGGAAGGACTGATTCAGCATATAGAAAAGTGCGACATTTGAATCTAAAAATAGTTGACGACATATGGAAGTTTAGGGTCTAGCCACGAAGCGTTTTAGGATAGCCTAATGGCAATTTTGCACCATAAGTTGGACCATTACGGAATACGGGGAGTAGCTCACAATTGGTTCATCTCTTACTTTAGCAACATACAGCAAAAGGTTATTATTCACAGTGTTGAGAGAGGCTGTGATGTGGGGTCTGAGTGGAGTACGGTCAAGTGAGGGATGTATCAGCGATCAGATTGGGGCCACTCCTGTTACTTATTTATATAAATGATATGTCCTCTAGTATTACGGGTAACTCTAAAATATTTCTGTTTGGCAATGACAGTAGCTTGGTAGTAAAGGATGTTGTGTGCAACATTGGATCGGTTTTAAATAGTGCAGTTCATGACATAAGTTCACGGCTTGTAGAAAATAAACTAACGCTAAATCACAGTAAGACTCAGTTTTTACAGTCCCTATCACACAATTCGACAAAACCTGACGTTTTAATTTCACAGAATGGGCATATGATTACTGAAACTGAACAATTCAAATTTCTAGATGTTCAGATAGAAAGTAAGCTTTGGTGGAACGCCGACGGTCAGGATAATGTTCAAAGAGTTAATGCTGCCATTTTTATTCCCTCATTTTGTATGGTATTATATTTTGGGGTAACTCTTCTCCTTCTAAAAGGATATTTTTGGCTCGGGCAATAAGTGGTGTCAGTTCACGAACCTCTTGTCGACCTCAGCTCACGAGTCTGGTGTAGCGGGACTTTGAACTTCGCCGCACTACACTCGTTTCCTCGGATAAAAATTATACCGTCGCAGCGGTATGAGCGCTAGACGGCAGAGAAAATACTAAAATTGTAACTCTTTTTTTTCTATCCGTTTCATTTGTCTCTCGAGAGTGCATTTAATATGAATGCGGTTTTGTATAAATTAGAAATTCCTGGACAATGAAACTTACTGCAAGATTTCGGAGTATACTTTTCACGCAGAAATGAAGTAGGAGATTTATGAAGACCTGGACGCCGCACGAAAGAAGACATGTTAACCTGCTAAAGGATGAACTCTTATCTACGCCATTTCCCCCTGTTAGTTACATTTGTTATTCTCTGTCTTTTTTCAAATAATTTTTGTAGTGGAAATTGGTTTGACGTTTGCTCACAAACGCCACAAGGACCACCCCAGCAATAGCCTTTCCGAATCACGAAGTCTGATAACTTTTCTGTAATACGAAGTCCGATTTGCATTTCATTCTTTCCTTTTCTCACGGTCATTTACGATTTTAAAACCTCTTTTTATTCATCATTCCTTCCCACCATTTTCAACCTTTTCTTTTATTTTCTTCTCTTTTTCTTTTTCTTTTTTATTAACCACTACAACTGGTGACCGAGACACGACGCAATTTTCGGATGTGTCGTTTTTGAGCAAATTTGAAACTTTAATTTGTATTATTTTCCCAACAGAGAATAACCAAAAATCCTGTAGTTTAAAGGGTAACTATAAGACCAACTTTATTGTACCTAAGCAAATGATGAAAAATATTGTAAAGAATTTGTGTAACTAATTCAATCTGTTTTTCTTTGCATGGCATATATTGATGCAAAACTGTTATTTTGAGACCTTTTGGTGATTATCCGATGGAGATGTATTAAGAAAATCCATATTTTTGACGAATACGATTTACGCAGAAGTGATTGACCAGCCGCTGCAGGACAGAAAATTTAATGGTGAGTCACACAGTTATGTTTCATTCAAACATTCAAGAGCCACTGCAGAATCCATTTTCCCCTTTCCACACATCCTGTAGTTTTCTTCTAGATTTTTCCAAAATTATCTATCTATATTGTAGTTTGTGGTAATTATAGTATTGTTGTAGCATATGAAGATGGTGAATTTGACCGCCAAACAGTCATTTGTTACGAAAAGTTTTGTCCGCCGTGCTGCATCTTTCCCAACCATTAATTGCAATAGAGCAATCATTACATTGACGAGAAAATATTTCAACTTAAATTTGAGTCAAATGTTTAGTAATCAGTCTATATTATTCCCTTTTTGACTAACGATTATACATCCTATTACAGTGAAACGCAGTAAGGTCGAGATAGTTTCGGCAGATGAGTTAAGTGAACTAGATTCATCGTTCAACCAACAAGAAAGTCCGCATTTCCCTCCATGGACAAGATCACAGATCAATGCAATGACTTAGCCTCAAACTCGCAACATTTGTGATAATACACAGATGGCGACTTTAAATGACGAAATGTGGAATGGACGCGAGACGAGACGGTCAGCGCCATTGTTAACATCATTGTCGGAACCGAATGTGAGACAAATTCAGCAATGTGACACAAATCGGACACAGGAAACTGACAAACTGGACCGACTATTAGAGTTATTTGCAGACATGAAACGAGACGTTAGTCAGAAAATTGACGCAAAACTGGACGCACTTGGTCAGGACTTCAAACAAAGACTAGATGAAACTGACGAAAAATTTGACGTATTAAACCATACTATGACCGAAAATTTTGAACGAACGACAAAACAGATGATAGAATTAAATAACACCACTCAACAGCTCAACCAGCGATTTGAGACACTGTCCGACCGAGTCACTAAACAGGAAGAAGCTTTGGTTACATTCACACATGAAACAAAAAACTGTATCACCCGATGTGAGAATCAGTTAACTCAAATAGTTAATGTGCAGCAGGAAGTGAACACCCGTGTGGAAGAGTTAGCTCAGGCCCACACTTCAAGTAGCTCCACCCAAGCAAAGCTAACTGAAGAAGTGGGAAATGTTACCCAACAGCTCACAATGGTAGTTCTTGAACAAACCCACCTCAAAGAAAAGATAGAAAAATTAGAAGACCGAGCGGACGTCGCGTCACTAAACAACGACACCAACATGGCCGAGAGAATTGTACATGAATGTACATTGTGTTACGACTATCTGGACAAAAAACTTGAAACAATTACGCATGACATACTTCCAAAAACAAAGACACATGTTAAAGACGAGACACAACACATAGAAGACGAAGTGAGAAAATTACGAGACAATGTTGTGCCGTGTTTGGCGATTGGTGTAAACGCATCGTCAGGGAACGACAGAACAGCTATAACCATGGCTAATGACACAGACAGAACACCTATTGTGGAATCACCTATTTCCAATCAAAATTACAATGTGCCGCTTTCTTTTCCACCAAACGAGCAATATTACGGTGCGACACCTAGAGTAGCAGGTGACATAAATCACATCAATACAGTTACGCCAATCGCCATGGCCGACGATACGTTTGTAAGACATGGTTATTTCCAGACATTTTCCAGTGAGGACAAGCACAAAGTCCACCCTATTGTGTTTATTAGATCATTTGACGGTGTTCTTCCACGTAGTTGGTCAGAAGTCGATAAAATCAGATACGTAAGCAATTTCATGAAAGGACGAGCAGCTAAGTGGGGTGCCGCTATGAAACGGCGGTGTCTTACGTTTTAACAGTTCGAACAAGCCATCTTAGACGAATTCTGGTCCGAGAATGAGCAACAGAGTCTAAGGAGAGAAGTGTGCAACCCCGAGACCTATGACCCTAAAAAAGAGACATTAAGTCAATACTTTGAGAGGTACCTAGAAAAGACACTGTACTGGTCCAAACCAGCCGACGTGCCAGCGATAATTGACACAGAGCCACTTACCCTTTCCATACCGAGACAGATTTATAGGAGTAACGGAGAATGACTGTAAGACTTTCTTAAACTTCTTAGATCAAATGGACGTAATTTACACAGGCGATTCACGCCATTCAAATTTTACTCATATTAGTAACCAAAATCAGCACCCACCCCAAAGGAACCGTAGTGACGGTGGTTGGTGGAGCCATCCGTCCGCGCCGCGACACAATACGATGCCTGCGCGCGAAACATATTCAAATGGAAACGTGTATGACGGTAGGAACAACCGCAGAAATTCGTGGAATAATAATAATAATAGCAATAATTATCACCCATATCAAAATGGTAACTACAAGAAAATCACAGACAGTACAACACAAGAGCAATAGGAGACGTGAGAATAACCGGTACAACCCGGGCCACTTTGACAGGAACATGCCAATAACAGATATAATTACCACCAAAACAAAGACAATCCCAACAATCACCGACAGAATGTGTGGAACACACAAAATTCACGCATGACAAATGATAACCTTTCACGGAATCCGCCGCCGTTCCCCAGTACAGTTATGCACTCCCCGCCACGAAGTAGCACTATCAACTGCGGCGCGCCATCAGCTGACGCGTGGGCGCCAACCGGCCGGAATGTAAACATAGTGGAGCGGGTCAATGAACCCGGCCAAACACAGCAGACGACGGAAAGCGCTCGTGCTTCGGTCGTGAGGTGTTGCAATAGCGCAACGGCTGATACGATTTGTTTCCTCAGGTACGATGACAAATTGACAGCAGAACAGGAATTAACCGACGAGAAAAACATTAAATCAGACAGTAGTGTTAAAGAATTCATACAAGCTACGGCATGGGTTAAGTTTAACGATTATGATGTACAAATTTTATTTGATACTGGTGCTGCTGTTCCAATGTGATGTCAACCGCATTCTATAATGAATTGAAACAAATTATAAACATGCCTACATTACCTGTACAGAATTGCCACGTGGTTAGTGCCACAGGTACTAAATCTAAGAACATACGCATTCAAGCCCTTGTTAACTTCACATTTTCCAATACACAGTTCAAGTGTAATTTTCTGATTGTAGACAAGCTCATCGTACACTGCATCCTAGGGATGGATTTCTTGAATGAACACAAAGCAATCATAGATTTAAGTAATGGCATATGTCAATTATCTGTAGGAGAGCAACTGATTAATGTTGAACTTGACAAGACGATTGAACCACGACAAAAACATTACGAAGTAAGTCATTTTCAATTGGTATATCCTATCATAGTTAGTGTATGTAACTTAACACTTGAAGATTCAGACTATCAGGAGATGGAGCAGGATTTATTGTATCAGAAATGTGTCGAATCTATTTAACGAAACAACAGCAAGAAGAATTGTACAAAATATTTTGTGATTGTGCACAAGTTTTCAGTGAGAGGCCTGATGTAATCAGAGGTTATAGCTACAAAATGGATGTTAAGCCACATAATACTTATTGTAGGACACATTATAATATTCCATGGGCGAAGAAACCTGCAGGTTTACGTGAAATCGATCGTATGTTGACCTGGGGTGTCATAGAAAAATCATATTCCCCTTATTGCAGTCCTATCCTGGCGGTGGGCAAGCAAGATGGCAATGTCAGATTGGTGCTAGACGCACGTGAAATCAACAAAATTAATATACCTGTTAACACAAGACCCGTCAACTTGGACGAACAGTTGCTAAAATTTTAGAATGTACAATACCTAACTAATATTGACCTCCGCTTATCGTACTGGCAGGTGTCCCTTCACAATGACAGTCGTAAATACACAGGTTTCCTTTGTGAAGGACGCAGTTATCAGTTTTGCGTGTTGCCCTTTGGTTTGCGCGTAACCGCGGGCGTGTCCATCGAGGCGCTTGACGCCGTTCTCGGCCCTTGTTTATTGTCGCGCGTCACGGCGTACGTCGATGACATTGTCGCGGCAACAAATACGTGGGAGGAACATATTGATCTGTTATAACAAATTTTATTTAAATTTTCACAAGCTGGAGTCACAGTAAATCTTTCGTAGTCCAAAGTAGGAAGGCGTGAAATAAAGTTTTTAGGCCATATTGCCTCGCCGGAAGGCGAAGATTGATGCTATTCGTAATTTCCCTCCTCCACAAAACCGCAAACAACTGAAAGTATTCTTAGGATTATCTTCTTTCTTTCGGAAGTTTGTTTCACAACAGCTTCTGAACAGCTCTCGCCTGCTAACTCTACTGAAAAAGAACGCAATTTGGAGAGGGGCAGAGTTTTTCCAAGCTGATTTTCAGGCTATTAAAGATGCACTGGTGAACGCAGCCCTCCTCTGCCACCCTGACATGACGTTAGATTTTTGTCTAGCCACGGATTCGTCATAATACGGCCTTGGAGCTTTTCTATTTCAAATTCAATCCGAATCAAGACAATGTGTCATCAAACCGATACGTTTTGCGAGCCGCACGCTCACCGTGTGCGAGAGGTCGTACTCGGTGACGGAGCGGGAGGCTCTTGCCATTATTTGGGCATTCCGTAAGTTTCGATACTTTCTTTGGGGTAAACATGCATAAACACAGACCATCAAGCCCTTTCTTTCTTGCTATCATGCAAATTGCTTCATTCACGGCTCACCCGGTGGTGCCTTTCACTCCAAGAATACAGCTTCGAAATTATTTACATTAAAGGTAAATCAAACGTAGTAGCCGACGCCCTGTCCCGTTTGCCGCAAGGCATACAGGATTTTTCGGAACTTTCCGAGCAAACATCAGACTTTAACATCTTACTTATGTACGATGGTACGTACGCCCCATACTACCGCAATATGTGCAAGAACTTTGCTTCACTTCAGGACAGCGACCCCAGGTGGTCAAACATCAAAAAGAAATTACGCACAGATCCTTCTTCCCACTTGCAAAAATATTACACAATTCTCAAAATTGTACTTTTTCATATGCGTACCCCAGACTCGCACCATTGGTGTGTTTGTCTACCTGACGCTCATGTTGACGATTTTATTCTGCTCACACACAAAACTTGGGGACACTCCGGAGTCACCAGATGCACTGATAAAATAGTCCAGTACTGTTATTTTCCCAATCTGCGTCGGAGAGTTTTGCAAATTGTTCGTAGATGTATCATCTGCCAAAAAGCAAAATTTTCCAGTTTATCTTTGAATGAATTACATCCTATTGTACCAACCCGATCTTTGGAATTAGTATCGTTGGATATCGCCAGACCTTATCCCAGAGCTCGTGGAGGTGTGAAATACATTGTTGCTGTACTAGATGTCTTCTCAAAATGTATTGTATGCTATCCGTACTGTGAACGCATCTGCTATTGCTAGACGTTTGACTAACGGCTACTTTACAAGGTTTGGCAAACCCCACAACATTATCAAGGATAACGCGCCCTATTTTACGGGAAGAAAATGGAAATCTTTTGTTGCCACACCCAACATATTCTTACATCAGCATTTCACCCGGAAGGGAACCCAGCCGAAAGGATTTTTAGAGAGTTTGGTCAATTCATGAGAATACACTCACCTCGCAAACACACAAAGTGGATCGAATTTTTAGCACACTTTGAGCAGATAGTAAACAATTTGCCTCATGCCTCAACAGGGTACCTACCACAGGAATTATTATCAAACAAACCTGAACAGAACAAGTGGGTTACGCCCATTCCAAAACTAACCGCATCCACAACACATACACCTTTGGAAGAGAAAGTAAGACAGGCATACACTATGTTGTGTAATAAAGCCAAGATCAGGAAAGAGAAGTATGACAAACATATTACAAATACACAAACCTATCAGGTTGATAACCTTGTGCTTTTGGGTTCACATCCCAAGTCAACAAAATTAAAACAACTGAACAGAAAATGGCAGCTATTATATTCAGGTCCTTTCAGAATAGCAAGCATACCTCTCCAGGTTGTTACTCCCTAGATCATTATACAGCCTAAGAACACAAACGTTAATTTATGGAAATTATATACTGCAGTTACACTTGTACACATAATTATGAAGGGAATGTAAACTCAGGTGAGTACACTTACTGAATGAGAAAACATATTCATAGAGGAATGAGGTCTACGCAAGTTAAATTTGTTGTTAATTGTAAATTATAAGGTGAATCAACAATTAGTTAGTTATTTCAAGGCACTCTAATGACAGGAGATAATAACTAGTGAGATCAGTAATGACATAGGTTTGTAGCAGAATGAATGAGGATGTAAGAATGAATGATCAGTATGAATGAGTTAATATTTAAGTTAATATAAGAAGGTAAGTTACTGTGAAGTAGTTGATGGAGACAGGTTATTTGAGGAAAATATTATTGGAATTTTATGAGAATGGAAATGCCAAATGGTCCCACGTATGTGATATATTAATATTTGATGAGGAATATGTTTAATGTATAAGGATATATATATATAATGATGAATAAGAGAAGTATGCGTGTAAGGAATGAGTGAGAATGTTTTGATAATATTGTGCTACATAGAGAAGTGAGTAAATAGTCTACATCTTTAAGATTACATAAGAATTTCAGTTTGAAAGAAAACATTTGTGATGAGTTAGAACACGTGAGTACAAGACGTTAAATGTGAATCTATTTACAGTGCCCTTCAAAATGAACAAATGCAAGAAAAGCAGAGTGAACATAACGATGATTACAGCTGTTGAAAGAAATGTAATAAGAATGTAACTTGGAAACACATTAGCTTTAATTTATTTCAGAAGTGTAACTTGGTAACCTTTCGTTAACTTTTGTTAAGCCACTGTGTTGAAGAAAACATTTATGGTTCGTGTTCAGACAGGAGGGTGATATTTTAAGGAACTTAAGTTGAAATATAGTTTTTACACAGCTCTCATGTGAATATATTTGTATAAAAATTTTTTTTACGAAAGTGAAATTTAGTGCCATGTTAGCCTTTATTATACTTACACACAAGAGAAAACCCGGAGGAAGCAAAAGGTAGGAGAGTTATTAAGGCCGTTTTTGCGACTCGTACAACACCTCAACTTCACGAACAGATGACAAAATTACATCTACTTTGAGGACAACATTTTACTTTTCACGTTATGCAAGGTTAGTGCAAAGGAGCATTGACCACCCGTGCAGCCGACGTCGAGCAACGGACACTGAGAAAGAGACGTTTTACTGTCAATTATAAGACTATGTTCTTTATTTATATTTTATATATATATATATATATATATATATATATATATATATATATATATATATACACATGATGTTTAACCTTCACTGAAGTAGAAGAAAGTTCATGGTGGAACTCTTGAGAGGAAATTTGATATGTTATTATATAATACACATTATGAGAGAGACAATCTCTGTGAGATACATTTTCCATTTGTATAGACGGTATCCACAATAAGTGGAGATATCGAGGAAGTACTGAGCAGCTATGTGATTTACTCATGCAAGGATTTGTTAATGCATAATACACTTAATCATATGAACAGTAGAACACAAACAGAGAATCTGTCATGATGTTACACTACACAGACTTGACGTAAGGGCACTTACATTTACCCATGATTTGGTAAATGGTAAGCACCTCCTTTCACACACCCCTTGAAGGTGATGCAAACGTTATAATATATAATGTTCTCTTTTTATGTATTAGCTGTAGGATTTGGTACTTTATAGGTAGTGAATAGTTTCTTCCATTCTATCTTTTTTTCTTTCTCCATTATCCTACCACCTCCTGCAGCTGGGTAGTTTGTTTATGGAATGTAGGAATATAATGTGTGACAGTAAACTTTCAGGTATGAATAAAAAGACACGAATATTGATGGAATTACAAGCCTGGTCAACCACTAGCCAAGATATGGAATCAAAATAAATAAATAAATAAATAATAAATGAAGGAAAGCCAGTGCTTTATATATTAAGTCTGATATCCCTTGGCACGCCCAAACCTGAATAAAAAATTAATACCTCAATAAAAGAGAGCCAATGGGACTTAGTATAATTTTTTTTAGTGTAAATATTTCACATGCATATTCTTGTAAATTTATATGTATTTGTATATCTGTTAAAACTTTGCATATTGTCAACATATTTTGATATGTGACCACGAAATGTAAACTTTCGTAATTAACTATGTAAACATGCTGGGACACAGTGAACTTTGTTAAAATGTAAATATGGCAAAAAAGTGTTGCAAACTGAGTTAAACTGTGAACGTTATAAACGACGAATTTTGTGTTATTTGTGAAACTTATGGTGCATAAACCAAATAACTGTTTGTAAATCGATATAAACTGCAATTTACTTCGACGATAATGAGGATTTTCACACTGCAAATGAACGTTTGTTGGCAAGTGTAAACAACGTGATGAAACACCTACCTTTGCGAACATCGACGCCTTTGTTCCTGACCGGCCTTCAGATGCTTTGGAGACAATAAACTCAGCACCTGTCGTAAGCGATGTGGAGGCTAAAAACTACATCGACCATATATACCCCGGGAACAATAGTCATGAAAACGCACAAGGACCTAAAGTGTTGTGTCGTAAAAGAAGACATGGGCATTACTTCAGATCACGCACTCGCTCAATCTTATGGTGTCACAGGACTTAACACGCCATTTATGCTGGAATAACAACTTGTAATGAACACTATGTGGAAGTGAACACTGTGCAAGACTGTCATAACACAGCGACTTTGAAACTGCCGCACGCGAAATTTAGTGATGCTACTGCGCATGCGCAAAGACTACATGCTGCCAGAGATGCATTGAGAAACCAACGCTGGAACCGCACAACATTAACCGCGCTGGCGAGCAGCTTGCTCAAACACACTCTATGTAAATATATGTATATTAATTTTGTAAAAGTGATCAAAACTGTGACAATTGCATTGAGTATATAGATTAAGAAAGTAAGTATTGACAAAGATTATCCCCTATGAGTGCACGTGGCCTTTCCTATGAAAATATGTTTATATTGACATTTAGGTATATCTATTATATTGTTTGCTAGCCTGCCACGCTAAATGTTTTGGCGTGACAGTCGAGGGGGCGATGTAGCGGGACTTTGAATTTCGCCTCACTACACTCGTTCCCTCCGATAAAAATTATACCGTCGCAGCGGTATGACGAAAAAACTTATTAATGTGTAGACGATGTGGAAGTTTCCAGAATGAGATTTTCACTCTGCAGCGGAGTGTGCGCTGATATGAAACTTCTTGGCAGATTAAACCTGTGTGCCCGACCGAGACTCGAACTCGGGACCTTCGCCTTTCGCGGGCAAGTGCTCTACCATCTGAGCTACCGAAGCACGACTCACGTTCGCTACTCACAGCTTTACTTCTGCCAGTATCCGTCTCCTACCTTCCAAACTTTACAGAAGCTCTCTTGCGAACCTTGCAGAACTAGCACTCCTGAAAGAAAGGATATTGCGCAGACATGGCTTAGCCACAGCCTGGGGGATGTTTCCAGAATGAGATTTTCACTCTGCAGCGGAGTGTGCTCTGATATGAAACTTCCTGGCAGATTAAAACTATGTGCCCGACCGAGACTCGAACTCGGGACCTTTACCTTTCGTGGGCAAGTGCTCTACCATCTGAGCTACCGAAGCACGGCTCACGGCCGGTACTCACAGCTTTACTTCTGCCACAGCACTTGCCCGCGAAAGGCAAAGGTCCCGAGTTCGAGTCTCGGTCGGGCACACAGTTTTAATCTGCCAGAAAGTTTCAATGTGGTAGTTGTTATGAAATTCGGAGGATGGAGAGAAGCAACTAAAATAAAGTGCATTTAATATCAAGACGGTTTTGCATACATTAGAAATTCCTGGACAATGAAACTTATTGCAAGATTTCGGAGCATACTTTTCACGCAGAAAAGAAGTAGGAGATTTATGAAGATCTGGACGTCGCACGAAAGAAGACAAGTTAACCTGCTAAAGGATGAACTCTTATCTACGCCATTTCCCCCTATTAGTTGCATTTGTTATTCTCTGTCTTTTTTCAAATAATTTTTGTAGTGGAAATTGGTTTGACGTTTGCTCACAAACGCCACAAGGACCACCCCAGCAATAAATAGCCTTTCCGAATCACGATGTCTGATAACTTTTCTGTAATACCAAGTCCGATTTGCATTTCATTCTTTCCTTTTCTCACGGTCATTTACGATTTTAAAACCCCTTTTTATTCATCATTCCTTCCCACCATTTTCAACCTTTTCTTTTATTTTCTTCTCTTTTTCTTTTTCATTTTTATTAACCACTACACTGGGTATTTTGACATTGGCTTCTCAACATATATATTCCTTACTGTCATTTCTTGTTAACAACATTAGCCTAATCCCGAGGATAAGCAGGTTTCACTCAGTTAATACTAGGCATAAATCAAACCTGCATTTGGATCTGACTTGTTCAACTCTTGTGCAGAGCTGTGTGCAGTATACTGCTGCATCCATTTTCAATAAGCTACCACTAGAATTCAAAAATCTTAGTAGTAATCCACGCACTTTCAAATCGAAACTGAAGAGTTTTCACGTGATTCACTCCTTCTATTGTGTCGAGAAGTTCTTTGAAAAATTAAGTTGATTCTTGTTGCATTTACGTAAACTTATGGCTTAACTTTTTTCGGGTTCATAAAGATTTTATTTTTATCTGTTATTACTTTTGTGTTGTAATTTCATGTACTGACACGTTCCATGACCTTGAAGATTTGCTCCTTAATTTGGTGCTATGGAGCTTGACGTGTACATAAATAAAAAACCGCTAGCGATAACCCAGAAATCCGACATCGAGTCCCCGTGCAGCACAGATTTTGGTTCAAAATGGTTCAAATGGCTCTGAGCACTATGGGACTTAACATCTGAGGTCATCAGTCACCTAACTAACCTAAGGACATCGCACACATCCATGCCCGAGGCAGGATTCAAACCTGCGACCGTAGCGGTCACGCAGTTCCAGACTGAAGCGCCTTTAACCGCTTGGCCACCACGGACGGCCAGCACAGATTTTCGCAGTGTACAGCTGATGGTCATCAGCATCAACATTAAGAGTGCAATGGCAATTCCACTGCCACGCGCTCAGAAGAGAAGCGATAGGTGGAAATGGTACGCTGGAGGGCTCTCCGAGTGGAAGGACTTGTCCAATGGCACGGTTGACGACGAAAGAGAATCGATATAACGGATATACGAGATTCAGAATACGAGTCACGAGCTTCCTAGACCTTTGGACGACTTTCAGCCACTATGGTATAAATAATACATGTTGTTGTTGCGGTCTTCAGTCCAGAGATTGGTTTGATGCAGCTCTCCATGCTACTCTATCCTGTGCAAGCTTCTTCATCTCCCAGTACCTACTGCAACCTACATCCTCCCGAATCTGCTTAGTGTTTTCATCTCTTGGTCTCCCTCTACGATTTTTACTTTCCTCGCTGCCCTCCAATACTATATTGGTGAACCCTTGATGCCTCGGAAGATATCCTACCAACCGATCCCTTTTTGTAGTCGCCGGCCTATGTGACCCTGCGGTTCAGTCCGGAACCGCGCTGCTGCTAGGGCCGCAGGTTCGAATCTTGCCTCGGGCTTGGATGTGTGTGATGTCCTTAGCTTAGTTCGTTAGGTTTAAGTAGCTCTAAGTCTAGGGGACTGATAACCTCAGATGTTAAGTCCCATAGTGCTTTGAGCCATCTTAACAATTTTTCTTCTTGTCAAGTTGTGCCACAAATTTCTCTTCTCCCCATTTATATTCAGTAGCTTTTCATTAGTTATGTGATCTACCCATATAATCTTCAGCATTCTTCTGTAGCACCACATTTCGGAAGCTTCTATTTTCTTCTTGTCCAAGCTATTCATGGTCCATGTTTCACTTCCATACATGGCTACACTCCATACAATTACTTTCAGAATCGACTACCTGACACTTAAATCTATACTCGATGTTAACAAATTTCTCTTCTTCAGAAAGGCATTCCTTGCCATTGCCAGTCTACATTTTATGTCCTCTCTACTTCGACCATCGTCAGTTATTTTGCTCCCCCAATTGCAAAACTCCTTTACTACTTTAAGTGTAATTCCCTCAGCAGCACCCGACTTAATTCGACTACAATCCATTATCCTCGTTTTGCTTTTGTTGATATTCATCTTGCATCCTCCTTTCAAAACATTGTCCATTCCGTTCAACTGCTCTTGCAGGTCTTTTGCTGTCTCTGACAGAATTACAATGTCATTGGCAAACCATAGGTTTTATTTCTTCTCTGTGGATTTTAATTCCTACTTCGAATTTTTCTTTTGTTTCCTTTACTGCTTGCTCATTATACAGATTGAATAACATGGGGGATAGGCTACAACACTGTTTCACTCCCTTCCCAACCACTGCTTCCCTTTTATACCCTTCGACTCTTACAGCTGTCATCTGGTTTCTGTACAAATTGTAAATAGCCTTTCGCTCCCTGTATTTGACCCCTGCCACCTTCAGAATTTGAAAGAGAGTATGCCAGTCAACATTGTCAAAAACTTTCTCTAAGTCTACAAATGCTATAAACGTAAGTTTGCCTTTCCTTAATGTATCTTCTAAGATAATTCGTAGGGTCATTATTGCGTCACATAACAAACTGAAATTTCTGAAATCAGTGAGGGAAGGCAACAAAGGAAATATTCTCAGTGGTGTGTAGAATCTATGAGTCTGGAGCGATAGCATCAGACTTTCTTAAAAATAGCAACCACACAGTCTCGAAAGTAGCAAGGACAGGTACAGGTAGTGGACAAAAATGCGAAAGCATAAAAAACACGACACATTACTATGCCTGATACGGTGTAGGAAACCCACTGACATTCAGAAAAGCTTCCAGTCGCCTCAGAATCAATAAATACCGGTCCTGTATAGTTTTCAAGTACCATTCTTGCTGCAAAACAGTGCCAACTTCGGATAACTATGATGGAGGTGGATAGCGATTGTTGTGTTGGCTGCAGAGCCAACACCGTGTTACGAATGGAGGCCGAAATGCAGGCGTTTTAGCTCACGCAGGCTGGCGTGAGGAGGGAAGAACTATACTGACGTGTGGTCTGGAAGACGACAAGGAATTAGAATTCAGAAAGCGGACGTAATTAGTTTGATACTTAACTTTAATCCATTATGATGGACGTCGCTCTTGACGGTACATGATTCACAATATTATCTGTTCAGAATCCATTCTAGTAACTGAATATGGCGCCTTGCTAGGTCGTAGCAAGTGACGTAGCTGAAGGCTATGCTAAACTGTCGTCTCTGTAAATGAGAACGTATGTAGACAGTGACCCATCGCTAGCAAAGTCGGCTGTACAACTGGGGCGAGTGCTAGGAGTCTCTCTAGACTAGAGCTGCCGTGTGGCGGCGCTCGGTCTGCAATCACTGATAGTGGCACACGAGGGTCCGACGTGTACTAACGGACCGCGGCCGATTTAAAGACTACCACCTAGCAAGTGTGGTGTCTGGCGGTGACACCACAGCGATCGCCCACAATTCTTTCCAAAGTAGACTACAGGGGCTCAATAATACTGGAATCTGGTGACTGACGACCAGGGCGTATGCGACAACTCATCCTTCTGCCAACAAAACCAGTCCTGCACAATGCAAGCTGTGTTAGCAGGCATCCTGTCGTCTTGCAACACAGCATTACACTGTACCGTGGGATGGAGCTGATCACCCAGAATTGTCACATAGTCCTTGGCAGTAACGCTACCTAGGAGAGTAACGATGGTGCTCATAGAAAACTACGATATGGCTGCTCAAATCACCACCGAACCTACACCATGTTTCACTCTCGGGACATGACTTCGGCCAGAAGTTGGAAACAATGTGAAACAAGATACATCTGACCAAATGACATTTTCGACTGCTCCACAGTCCAAGTTTTATAGCTTCAGCATCACGTTTTCGTGTTACAGACATTTGCGTCACTGACGAGTGGGTTTGAAATTCTATCTCGCCTTGCAATTCCCTGCTTCTGAAGCTTCCTTCGTGTAGTGTTGGTGCTGGCAGAGTTCGCGTTCGCAGCTTTCATTTCTGCTGTGACTTTCGCAACTGTAGTACTCTTATTTTTCGTCACAATCCTCCTCAAAGACTGTCTGTGACGATCAGTCAGCACACAGTTTCGTCCGCTTTGTGACTTGGTGGATGATATTTTTCTGCTTTTTGTGCTTCGATACTGTGCCTCTTTAAACACCAAACTTTTCAGTTACCTTGGTTACGGTAGCACGACCCAAAGAGCACCACCAATTTGGCCAAGTTCGAATTCACACAGCTCCGATATAACGCACACAGGGCTACACAGAACACTGTTCTGGCTATGACTGACGGATACAACGAATTGAAGACATTTCACAGCTGCCGTTCGTGGTCGAATACAAGAGCGCCACGTGCAGGTATGGCTAGCATCAGAACCAGTTACGCATTTGTTTTCAAGCTCAGCTAACCCATTTCGAGAATTTATTCTTGTTGTAAAATGCAAATACACTACTGGCCATTAAAATAGCTACACCACGAAGATGACGTGCTACAGACGCGAAATTTAACCGACACGAAGAAGACGCTGTGATATGCAAATGATTAGCTTTTCAGAGCATTCACACAAGGTTGGCGGCGGTGGCAACACCTACAACGTGTTGACACGAGGAAAGCCTCCAACCGATTTCTCATACACAAACAGCAGTTGACCGGCGTTGTCTGGTGAACCGCTGTTGTGATGCCTCGTGTAAGGAGGAGAAATGTGTACCACCATCACGTTTCCCACTTTGATAAAGGTCGGATTGTAGCCTATTGCGATTGCGGTTTAACGTAACGCGACGCTGCTGCTCGCGTTGGTCGAGATCCAATGATTGTTAGCAGAATATAGAATCGGCGGGTTCAGGAGGGTAATACGGAACGCCGTGCTGGATCTCAACGGCCTCGTATCACTAGCATTCGAGATGACAGGCATCTTATCCGCATGGCTGTAACGGATCGTGCAGCCACGTATCGATCCCTGAGTCTACAGATGGGGACGTTCGCAAGACAACAACCATCTGCACGAACAGTTCGACGACGTTTGCAGCAGCATGGACTATCAGCTCGGAGACCATGGCTGCGGTTACCCTTGACGCTGCATCACAGGCAGGAGCGCCTGCGATGGTGTACTCAACGACAAATCTGGGTGCACGAATGGCAAAACGTCATTTTTTTCGGATGATTCCAGGTTCTGTTTACAGCATCATGATTGGTGAATCCGTGTTTGGCGACATCTCGGTGAACGCTCAGTGGAAGCGTGTATTCGTCATCACCATATTGGCGTATCGTCCAGCGTGATGGTATGGGGTGCCATTGGTTACACGTCTCGATCACCTCTTATTCGCATTGACGGCACTTTGAACAGAGGACGCTACATTTCAGATGCGTTGCGACCCGTGGCTCTACCCTTCATTCGACCCCTGCGAAATTCTACATTTCAGCAGGAAAATGAATGACCGCGTGTTGCAGGTCCTGTGCGGGCCTTTCTGGATACAGAAAATGTTCGACTGTTGCCCTGGCCAGCAAAATCTCCAGATCTTTCATCAATTGGAAACAACTGGTCAATGGTGGCCGAGCAACTAGCTCGTAACAATACGCCAGTCACTACTCTTGATGAACTGTGGTATCGTGTTGAAGCTGCATGGGTAGCTGTACCTGTACACGCCATCCAAGCTCTGTTTGACTCAATGTCCAGGCGTATCAAGGCCGTTATTACGGCCAGAAGTGGTTGTTCTGGGTATTGATTTCTCAGGATCTATGCATCGAAATTGCGTGAAAATGTAATCACATGTCAGTTCTAGTATAAAATATTTGTCCAATGAATATCCGTTTATCATCTGCATTTCTTCTTGGTGTAGCAATTTTAATGGCCAGTAGTGTATTATGAGAGATGTTTGCATTGTATTTTTTTGTGTCTATTACAATTAGTCGACTTTTTGGAGTTAAACTACAATCGGGAGACAGGAAAAAATATATCTTGAAATTTTTTTACGTGCAAATCTTAGAAATGGTATTTTTGTCTCGCTCCTTATGGGTACTGTGCCTCTTCCATTACGCAGAATGTCATATATATTTAAGTCGTCACTCACACTGTCTGTTTTTGAAATCAGAGTATGTTACAAATATTTATAATAGTACTGTTTCACAAATAGTTTGGATACAGAGGTTCTATATTTTCAGTGGACTACATTATTTACCCAAAGATGTAATACTGAGTACTACTTTTAAATTATCTACAAAGGTATATATTCGATTTTATTGCAGATGTCGAGTAGAGCTTGTGAAGAAATGAACATAATATGTAATTTACTGTAGTTGTTAGTCCGGATGGCTGACAACAGAGATGTGATCAGTGTGCCCGTCCACACCACATTCCGATGACGTCGTTGGTAGGAAGTGTCACCGCCGCCAGGCGGCATCGCACGGCCCTCTGAATCTGATTGGTAAAGTAATTAACCTTTGAATGAAACTTCTTAGCAGATTGAAACTGTGTGCCGGAGAGAAACTCTAACTCGGGACCTTTGCCTTTCGAGGGCAAGTGCTCTACCAACTGAGCTATCCAAGCGCCACTCACGACCCGTCCTCACAGCTTTAATTCCGCGAGTACCTCGTCTTCTACCTTCCAAACTGCACAGAAGCTCTCCTGCGAAACTTGCAAAACTAGCGCTCCTGGAAGAAAGGATACTGCAGAGATATGGTTTTACCGCTGCAGAGTGAAAATTTCATTCTGGGAACATCTCCCAGGCTCTGGCAAAGCCATGTCTCCGCCATATCTTTTCTTCCAGGAGTGCTAGTTCTGCAAGTTTCGCAGGAGAGCTTCTGTGAAGTTTGGAAGGTAGGAGACGAGGTACTGGCGGAATTAGAGTTGTGAGGACGGGTCGCGAGTCGTAGCTCAGTTGGTAGAGCACTTACACGTGAAGGACAAGTTCGAATCTCGGTGGAGCATACAGTTTTAATCTGCCAGGAAGTTTCGTATCCGTGCACACTCCGCTGCTGAGTGCAAATTTCATTCTGAAACGTTTGAGTTAATTTGCACGAGACATTGATTAATCCAGCCTTACAAAAAAACTTAACCACTCCGAAGGGGAGAAGATAACGAAAGGGTTTGTGACAGGGTATGTGATATTACTTCAGTGATCACAATATCGAATTTACGAAGAACTTTACTATATGATCTCATTTATCACTACGCCGTTGCAACCGTTCTCTCCTGGATCCATGCCCCGATTTGCCAGCCGGAGTGGTCGAGCGGTTCTAGGCGCTACAGTCTGGAACCGCGCGACCGCTATTGTCGCAGGTTCGAATCCTGACTCGGGCATGGATGTGTGTGATGCCCTTAGGTTAGTTACGATTAAGTACCTCTAAGTTCTAGGGGACTGATGACCTCATAAGTTAAGTCCCATAGAGCTCAGAGCCATTTGAACCATTTTGCCCTGATTTGGTTGGTAAAAGGGTCATAAACGTTTTGTATCCACTCCTGAGGCAAGCTGGCTGACAACTGGTGTGACGGGTTCTTGATATCCCGTGTACTTGCTCTGGGACGAAGCTGACGTCCGGGCTGGTCCCTCTTATGTTCTATTAGGGACAGCTCTGGCGATCTTGTTGACAACCGGAGTACCCTCACAGCAGGCAGACAGTTCGTGGAGACACGTGCCATGTGTGGACGAGCTTTATCCTGTTGAAAAATGGCACCACACTACAGTCGCATGAGAGGTAGCATATGAGGAGGCACATTGTCTGTGACGTACTGTTGTGCGGTCAGACTTCCCTCAGTCACTACCCCAGCCGTGATTTGAAGTCATACCCGATGGCTCTCCAAGCCATGACGCTGGTATTAGCACCTCTGTGCCTCTCCAAAACATTGAAAAAATGGGACCTTTCCCCAGGTCGTCGCTGTATTCGCCGCCGATGATCATCTGGGATAGTGCACAACCGTGACTGATTGCTGAACGCTTTGTGACACCATTCATCCGCAGTCCATGGTTCCCAGTCACAGTACCACCGCTAACATCGCCATTACTGTTACGGTGTCAACAGTAGTCTACACGTGGGATAGTAATTCCGTGTCCGCCTGTTGTTCTTCGAACAACGGTGCAGTATTATACAAAATCATGCATGGAGACCATTACTTGTTTTCAGAGGGCGGGTCCAGATGTCAACAGGTTATGATGTGCTTGGTGCACAATACAGCATCCTCCATTCTGACGGTCATATGTGGTCGACAACCAGTGTGTCTGCCTCACATACGAATGCAGTCCAACATCGGGCCACTGCCACACCCGAAAGCTCTACCAATCTGGATGTTGTGCGATTAAACCAGCCAGCCAAATGGTGACTGACAATGAGACCCCCTTCAGACTCTGTCAGCTGCTTATAACGTTGCTCCCACGAGTATGCAGGATCTCTGTGCCTTTCACAGAGATCACTGAACAACGGACACAGTTGACACCAGTAACTATGTTAGGGGATTTCTGACTTGATTTATTAGTGTGCGGGCATCATCGATGACGTCAAGAGAATTCGTCATCCCCCTATGCCTACCGCTACCGTTACCCATACCCCCCCAACCTCTACCACTATCACCACCCCTACCCCTTCCCTTTCATCCACTGAAAAACGTCACATGTGCTATGTATAAAATCGTGGGAAATTCAAATTTTGATTGAAATTCAAAACTAGGCAAGAAATTAAAAAATAGCCCAATTATGCTATTGTCTTTGCTACCGTAGTACACTACTGGCCATTGAAATTGATACACCAAGAAGAAATGAAGATGATAAACGGGTATTCATTGGACCAACACAATATACTAGAACTGACATGTGATTACATTTTCACGCAATTTCGGTTCATAGATCATCAGAAATCAGTATACAGACAATCACTTCTGGCAGTAATAACGGCCTTGATACGCCTGGACATTTAGTCAAACAGAGCTTGCATGGCGTGTACAGGTACAGCTACCCATGCAGCTTCAACACGATACCACAGTTCATCAAGAGTAGTGACTGGCGTATTGTTACGAGCTAGTTGCTCGGCCACCATTGACCAGACGTTTTCAATTGATGAAAGATCTGGAGATTTTGCTGGCCAGGGCAACAGTCGAACATTTTCTGTATCCAGAAAGGCCCGTACAGGACCTGCAACACGAGGTCATTCATTATCCTGCTGAAATGTAGAGTTTCGCAGGGGTCGAATGAAGGGTAGAGCCACAGGTTGCAACGCATCCACCGTTCAAAGTGCCATCAATGAGAACAAGAGGTGACCGAGACGGGTAACCAATGGCACACCATACCATCACGCCAGGCGATACGCCAATATGGTGATGACGAATACGCGCTTCCACCGAGCGTTCACCGAGATGTCGCCAAACACGGATTCACCAATCATGATGCTGTAAACAGAACCTGGAATCATCCGAAAAAAATGACGTTTTGCCATTCGTGCACCCAGATTTGTCGTTGAGTACACCATGCAGATGGTTGTTGTCTTGCAAACGTCCCCATCTGTAGACTCAGGGATCGAGACGTGGCTGCACGATCCGTTACAGCCATGCGGATAAGATGCCTGTCATCTCGACTGCTAGTGATACGAGGCCGTTGAGATCCAGCACGGCGTTCCGTATTACCCTCCTGAACCCACCGATTCCATATTCTGCAAACAGTCATTGGTTCTCGACGACCGCGAGCAGCAATGTCGCGTTACGATAAACCGCAATCGCGATAGGTTACAGTCCGACCTTCATCTGTGCCGGAAACGTGATGGTACGCATTGCTCCTCCTTACACGAGGCATCACAACAACGTTTCACCAGGCAACGCCGGTCAACTGCTGTTTGTGTATGAAAAATTGGTTGGAAACTTTCCTGATGTCAGCACTTTGTAGGTGTTGGCACCGGCGCCAACCTTGTTTGAATGCTCTGAAAAGCTAATCATTTGCATATCACAGCATCTTCTTCCTGTCGGATAAATTTCGCTTCTGTAGCACGTCATCTTCGTGGTGTAGCAATCTTAATGGCCAGTAGTGTATAAACTGATGGGAAATGCAAGATGGCACATTGTCATGCTGGCTGGTTTGGAATACTGACCCTGGCTCTATGACGTCACAATCCGAGACTTGGAATGCTGGCACAGCCTTAGTATGACGTCATAATTCACGATAGTTGATCAGGAATATAGGACGGTGATCGAACATGGCGTACTAGTGCAGCTCTGTGATGTAATAATTCAAAACTTGCAGTACTGTCACTGGCTCAATGTGACAGTCCAGCACCACCTGTTGGGCTATTTATAACAGTGTAGAATCCTGTCATACTGGCCCAGACGTGAGATACTGGGACAGGTGCTAATATCGCAGAATCCAAGTTCTGGAATACTGGCACTATGATTTCAGAAACAAGGGACGTTTGTGCAGGTTCATTCCTGTCTACTTACCTACCTCACATGTTTTCCAACGCTACTAATCGCTCAATGAACAATAGAAAAAGTGAAGTAGATCAAAAACAAGAATCAGAAGGCAGAGATATATACACCAGATTCAAAACTTTTTAAAGGTAAAAAATAGAAAGGAAGTTTTGAGATACACAATGGATGACTTTTTACACTTCTAGTTAAAAAACAATAATATTAAAAGATAAAATGAAACACGTTACAGAAAAATTGATATGTGAAAGAATCACTTTCCTGTCACTAGAAACTGGAAGAAACTGCTGTGGGATAGGAAGTCAGTTGTTGGAAAAGGTGGTCAGTTAAGAGGAAAGGTTGTGGTGGTAAAAGGGTGTGGTGATGCATTGCAATGATGGGATAGGAGTAGCTGTAGGGACACAAAAGGGGGTGGGGCAGAGGAGAGAATTGGTGACACTAATCACTGTTGGGTAAAGCAGTATGGGGAAAGAAAGGCAGAAGGGAAAAAAGAGGTAAGGGAATGTGGGGAGGAGAGGAAGTGCTGATAAGGTGTACTGGATGGAGTGGACCTAGAACTGTTAGGATGGGTGACTGTCAGTGCAGAGTTCATGATCTGGGAGGGGGAGATGGTTGAAGTTTTGTAGTGAGAGCGTTCAGAGGGTGTGTTAATGGAGGTTCGGTGGATGTGTTGGTGAAGGTGTGGCTGCGTATGAGGATTGGAAAGTAGAGGGGAAACAACAGAATTATTGGAGTTTAGTGTGTGGATGGTATAGCTTGTTCAGAAGTGTTCAGTGTGAGTGAGGAGAGGCAGGAATATGATGAGTTAGTAAACGATCCTTGTGGCAAAAGGTAAATGGATGCAGAAAGCGAGGGGGAATGCATAGTGTTCAAGGATTTGAAGGGACTAATAGAACTTGGGAGGGATAGATATCCATGAACATTTACATAGCAAATGACAGGAAGGATCAGGTATTTGTACATCTGAAGGAGAGTATAGGGGTGTAGTCCTCATGTTCGGCCAGTTAATAGTTTTAGTAGTTTAGTCTATTGTGGGCTTTCTGTTGGATGGTTAGTAGGTGGGCTTCCACATTAGTGGCCAGTCAAAGATTAATCCAAGGTATTTTAGTGTGTAGTTATATGAATGGGACAGTCATAAACGGTGAGTTAAAAGTCATGGAGACAGAAGGTGCAGGTAGTGCGTTCTATAATTATTGCCTGGTTTTTGGAGGGAATAATCTTAAGCAGCTATTGGTTACACCAGGAGGTAAACTGGTTTAGGTGGATTTGGATGAATCATTGGGATTTCTGGAGCATAGGACAGAGGGCAGGGAAAGTGGTGTCATTTGCATGCTGAAGGAGGTGGGTGGGAGAGATGGTTTGAGCATGTCAGCAGTACATAAGGGGTAAAGTAGAGGAGAGAGAATGGACCTGGAGGTACTCCTGCAGTATGATGGAAAGTACAGGACCTGGTATTGTTAACAATGAAATAAGATGTGTGACTGGTGAGAAAGGATGTAATAAGGTGGATATAGTTGATTGGAAATACGTAAGTCTGGGTTTTGAAAAGGAGACTGGAATGCCATACACAGTCATATGCTTTCTCTTGGTCAAGGGAGGTGAAGAAAGCGGATTTACGGTTGTTGAGCTTCTGGGATTGGAGATGGGTGAGGCTCAAGAGTTGATCACCAACAGACAAGGAGGGACAGAAACAATATTGAGTAATAGGAAGCAGATGGTGTTGGTGCACATTTTGGTGAGTGTGTTGGGAAAGGATGGATTCAAAGACGTTGTTATAGAGTGAGGTGAGGCAGGCGTGGCTGTACTAGGACGTATCAGTGGGAATTTAATTCAGTTTGAGGAAAAGTGGGATTTTGTAAGTTTCCTGCAAGTTAGGATAGTAGCCTGTGGAGAGGATAGTGGTATACAAGGTTACAAGGATGATGAGAAAGGAGAGAGGGCATTCTTTGAGGTGCTGATATGTAAAATGGTCATGATCAAGGGATCTGTTACTTTTCCTGTAAAGTACTTGCCTTATGACCTATGCTCTCATTGGTGTGCTTCATTCTGTTTCTGGTATATTGTTCAAGCACTGGAAACTGGAAGCCAGGGGCGCAACTAAGCAGTCTGACTGTTCATCGACGTACTGAATTGGAAGTGTCAGAGTGAGGATTGTCAGGTATGGGGAAGATACCAGAGATATATGACACCTGGCTTTGCTCAGGTCGTCAGGTAAGGGAAGGTTGTTGTTAAGGACCGGGTAGTGCTTCCTATTACTTAGTATGGTTTTTGTCCCTCCTTGTCTGCTGGTGATCAACTGCTGAGCCTGACCTATCTCCTATCCCAGAAGCTCAACAGGTAGGTTGGTGAAATGCTTTCCAGCAGTTAAAGGAGTTAACTGGGAGTGTAGAATTGAATTTGGTGAATGTCTGTGCCAGTCCCAGCATTTTTTGCCACTGAGTCAATTTCTAATGTATCACTTATTTGCCAGTAGCGTGTGAGTGCATACTGGTCATGAGTCCACAGGAAAGAGCTATATAAATGACTGGATTCATGGAGGAGTAGAACAGCTTGTGGTGGAAGAATGGGACAATGAGGACATATTGCTTTAGTAGAGAGGTATGGGGAGGAACAGCATCCGAAAACGTCTGCTGCAAGAAGGCTGTGGCAAGGGGCATATCACTGAGTTGCTGGAATGTGAAGGGGTGCGTTTCTATTTGGGTATCTATGGATTTCCGGTAGGCATTCCAACTACCACAGGAGTATTTGTGGACCACTATCGGATGGAGATAAGGATGGGGTGCATGAGGACTAGGTAGTGCGTAGGATATGGTGAGGAGGACAGGTAAATGGTCACATCCAATTCAGTCAAGGACTTCTGCAACGAAGCGTTCATGGAGGTTGGGAGATGTGAGGAAGTGTTGTTTCGAGGACAGGTGTGCTGTGGGATGGGGACAATGTCGCCTTCGAGGGAGTCTGTAAACTGATGCCACAACCAGAGTTTTGCAGGGAATCTACATAGAGCCATCAAGTACACAAATGTATATTTACTATGCATGTAGTATCAGTATTTGATAATGAAACACACTTATACTTATTTTTGAGTCGAAACATACCCATCAAAAATATCGAAAATACATATGACAAGAAAGTATGATATTTTCCATGAGAATAACGCTCAACACCTAGACAAAAGCTAAACTACATTCACAACAGAGTGCAGCGCCAACTGATGGCAGATGACTATAGTATAGCCAGTGAGGCAGAGTAGACTGTTACCTCCATCTGGTGAGGGGAATATGAACTTTGTAAAAATACATTATGATTCACACTTACTCTTAAACATGACATGTCAATAGATTCTTGCACATGTCTCTTTATTACAGTTATTTTCTTTGAATTTCAAACATGTATTCACCACCTCATCAGGCATCTGTCTTCCTGACAGCTGAATGTGTCACAGACTCTTCCCACTACTGCAAGAATGTGATAGGAAGGAACTTGATGATATATTTGAAGGAAGTTTGAGAAGCTGTACCAGAAAACATAACTCTTAGGTCTTTCAGGATAAAATCTTCATCTCATGTAAAATGTGCTACATCTCTTAGATGTAGCAGCAACTGGGCTGTAAAGTCTCTCTCTGACATTGCAGTTTTATTAACTACAAAGTCTCTCTACCTAATACCTGATCATTAAAGTCTCATGGGATATAGGTGCCACAGAATAAAACATAATGCAACTTGTAAAAATATTATTTATTATATACAAATTTTATACATTGTTAATATATGTTTTGTAGTTAGTGGTCTGTGGAAAATAAATACCCATTTAAAAGAAACACTTTCATTCTCTTTTTTCTATATCAAACCTATTCACCATCACCCTGCAATGCTTTCCAAATGACTGTTTTCATATGCTTTAAATTGAGCATGTATTTCACACAAACCAATTGGAGCACTAAGAGACTTAGGAATGCCAGCTGTAAACTCCATTTGAATGGAATTTCTGTTTATAGGACTTAGGTATAGCACACATAAACACACCTATCACACATTTAACTCCTCTTTCTCACTGTGTAATTCATGTTCCAATAAATACCGGACAATATCATCAAATAGCAGTTTAACGTATTTTCATCATGGACTGAGTATCTCCCTGGTGATCTACATTGCATCATATGGGACACACAGTTTCGCGACACTTGGACACTTTAGATTTATACATGTTGACGATGAGTGAGTTGTTGCCACTGAAGATATTTATATGTTGAGTGAATGGTTTGTAACCAGCTGTCATTCAATCCTCAACATATTTCAGCTTGCCACTCAATATCACTGAACAATTACTTTGTACCCCACAGAATAGTCTCTACTTCCACTATAACTTAGAAGTCCGTGTTAGGTGCTAAACCAATATTAACACACTTTGATCTGTTAGCGGTCAGTTGATAAGTACCATTGAACAATAGCACTTTGTAACGACTTAGATGAGGTATCGTGTGCTGCATCAGAGGGCTTGGCTGCATGCTGACATAGTGGTGCTGGTGATGGATATATGGGAAACTCGAAGACTCAAAATGGTTCCCCATACTGACTTGGGTTCCACTCCAGAGTGTCTGAAAGTACGTCAGAGGCGTTGTCTGCATGCTGACTTGATTTTTCCTCTTGCTGCTGCTGCTCTGATGTATCAGGCATTGCATCATTCACATGTTGGAGTTGTTGAGATGAGGGAGGAAAGGACGGAAACAAAGAAAAACACATACATACATACATACATACATACACATACACACATGATGAGTAATAAAAATTGGTAGATAGAGAGAGAGAAATGGTTTAACACTTGCAACCAAGTGTGCAGGTCAGTTTTTTCTCCATGTATGTGGTAGATCACGAGTGATACTTCATGATAATGATTATAATCATGATTAATCTCCCAAGATGGAGTGTGGAGCACTGTTTGTGAATGTCCTTGGTGGATAGTAAACCTGAAGGTTTGGTGGGGTTGGGGGTGCACGACAACAGTATCATGGGAATTAGGACAACTATTTTGGATTGTACCCATATCCATAGGGCAGCCATCTTGGATTCTGATGTCACTGAGCACATCATGGATTCTAAACTTAGAAGTGTCAACGTTAGTACCTGTAGGGTGGCATCATAGAAATACTGTTACCCTCCATTGTGGTTTATTGTGCTGGAAAGTAAGTGTTAATAAAACGCCTAAAATTTATAGCATAGTCTTCTTTAGAAGTTTTTTGAAAAATTAGAAATGTTTCTTATGAAGTTTGGACTTTGAGAAATTCACAAAAATCACTATGGGACTTAACATCTGAGATCGTCAGTCTTTTAGACTTAGAACTACTTAAATCTAACTAACCTACGGACATCACACACATCCATGCCTGAGGCAGGATTCGAACCTGCAACTGTAGCAGTAGCGCGGTTCCAGACGGAAGCGCTTAGAACCGCTCGCCACAATGGCCAGCGAGGAATTTACATGAAGCAGGAAATTGATCAGTGCAGACTCCATAACACTTTGCCCCATACCAACAAAATATACTCAAACTGTAGTAAAATGCTTCCAGAAATGCAGTTCCATCATCACCATCATCATCATCATCATCATCATCAACAACAACAACAACAACACTCTCGGTGCCACACAAGCATTCCATACTTTACAGTTCCAATTGGCTGTCTGTGAGTTTCATCAGTGCAATGGTGGTGTTATATCGGGGTGGTCAAGTTGATCAATATATCACTGATGGGTGGTAAGCCTGGACGCTACAGATGAGTAGTGAACAGAAATCTGCTGGAAATGTTTGATGTCCTGTGTCATTGTGATATATGTTAGGAATCACCTAAAAAGGTAGTCTCAAACCAGACATTAGACTATACTGGATTTTAACGTGTTGTCCACACTAATATCATATTTGTATCACACTAAGGCGTTGCTGCAACGAAATTCGGTGTTAATTAAAAAGTTATACTACCACCCACCAGACTGTGTGACTCGCTGTGGTAAAGTTGGTTGAGAAACCTACAGTTGCTTTGGTACCTATTTCAGCCTGAATTTACTAGGGGGCCTACTGTTTGAACCTATTGAGTCTAACACTATTACTATTACTACTACTACTACTACTGCTGCTGCTGCTGCTATTACTTCTACTCTTACTACTACTATAACCATTAGTATGGTACTATACTAACTGAGTCAAAGTGAACCATACATCTATAAGAACTAATATAGCACATTTTCCTGTACAAGCACCCTTGCAAGTAATCAGAAATGAGGTTGTGTTGTGCGTTTTCTGGTATGTGTTTTGTGTGATGTTAATTAAGTACTTTCATGCTACCAAGCGAGGTGGCGCAGTGGTTAGCACACGGGACTCGCATTCGGGAGGACAACGGTTCAATCCCATCTCCAGCCATCCTGATTTAGGTTTTCCTTGTTTTCCCTAAATCGTTTCAGGCAAATGCCAGGATGCTTCCTTTGAAAGGGCTCGGCCGATTTCCTTCTCAATCCTTCCCTAACCCAAGCTTGCACTCCGTCTCTAATGACCTCGTTGTCGACGGGACGTTAAACACTAACCACCACCACCACCACTTCGATGCTGACTTACTCCAATATACTCCTGATGAATCGTAAGTATGCTTACAGCACATTGTAGAAAAGATCTTATCTCACTATTAGGTGCTCCCTTTTCCTACTCCACTTGCATGTGAAGCAATGAAAGAACGAATATGTGCCTTTGACAAGTATGAAACCTGTGCAACACGTGCTCTGCAATATGGATCACTATGAACAGACTACAGACATATCTTACTTGAACTTCGATTATTTTGTCAAGTATTTGTTGAAACACAAAGTTAGTGTCCCTGACTTCTGGTTAGTATTAAATACAGGATGACATTTATTGAACTACATGAAATAAAATAGCCATAACTTCTGAATGGTTTGCGTTAGGACCTTCAAATTGCACAGTTGGGCGCGGGGTATGACAGAAATTAGTATGTGAATATAGTTTGGTTTAGCGACGAAGCCGTCTTTCATTTGGATGGGTTCATCAATAAGCAAAATTGGCGCCTTTCGATGACGGAGAATCCGCATTTCGCGATCGATAAGTCTGCACACCATACAGTTACCCATTAAGGGTGAAAAATGTCCAGGCATGGAATAATACGTGCTATATTCTTTGACGGCATAGTGACTACCAAACGGTATGTGAAGGTTTTGGAATATGATTTCATCCCCGTTACCCAAAGTGACCCTGATTTAGACAAGATGTGGTTCATCCAAGACGGACCTCGACCCTATCGAACGAGGATCGTTTGATGTCCTGGAGGAGCACTTTGCGCACCACATTGTTGGTCTGGGGAACCCAGAGGCAATTGGCATTGGCCACAGTTGGCCGCCATATTCTGCGGATCTGAACACATGCAACTCCTTGTGGGGCTGTATTAAACACAAGGCGTACAGAAATAATCCCAAAACCATTACTGAACTGAAAACAGCCATTCACAAGGCAATCGAAAGCGTCGATGTTCGTGTCATGCAGAATTTCGCTATTCGTCTGCGCTACATCGTCGCCAATAATGGCAGCCATATTGAACATGTCATAACCTAAATCCGAATATATGTAGTGGCATTTATATATTAAGTAAAGTGTGTGGATGCCACTATTTGTAACTTATTTACGTTTTTCGTCATGTAGTTCAGTAATTGTCACCCTTTGCAAATTTTAGCGACTTGTTACTGTTTTATGTGTTGAAATGTTGTGGATAGGAAGGGAATGGAGCACCATAAGGAGAATGAACGTCCATCTCTTGATTTTCTCGACATGCTTTGTTTATAGATAATTAAAATTTCTATCCTATTCTATCCTACAACACACACACACACACACACACACACACACACACACACACACACACACACACACACACACGCACATCGGTAATGACATCATCTGTAAAGGAAGACACTAGTACAATCGATCCGAGAATGTGTGACAAACGAATATCGAACTAAATCGTAGCAATTCGCTACGGTTATAACATGTATGTATAGTCCAGAGGAAAGTGTAGCGGTATGACGCAAAATTCACTTCTTTCGGAACAATTTTCTTCGATTTAAGCGCAAGTTGAGTGATTTGGCTTGGCTGTGTGCTGGATGAGCGAAAGAGGTTATGTCACAAGCTGTGCACTGTGTTATTGCTTCTTGTGTCGCTGTTACTGGTCAGTTTGTAATCGTGGCAGATATGAGGTAGCATTACTTCTGTGTATTTAATATCTAATTGTTCTCGCGAAAACAACGCCTTCACACCTCCATATTGTTTCGATGTCTTCCTTACTGTTGTGAGCAGGGATGTTGTTGTGTACTATGAAGGGAGTATCAAAGAAGACGCTAGTGTTGTCAGTTACGTCTCTGATTTTTAAATTTCATCTGCGTGAATCACACATCATATTGAGTTTGCCGTCTTTTTTTAATGTAGTCTGAAGCATATATGTATGTATGTAATGCTCTCAGTCCCAAATTTCCCTGTCATTTTAACTTAGGACACATTGGTTGTGATTGTAGCGCCATCACAAACATTATACAAATGGTATAGGAATGATGTGAACATAACGTAATTTCGTAACCGTAATTGGACGTGAATTTCGTGAAGAGTTGACCTTATTTACCTCCAGAAATGTACGAATGGTTTAAGGCAATGGCCTTGTCGCAGTGTATACACTGGTTCCCGTGAGATCACCGAAGTTGATCGCTGTTGGGCGGGGTCGGCACTTGGATGGGTGACCATCCGGGCCGCCATGTGCTGTTGCCGTTTTTCGGGATGCGCTCAGCCTCGTGATGCCAATTGAGGAGCTACTCCACCGAATAGTAGCGGCTTCGGTCAAGAGTACCATCATAACGAACGGGAGAGGGGTGTGCTGACCCCACGCAGCTCCTATCCGCAGCCTCCACTGAGGACGACACGGCGGTCGGATGGTCCCGGTAGGCCACTCGTGGCCTGAAGACGGGATGCTTCTTTAAAGTCAGACAGAGTTGATGTTGTATCTGCCGCGAAAAGTCATCCTCTTACAGTCTGCGACCATTGTGGTTGGAGCTCAGTAATCACATTGTCCTCCCCATGCAGGACAAATGGTTTGCAGCCTTGACACTGTCTCTCACACTCGCATTTTAATGCCAGATTCAATGTGTCAGTACAGTATTCGTTGTAGCAACCATAAGACCACACATTGTACTTGAAAAATTGATTATTTTGTAGAATATTTGCTGATTTAAATGTGTTGATTACAGTTCCAGTGCGTTATAAGATGAGAAAAATATGGAATGTTTATGTGGGAATCATGCATGAATCATAGAGTTCCTAACAAATAACATGTCCTTAACGGCAGGAAGGCTCACTCTGTTCGTTTACCACCCTGTATAGCGTAACGTTTCATCTACAACGATATCAAATTTCCGTCACACCAAGGGCTACCTACTGTCAAAAATCAGTGTATCCGAGGAACATGTGAAATGATCGCGTTATTACCAGCTACATACTTTCACGCTGCTTCTACTAAGCTGTCAGGTGCTGTTCCGTGCTGTAACTGCTGCCCGCTGTGGCTGATGTTTAGTGTGAGTAGCGAGCTGTCCATGCCCCAGGCAGGGCCGCACTCAGCGGCGAGTTGCGTAAATCACAGTGTATTTGCGAAGATGCTCCACTTTCTCCTGTGATTTCCCACTAGGCCTCTGGCTCTCAAGATATAACGTTCACACTCCCTTCACAAGGTAATCCCTGCTGGCGATGCTACAGTCATCCGCCGTGAGTTAGTGCTGCACTCTGTGTGAAGGTTTGTCTTTAAATGTCGTGTACAAGCATGATATTGACCACTACTCTAGTAGAAAATATCTTACCTTCCCCTCATACATATCTGCCATGTTTTTGATGGATATGATTCGACTTTTAAATAAGTATAAGCAAGTTTCATTCTCAAATGTTGCTGCTACATGCCAAGTACACTTCAGTTCACATGTCTGATGGCTCTGTCAGGGTTGGTTATGTTACTGTCGGTAAGTAGTCCCATCCATTACCTACACAATATCCTGCGTCCGTGCTTCCATAGGAAACAAACTACGTCATTTAGGCCAATTTTTGAATTTCCTGCCAAAATTTGAATTTCCCCCCATCCCCCCACTTTATACATAACACCACAGACTTTTGTTAGAGGGAGGAATGGGTGGTAGATAGGGAAAGGGGGATCCAGTGACTCATCGATCATGTCATTGATGATGTCAGCATGTCAGAAAATCATGCCAAAAGTCCCTTGTATATATAATACTCAAGCCTTTTACATACTCCACCATAGACTGTAATAACTCTAAATGCGAACAAGAATGATCTTCTCTTGTGACCTTTCTACCAGCCATAGAGAACTGCAATTATAATCACTTACACACTCGCCATTGACCTGTATGTGTACAAAGTTACATTGACATTTTATCACGTCATCCAAATGCTTCACTTTTTTTCAGGTATTGTATATTGTGGTACATTTGTAAAACGCCCTTACATCAGGACACAAATCTGAAACGATTTTATTCTTTTTGTGTGAAGCTGTACGACATAATACTGTTTCAGTTAGTAGTACCAACTCATCGACTTCTGATAGGACAGTATCTTCTCGTAGGTAATGAAATTACATTAGTCTGCTTCTCTTGAATAGAATGGAGCTCATCGGAAACTCAGTTTAATTTCACTGGACTGTTGACTTACTTTATTCAGTACAGCTAACTACGTCAAACATTCTTGATCAATCTTAACAAATGGAAAGGATTGTCAACGAATTCGTTCTTCAGTTCAACAAAGTCTAAAGTGGATTTGGAATATCTGTTAGAGCTACAAACGCAGGAATAGGAATGTACTCTCCACAGATTTTTTTGGCTTCGTAGGTAAATTGCAAATGGTCTTCCGTTCACAGGGAGAAGACTATGCACGACAGTAATGTGACAGGGAGACTGTCTATTTTGAGTGCCCTAGACAGAATAGTAATCACTGTTCTGAAACATTTTCGTTAATGTGATTACGATGACATTTAACTGTACTGACTAACGAATTTCGAGAAATGTAATGCTTACTTGTTTTATGAGGATCTCTCCGCATTCTCGTCTAACTCTGCCAGTCCATGTCTTATCTTTGCTTGTGACGTTTAGCAAGAATAACCTCTTCTGCAACTAAGGAGTTGACAGCACGCAAGTAAAAACGATAAATATAGCAGAAATGAAAGGACAGCAACTAACAGCAAAGAGGGTGGAGGTGGAACTTTCGAGCTTGAACTCGACCCCACTTATTTGTCATGCCTTTCTCCCTCTGTCAATTTTGTCCTCCCCCTCACATTGTCCATTTGACCCCTCTCTTTCCTGTCATCTCCATTCATCTCCTCCTCCCTCTCTCTGGCCTCTCCTCCTCCATCCTCTTTCTTCCCATTTCCTCCACCCCACTCTCTCGATCCATCTCCTCCTCCTCCCTCTGTCCACATGTTCTGCCCTCTCTTTGTCCATCTTCTCAGCCGCATCTCTCTATCCATGTCTTCATTTCCCTCAATCAGTCACTTCCTCCACCCTCTGGTAGTGTCTTTCTGTTACCTCTCTCTGTCAATCTCCACCTCTTCTATTTATCCATCTCTTTGTCCTTCCTCTCTCGTCCTACTCATGCTCCCTCTTCACTTCCTAGTCCCCTGTCACTGTACAGCTTCCCACTCCCACAATCCATCTACTCTCCCTCCACTCTCTGTCCATCACTTCCTCCTCCCTCCCCCCCCCCCCTCTCTCTCTCTCTCTCTCTCTCTCTCTCTCTCTCTCGATCCACCTCTTCTGCCCTCTCTCTCTGTCCATCTTATCCTGCTCTCTTTGTCTGTATCCTCCCTCTCGCAGTCTATCACCTCCTCCTCCTTCCTCACTGCCTTCTATGTGACACTGTTTGCACGTCCTCCCCACGAAAATGGGAGATGATTCATACCTCCACAGTACTCCTTTACAAACAATAAATTCTATGTGTCCCATATTCAACTGAATCAGTTGATTGATCAAGTAGCTTAAGAGAAGAAATGGAATGTACTGTGTGATAAAAAAGTCAGTATAAATTTGAAAACTTAATAAACCACAGAATAATGTAGGTAGAGAGGTAAAAATTTACACACATCCTTGGAATGACATGGGGTTTTATTAGAACCAAAAAAAAAAAAAAATTGCTAGATGCGTGAAAGATCTCTTGCGCGCATCGTTTGGTGATGATCGTATGCTCAACCGCCACTTTCGTCATGCTTGGCCTCTCAGGTCCCCAGACCTCAGTCCATGTAATTATTGGCTTTGGGGTTACCGGGAGTCGTAAGTGTATCGTGATCGACCGACATCTCTAGGGATTCTGAAAGACAACATCCGACGACAATGCCTCACCATAATTCTGGACATAATTTGCAGTGCTGTACACAACATTATTCCTCAACTATAGCTATTGTTGAGGAATGATGGTGGACATATTGAGCGTTTCCTGTAAAGAACATCATCTTTGCATTGTCTTACTTTGTTATGCTAATTATTGCTATTCTGATCAGACAAAGCGCCATCTGTCGGACATTTTGTGAACGTTTGTATTTTTTTGGTTCTAATAAAACCCCATATCATTCCGAGCATGTGTGTCAATTTGTACCTCTCTATCTACATTATTCCGCGATTTATTCAGTTTTCAAATTTTACTGACTTTTTGATCATCCAGTACATACGAATATGCATGTATTTTAGTATTTTTCTAATGTACCAGGTTCATAGCCCAGATACGCCCACATATGAATATGTCACATATATTGCAATCTCTTGTTGCCCCTCACTCTTTGTTTTTCTTCCTCCTCTCACTTGATGACCTTATCCTCCTCTCCCCTGTCACTGTTTTTCATCTCCTCTCCCCTCTCTCTGCCAACCTCTCCCTACACCAATCTCCATCTCCTTTTCTCTATCCCCTCCTCCCTCACTCCCTGTACATCTCTTCCTACCTCTTCTCTCTATCTATCCCCTCCTTCCCTCTGTCTGCCCATTTCATCCTCCTCCTTTCTCTGCCCATCTTCTCCTTCCCTGGCTCCCAGTCCTCCTTCCCTTTCTCTCAGTACACCTGATCCTTCCTCTTTCTATGTGTGCATCTCCTGCATCATACTATTTTCAAAACAACCCCCACATCAATGGAAGGTGTTTCTTACCTCGACAGTACTTTTTTCCAGACAATAAGTGGTATGTGTATGAATTTTGGTTCAAACCAATCTAGTGGTTTATGAGGAAATGTGAAGCATGCACACATACATCATTATGCAATATAGTAGCTATTTACTGCAGCTTTGCCCACATATGCATATGTAATGTATGCTGTACACATCTCTTATTCTACCTTCTCTCTGTACACATCCACTTCCTCCTCTCTCTGTCTCCCTGCCCCCCTCTCCCTGTCCCCTCTCCAGCTCCTCCTTGCCCCTCTCTCTGTCCATTTGCTCCTCCCCACTGTCTGTCCTTCTCATCCTGTGCACTCTTTCTGTCCATCTCCTCCTCCCCTCTCTCTATCTCCTCCTTTTCCTTCATTCTATCTCTCTGCCCCATTCTCACTACACATCTCATCCAAACTTTCGTACAAATCCTTTTCACCCCCATCCATGTGGGACCTGGGCAGTTCTTGCCCCACAGTGCTTATTTCCATACAATAAGTGTTATGTGTGCCAAGTTTGATGGAAATCTATTAAGAACCGCCGAAATCTACAACTTAACAATCTCGACCCAAAAAATAAAATTAATAAATAAAATGTATGTGTCGGTCCCAATAAAAATTCAGTACAAGTACAAGTTTTCATTGTACTGATTAATAGAAGCTGCTGACCTATAATTATTCCAGCATGCACAAATTTCGTTCCCAAAAAAATTGTACTAAACCACCAGAAAGTAGAGAGCGAATAATTCAGCTTCTTGGGAAAAACATCTTCTTCACAAACGAGGAAGACTTATTGAAAAAATGGATATTTATTTGAACATATAAAGAACATTGAATAAAAAGGTGAGCAAAGAAGGCCCAGTATGTTCTACATAACAATGGTAATACCATTTGCACCTAATACCAATGATACTTGGAACAATAACAGCTGTAAATGAACGAAGAAGACAAGTTTCACAAATGATGGTTTTTAGCAGCTGATTATAGACTATCTAGTACGGTAAGGAATACAACAATCAGACAAGAAATAGGTCCTAAGGCCATAAATGAGTAGTTCAAGGAGAACATAAATAAACAGAAAAATCATGTCACAAGGATGAATGAAATTAGAATGCCTAAATTAATAATGAATGATCGACCAATTCGGAAGAGATGATTATGTAGATCAAGAAAGAGGTGGAGACATCAAACAAAATTTAACTACAAACAATAGAGCACTGAACAAGAAGATGTAACAAGCAAATGCCTAACGCTTTAAGAAAGAAAAAGATATTTGTGAGTGAGTAATGGAGGAACCTGAACAAGGAGGTTGGAAGAAAGCCAAAGAAAAGTAGTTGTTGCATTCCATGGCGTGATTTTAAAGGTTAAGTGAGGATTATCTAGCAGCAGTATCGGTAATGGTACGGATTTTACGGACGAGGATTTAACCCTCGCAATACCAAGCCATTTTCAGTAACGTGTATTATCAAGCTAGGGGGTCTTTGTGCCCACCATAAAAAAATTTAAAAAATAAGTAAAATTCGTTAACTGTTTTTGAATTACATTAGTTACATACTTTTAAAAGATCTGTTGATGCATAATCAGGATCCAGAAATGAATGCATTTTATATCTTTCACTTACCTTCTCATTTGAGTTTACTAAGTCCAATTATATTGAGAAAAGTCAGCAGTAAAAGTCGTTATAGTGTTATTGAAACACACTTTATTATAATTAAAAAATATTACAGACACTTGAGATAATATAGTAACAGCTTCCGTACATAACATTGCTTTGTGAGAAGAATTATTCTCCACTTTCTACAGAATATCCTTCACACTTCCAACATACGATAGTTTTTTTTATGTGTGTACCACATGTGGATCTCTTACAATTGTTGCAGATTATTGTTGTTTTCTTCACTTTGATGTACTTTTCTACTTTTGAACGCCTTTCACTAACACGCAAATGTCCACATCCTTGCACACAACACATTCCTCTTCAGGTTCACTCGCTACATCATCAATTTCATCAAATTCAATTTGAGGATCTGTAGATTCTTCCAAAATCTGTGATCTCTCTATGTCAGTAAGTGAATGTCGATACATTTTCAATCACAGTTTTATCTAACAATGGATTAAGTGCCACTGAATAGGAAACAATAAAGAACCAAACGAAAAGGAAGCATTGTTGAGGCCACTGTTGCAGTCAACCCAGAGAAATATACTGTTCATGTGTTCCAAGGTCATGTGATGCTATTATTTGTAGAGTAAGAGGAGTGGACTGAAAACCATACAGTTGTATTTACGCTGATTGGATGTAAAGGTCTGTAATAATTGCATTAATATGGGCATATATGTTAAATGAGTTGTTTGTGTTTATTTAAGCACCTCCTCCATGTCAAATAAACAAGCATCGGAAAATATCAAAAATAATTGCGGTCAATGTTAGCAACATCTCTGGTGCTGTAGGGGAGCTAACAACAGGACTTCATTACGCACTCAGTTCAAACTTTCTGATCTGTAGTACAGAACCTTCAGCCTCTGAGATAAAGAGAAAGTAATTCTAATTTGAACAATAATTTTGTAGAAAACTGAAATAATATTCCACCGATGGTTCACATCGAAGTACATATCAGATGTGGCCTGTACTCAGCCAAGTTTAAGAGCAGTCTGAATTCAGTTCAACTCTCAGAAAATCTTAGTGAAAGAAATAACGATCTAACTACGTCCAAAAAATATTTAAAAGAAATAATCATTTTTATTTTTTCATATAACGCCTGAATAGCGCAAAAGCCAACATAAAAAACGTATCGGGCTACCACCACGAGAGACGTATAGTTGTCCTAAGAACATGGGGCACGAGTGAATACATATAGTAAATACTATAATTTATATACACATATATGCTAATTTGTATTTATGTTCCAATGTACAGTTTTTCATACACGTAGCTCATGAAGTTTGTATTAGCACAGAATACCAATGGAGAGAAATCCAATATTAGGAAAAAAGCCCTGAGATGAAAAATAATCAAACTGGAATAAAGCTGAAACTTCCTGGCAGATTAAAACTGTATGCCGGACCGAAGCTTGAACTCAGGCCCTGGGCCCAGAGTTCGAGTCTCGGTCTGGCACACAGTTTTAATCTTCCAGGAAATTTGATATCAGCGCACACTCCGCTGCAGAGTGAAAACATTCTGAAATAAAGCTGTTGTTGCTGTTGTGGTCTTCAGTCCACAGACTGGTTTTGATGCAGCTCTCCGTGCCACTCTATCCCGTGCAAGCTTCTTCATCTCCCATTACCTACTGCTACCTACATCCTTCCGAATCTGTTTAGTGTATTCATCTATTGGTCTCCTTGTACGATTTTAATCTCCACGCTGTCCTCCAATATTAATTTGGTGATCCCTTGATGTTTCAGCATATGCCCTACCGACCGAGTCCTTCTTCTAGTCAAGTTGTGCCACAAATTTCTCTTCTCTCCAATTCTATTCAGTACCTCCTCATTAGCTATGTGATCTACCCATCTAATCTTCAGTATTCTTCTGTAGCACCACATTTCGAAAGCTTCTCTTCTCTTCTTGTCTAAACTATTTATCGTTCACGTTTCACTTCCATACATTCCTACACTCCATACAAATAATTTCAGAAACGCCTGCCTCACATTTAAATCTATACTCAATGTTAACAAATTTCTCTTCTTCAGAAACGCTTTCCTTGCCATTGCCAGTCTACATTTTATATTCTCTCTACTTCGACCATCGTCAGTTATTTTGCTCCCCAAATAGCAAAACTCATTTACTACTTTAAGTGTCTCATTTCCCAATATAATTCTCTGGCCCGATTTAATTAGACTACATTCCATTATGTGCGTTTTGCTTTTGTTGATGCTCATCTTATATCCTCCTTTCAAGACACTGTCCATTCCGTTCAGTTGCTCTTCCAGGTGCTTTGCTGTCTCTGACAGAATAACAATGTCATCGGCGAACCTCAAAGTTATTGTTTCTTCTCCATGGAGTTTAATTCCTATTCCGAATTTTTCTTTTGTTTCCTTTACTGCTTGCTCAATATACAGGTTGAATAACATCGGGGATAGGCTACAACCCTGTCTCACTCCCTTCCCAACCACAAATTGTACATATTGTAAATAGCCTTTCGCTCCCTGTATTTTATCCCTGCCACCTTCAGAATTCAAAAGACAGTATTCCAGTCAACATTGTTAAAAGCTTTCTCCAAGTCTACAAATGCTAGAAACGTGGCTTTGCCTTTCCTTCATCTGCACTCCTGGAAATTGAAATAAGAACACCGTGAATTCATTGTCCCAGGAAGGGGAAACTTTATTGACACATTCCTGGGGTCAGATACATCACATGATCACACTGACAGAACCACAGGCACATAGACACAGGCAACAGAGCATGCACAATGTCGGCACTAGTACAGTGTATATCCACCTTTCGCAGCAATGCAGGCTGCTATTCTCCCATGGAGACGATCGTAGAGATGCTGGATGTAGTCCTGTGGAACGGCTTGCCATGCCATTTCCACCTGGCGCCTCAGTTGGACCTGCGTTCGTGCTGGACGTGCAGACCGTATGAGACGACGCTTCATCCAGTCCCAAACATGCTCAATGGGGGACAGATCCGGAGATCTTGCTGGCCAGGGTAGTTGACTTACACCTTCTAGAGCACGTTGGGTGGCACGGGATACATGCGGACGTGCATTGGAGGCGGGCTGCACGATGTTGGGGCGTGAGCGGAAGACGGCCTAACGGTGTGCGGGACCGTAGCCCAGCTTCATGGAGACGGTTGCGAATGGTCCTCGCCGATACCCCAGGAGCAACAGTGTCCCTAATTTGCTGGGAAGTGGCGGTGCGGTCCCCTACGGCACTGCGTAGGATCCTACGGTCTTGGCGTGCATCCGTGCGTCGCTGCGGTCCGGTCCCAGGTCGACGGGCACGTGCACCTTCCGCCGACCACTGGCGACAACATCGATGTACTGTGGAGACCTCTCGCCCCACGTGTTGAGCAATTCGGCGGTACGTCCACCCGGCCTCCCGCATGCCCACTATACGCCCTCGCTCAAAATCCGTCAGCTGCACATACGGTTCACGTCCACGCTGTCACGGCATGCTACCAGTGTTAAAGACAGCGATGGAGCTCCGTATGCCACGGCAAACTGGCTGACACTGACGGCGGCGGTGCACAAATGCTGCGCAGCTAGCGCCATTCGACGGCCAACACCGCGGTTCCTGGGGTGTCCGCTGTGCTGTGCGTGTGATCATTGCTTTTACAGCCCTCTCGCAGTGTCCGGAGCAAGTATGATGGGTCTGACACACCGGTGTCAATGTGTTCTTTTTTCCATTTCCAGGAGTGTATTTTCTAAGATAAGTCTTACGGTCAGTATTGCCGCAAGTGTTCTAACATTTCTACGGAATCCAAACTGATCTCTCCCCTGAGGTCGGCTTCTACCAGTTTTTCCATTCGTATGTAAAGAATTCGCGTTAGTATTTTGCAGCCGTGGCTTATTAAACTGATAGTTCGGTAATTTTCATATCTGTCAACATCTGTTTTCTTTGGGATCGGAATTATTATATTCTTCAAGTCTGAAGGTATTTCGCCTGTCTCATACATCTTGCTCACTAGATGGTAGAGTTTTGTTAGGCATGGCTCTCCCAAGGCTGTCAGTAGCGCCAATGGAATGTTGTCTACTCCCAAAAATAACAAGCACGTTGTATAAAAAGGTAATGACAGCACTGCGTGTACCCTTGTTTTCGTATTTTTTGTGAGGGATAGTACATTACTCATAGTGTGTGTCAAGTTTTAATGATTTTCTCACTGAAATCTTTAATAAAGATCTATATATTTTGTCACTACATAAAGTCAGGAGGCTTTATTATTTGTGAGAGGGGGGCAAGCTGGAATGTTTTGTGAATTTTAACTATTAAATGTGCATTCCAACTTGTGAATGCTGATGAGTCTTGTCAGGGTAAATTATATTTCTGTATAATGATAAACACAGTGATTTAAATTTGGAAGCTAGAAAGAAAAAGAGAAATGGATTTCGAATCTAGTCTTGCATGGAATCACAAGGTAATGTCTATGATACACGCAATAAGGGTGGTGCTCCAGCTAATACAGTGATGGAGGCAGACGGTATGGCCAATGCAGATATAGTTTCCGAAAATGTTATGCGTAGAACTGTAGAATTAAACAGTGTAGCACGTACTTCAAAGAATACTGAGCTGCAGCAGGCAAGGTAAAACCTGTACCTATCTGTTTAGCTTTGCTGGACCTGTTTGCAGAATTTTTAAGAGCGCTGAAAGAACGAGATAGGGAGCGAAATAGACAGTTAGAACTTAAGCTAGCAGAACGTGATAAGAAACAGGCAGAACGTGATACGAAACCGGCAGAGCAGTAGCTAACTGAGTGTGACAAAGAATTGTTGTTCTACTAACAGCTACATTAGAAAAAATAGAGTGCGAAATTTCGAAAATGAAGGGAGCATATAAGTATATACCGGTACCAGATCTGGTAAATAATTTAACAGCTGAAGTACAAACCTTGCAATCAGCAATCATGAAAGACGATGTGCAAACATTAATAAAACGTGTGATACAATCAGAAGTATATCATAAAGAACTGATTGACCAGCACTTGTCTGTGCAATCGAAAAGGTAGAAGATGATTTTAATAGATGAACATAACAAAAGATGCTGAAATAAAAGAACATGTTCGTTCAGAAATTAAAGCTGTGCTCCAGCATGTTAGCACATAAGCAGCTTTCGGCAGTAGTGAAAACACAGAACTGTGAAAACCGAACTAAGACAAACAAAAGAAAAGCCCAACTCTAAAATACCACAGTGGCAACATAATATTACAAGGTACTATCAGATTTAGAAAAGGAAATGTATTGATAACCAACACGTAGCAGAAACAAATATGTTTGGAAACGTACACTGCTTTCCCACTACATATGAATTCATTTACGAGAGCAATACGGGAATCTACAGCCCAGTTACGGAAGAAACAGATAACGTTATGGGACCAGTTCCTCCATTATCTAGCATTATGGTGAAAGAAATTAGAATTAAACATAGGCAATTCTAGATGTTTACCACGGATAAACACACAATCCATATGATGAAATGTGTAAAAGGATTGCCTAGAGCATGGTCAGAAAAGCAGAAAGTAGAATTTATTATATCCCACATCCAAGGTGATTCAGCTTTGTGGGCAACAAAGACTGCTGAGAACTGCTATATGTGTGTGAACAATACTTTCAGATCTAGATCTGTTGAATGATTTTGATGTTAATATCCACTTGAGAAACAGTACAATTAATCTGTAGGTACTAGTATAAAACTAGTTGTTTTTGCAACAGCTTGCCGATGTACTGGGATATGCTTCAAATAAATCAGGAGATTTAGAGGATCACCTATGACAATTTGAAATCCTGCTCAATTTAGTTTTACATCGTGTTCTCTGTCATGTATATTGTCAAGACATTTCATTCATTTTATGTGCATAGTGTAAGAAGAAGTTCTGTTTTAAGAATTTATTTACTTATTATCATTAATTTAATGATTTTGTATATAATAACGAGTTATTTATTATTTTCAATTACCAAAATACACATTTGTGAAACACTAAACTAAAAAAATTTTAAACATAAAATAACAATTTAAAACCTAAAACAAATATAAGTGCATAAATAACTAGACTAATTATGAATGTTTAGATATTTTAATTAGGTAATGTCAAAAATACTCTGACAACGCATTGTGGACAGTGTATTTTCAAAGAATACACTGTGTGTCAGACGTACAGGTGTGTGCAGCAATCTGGACCACCATCTCTGAAGGTCTCGCTGTATGGTGGTACAACATTCAATGTGTGGTTTTCATGAGCAATAAAAAGGGTGTAAATGATGTTTATGTTGATCTCTATTCCAATTTTCTGTACAGGTTCAAGAACTCTCAGAACGCAAGTGATGCATTTTTTTTTTTTTTTTTTTTTTATGCGTGTGATAGGGATTTAAGAAGTTGGACCGTTAATTATACTTGATTCAACGGTGGTTTCCACTCTTTTAACTGAGGATCTTTGTCATTTTACGTCGGTCCTCCTCTGCCGGAGGATTTCTAGCAGGACTAGGATTTAAGAGGATATGCTGTTTCATGTGATGGACCAGGGATGCACTATTTTAATCTCAGTTATTATTTATGAACTCACATTTTAACGTACGTACAGGGGTTTTGTAAGAATTTCTACTGGTTCTGTTTAACTTTTCTCGTATTAACAATATGTACAGGTGATCGTATTGACTTATAGTTTTGCAGATAGACCTGATGATGGCACACAAGTCCTGAAACCAGATTGTGCTTTCCTTTTTAGAAATAAATATTTTTTACAACCGTAGCTGATTTTAGCACTGATGACAAACAAGACTAGCTTTAAGAAATGACTCCACGCATTTTTGAAAAAAATGGAAAGCACAGGGTGCTAGGTCAGTAGTGTATGTTGAAAGACCCATGCTGCTGAACTTTACAGCATTCAGAAACTCAGTTGTTCGGTTTGCTGTACACGACGTTGCGCTAAGTTCTCAGTGCTAAAAGGCAAGCAACACTTCGTGAACTAACTTTAGAAATCAATACGGGACGTACGAAGAAATCACCCGTCAGAATAGTGCACGAAAATTTGGGGTTCATGTGCTACGGCAGCAGACGACCGGCGCATCCAACGCAGCGCCTCTGCTGGGCTCGTGACCATGTCCGTTGGATCCTAGACGACTGGGAAACCGTGGCCTGGTCAGATGCCTAACGACTTCAGTTGGTAAGAGACACAGACCCCAGACCCAATCTGTCAACAAGATACTGTGCAAGCTGATGGTGACTTCAAAAAGGTGTGGGGCCTATTTACACGGAATGAACTGGGTCCTCTGGCCAAACTGAACCGATCATTGGCTGGAAGCCTGGAGACCATTTTCAGCCATTAATGGACTTCGTGTTTCCAAACAACGATGGAATTTTTATGGATGACAATGTGCCACGTCACAGAGCCAAAATTGCTCGCGATTGGTTTGAAGAACATTCTGGACAATTAGACCTAATGATCTGGCCACCCAGACCGCCCGACGTCAATCCCAACGAACATTTATGGGGCACAGTCGAGAGGTCAGGTCGTGCACAAAAACCTGCACGGGCAACATTTTCGATATTATGGAAGGCTATAGAGACAGATTGGCTCAGTATTTCTGCAGGTGACTTCGAACGTCTTGTTGACTCCATGCCGCGTTGAGTTGCTGCATTACTCCTGTGTAAAGAGGTCCGACTCGTTATTATTAGGTATCCTACGGCTTTTGTCACCTCGTTGTATACAGGGTGTTCGCAAATTCTCGCTACAGATTCATAGGAGTTGTAAGGGAGAGTGTGTACGTAATATTTTGAACAGAAAACCACGTCCGGAAATGCATCGTTTGAAAACATGTTTTCTAGGTAGGTAGCAATGGGACAGTGTTGCGCATGGTGCTTGGCTGACGTCATTTGACGTCTTTCCTACCTCTCTCACCTGGTTCGTGTCTCATTCACTTGTCTGTGAGTGTTAGAGGTGGCATGGAGTGTTACGGTAGTATGGATGTAGTTGTTGTCATCCACAACGTACCAGACGATGCTGGGAGCAACATCCATTGCATGCACAGCCGCTCGTGTACTCGTTGACGGGTTCTCCTCAATTCGGGTGTGCAGCGTTTCCTTGGAGCACCACAGGCGCGCCTGCTGAAGGTGAAGATACCCCATTCTCGAAGCCGTTCCGTAATTATGGCGAAATGTGTTTGCGATGGATTCGGATTGTGTTCATAACTATATTGATAAAGGCGACGAGAGGCTATTCCTTTACCGCGAGCTTCGCCATACAGAAGGATCATGTTCTTTGAATTTTGCAAACGTGTACTCATCCATGTTGTTCTAACACTCGCAGACAGATAAGGAGCCTGGAATCTGGTCAGAGAACTAGGATAGACGTCAAATGACCTCAGCCGATCAAACGTAACCACTCCCACCACGACTGCTATGTAGCAAACATGTTTTCAAACAGCTGTGCCGGACACGGATTCCTATTCAGTATACTGTATTATATGCTCACTCCTCTCTACAAGTTCTAGAAGTTTTTAACGGAAATTTCCGAACATACTGTATAAATGGAAATGTTTTGACAGACTGATTTATCATAGCCCAGTCCAAATCGCCGAGACTACAATCCTGTACTTAGCAGGGGGGGGGGGGGGGGTGATCTTATATAGTAGACACAATGTAAAACGGGATTTTTCGCAGTTTCACCCCTAATGGGATGAAGCACAGAATGAAAGTTTTTTTTTAATATATCACTATTAAGGCAATTTGTAAGCTACAACAACAAAAACTTGCATTTAGTTTTTCGGTCAGAAACGAGGAAATACAGACTTCAGCGTTTTTATAAATTTGGACCATATGGGGTGAATTTTTTTTGAATACAAATCGTTATTAAAGAACTACTACATTTGTGAAAACTGGTATTTGACCTCGCAGTTCGAGATCAAAAAATGCGTATTTCACTGTTTTTAAAACTCAACCCTTAAGGGGATGAAATACACTCCTGGAAATGGAAAAAAGAACACATTGACACCGGTGTGTCAGACCCACCATACTTGCTCCAGACACTGCGAGAGGGCTGTACAAGCAATGATCACACGCACGGCACAGCGGACACACCAGGAACCGCGGTGTTGGCCGTCGAATGGCGCTAGCTGCGCAGCATTTGTGCACCGCCGCCGTCAGTGTCAGCCAGTTTGCCGTGGCATACGGAGCTCCATCGCAGTCTTTAACACTGGTAGCATGCCGCGACAGCGTGGACGTGAACCGTATGTGCAGTTGACGGACTTTGAGCGAGGGCGTATAGTGGGCATGCGGGAGGCCGGGTGAACGTACCGCCGAATTGCTCAACACGTGGGGCGTGAGGTCTCCACAGTACATCGATGTTGTCGCCAGTGGTCGGCGGAAGGTGCACGTGCCCGTCGACCTGGGACCGGACCGCAGCGACGCACGGATGCACGCCAAGACCGTAGGATCCTACGCAGTGCCGTAGGGGACCGCACCGCCACTTCCCAGCAAATCAGGGACACTGTTTCTCCTGGGGTATCGGCGAGGACCATTCGCAATCGTCTCCATGAAGCTGGGCTACGGTCCCGCACACCGTTAGGCCGTCTTCCGCTCACGCCCCAACATCGTGCAGCCCGCCTCCAGTGGTGTCGCGACAGGCGTGAATGGAGGGACGAATGGAGACGTGTGGTCTTCAGCGATGAGAGTCGCTTCTGCCTTGGTGCCAATGATGGTCGTATGCGTGTTTGGCGCCGTGCAGGTGAGCGCCACAATGAGGACTGCATACGACCAAGGCACACACGGCCAACGCTCGGCATCATGGTGTGGGGAGCGATCTCCTACACTGGCCGTACACCTCTGGTGATCGTCGAGGGGACACTGAATAGTGCACGGTACATCCAAACCGTCATCGAACCCATCGTTCTACCATTCCTAGACCGGCAACAGGACAATGCACGTCCGCATGTATCCCGTGCCACCCAACGTGCTCTAGAAGGTGTAAGTCAACTACCCTGGCCAGCAAGATCTCCGGATCTGTCCCCCATTGAGCATGTTTGGGACTGGATGAAGCGTCGTCTCACGCTGTCTGAACGTCCAGCATGAACGCTGGTCCAACTGAGGCGCCAGGTAGAAATGGCATGGCAAGCCGTTCCACAGGACTACATCCAGCATCTCTACGATCGTCTCCATGGGAGAATAGCAGCCTGCATTGCTGCGAAAGGTGGATATACACTGTACTAGTGCCGACATTGTGCATGCTCTGTGGCCTGTGTCTATGTGCCTGTGTTTCTGTCAGTGTGATCATGTGATGTATCTGACCCCAGGAATGTGTCAATAAAGTTTCCCCTTCCTGGGACAATGAATTCACGGTGTTCTTATTTCAATTTCCAGGAGTGTAGTTGGTGAGTGGTTTTTTTTTAATTACCCATTATTAAAAGAGCTACTAAAGCACTTTTAAAGCTGCGCCTGTGAATGCTAGTATTTGACCTCCTATCATAAGAATGTCATTGTTTTTGGAAGTTCAGTCTCGAAGGGGGTGAAATAGGGGACGAAAGGTTTTACGGAAATATTTAATTGTGAATGAATTTTTAAAGTTAAATGTATGAAAATTCATGCGGCTCTTCAGTTAGTAATAAACAAAACACAATTTTCGATGTTTTTGGCAAATCAGCCGCTAAGGGGGTGAAATAGAGCATGAAAATTTTAATGTAATTATTTTGTGATATTAAAATATAGAGGGTATTGATCTTATACTGTAAGCATCGTCTAAGAAGAAATTTTTCGAAATTTAACCCCTGCGGCGGGGAAGCAGGGAAAGAAAGACTTTTTCCAAAAAGTTGCTATTAAAGTAATTTTGAAGCTAGTGCTATGAAAACTGGCATTTGGTTTCTCTCAGAAATAGAAAAACATGTGTTTCAACACTTTTGGAATTTCAACCCCTAAACAGGTGAAATAGTGCGTAAGAAGGGATTTTTTTTAAATAAATCGTTATTAAAGTACTACTAAAGCATTTTTAAAGCTACATCTACGGAAACCGACATTTGTCTCTTTGTTTACAAATATAAAAAAGTGTTTCAGTGTATTTGGAAATGCAGCCTCGAAGAAATATGGATGAAAATTTTTATGTAAATATTTTGTTATATTAAAACATGTTTAAAGTTACCTTACTAAAACTCGTATTGATTTCAAAAGAAATATGTGTTGGGTATGAAAGTTTCTAGGGAAATATCATCACAAGAAATCAAAAGGCAGAATTAACAAAGGCCTCCGACTCCAGATGCGAGAATCACGTTTTGGTCAGAAGTGCACTGAGAAAATACCATGTTCTATTGCCTCAATTAGCGTAGAAAGTTTAGACTATCTTGCAATCTGTGAAAAACATGAAATTCAAAAACCTAAAAACAATCTTTGCAGACCATACAGTCTATGCGACCGAAGCAGTGGGCACTAAGCTAGTAAGAACATAAAATAAACTTTTTTTTAACTAACAAAGTCAGCTCCATTGGAGGAGAAAAATACATATGTTTCGGCCGGTATTTGCTACGTAGGGGAAAATACACAATGAGTAAGACAGACAGACTCTATGTAATCCTTTATAAAGGTTGTCTGATGCGTCTGTATGTGTGAGTGTATTTCCGGTAGCAAATAAACGTCGGTGTCCTGAAATGTTGTTTCCCAGCAGTTTACCATGCAAAACTGATAAAGAGTATACGTTATGAAGTTTGCTTTCGCCATTAATAAACTTTATCATTGATACTTCCTTAATTCTGATTCTTCAGTTTGACTGTACCATGGATGATATCGCACTGTGACTGTTCGGTACTGGGCTAAGCGGATTAGCTTTGTGCTTACGTTTCGTCTAGTGCGAACACACCACCATTTCAAGGTGACGTCGCTTGACTTTCGGTTGATGTTTAGTGTTAGTCGACCCTAAGCGTGTTGGTCAAAGATCGGCAAATTTTGTATTTCGCCAACTACAACAATGCGGCGACTAAGTGACAAAAGAATGCAAAACAAAATTCTTTTCGATTCTGTGCTCATACCAGCCTATTACAACAAGGGTCCCAGATTTCTAGAGTAGAACAAGACGGGCTATTTCAAGGCCAGTACAAAAGACGATGACATAAAAAATCTCCTGTGATTCGGACATTGAGAGGCTGATCATAAAATTGATTCTTCCTTATATCACTTTGTTCTACTCATACATTGCACTGTCGTGCGAAAGTACGTCATGATACGTAGTAGAAATAAATTAGGTACTATAGTAGCCAAGCCTTTAAATACGTGTAATTCGTAAAATCGATTGTTGTTAACAATGCAGAAGCTTCTTGAACAGGTCTCTGTATGTCTGTCTTTTTAGCGATGGTTGCGGGACTCGGCTGTTCGACACAAGATGTCAAATTAAACACCTTTCGACAGTCAATTTTCAACATTATTTTATTTGGCAACCAGTTTCAGCGCTTTACTACGCCATCTTCAGGCCGCTGACCGACGTGTAGGAATAATCTACCTCGCTTGTGCTCAAAACAGGGGCCAGCAGTACTGGTATTAGTTGATATTTGCTACCGTGACCACTTCAGCTATCACCTGCCCTCTCGGCAGGTTGTTGTTCGTCACAAATCTTTGGATGTTTTATTTCCCAATATATCGCGATTTCCAAGGTTCCACTCACAAGCGTCACTTCCATAAAACTTTGGGTGAAACGAGCTTCTCTCAGACCACAGCAACCTGCAGGCACTCGAAGTTCCATGCTCAGAAACCAGAGTTCTGTATCCAGCTAGTATGAGGTCACTGTGCGGTCCCTGTATTTGCAAGGATGGCTGCTTCCTTGCTTGAAACAAATGGAAGGTTAGTGTCTTGGATCATAGACGGTACAGACTGCACATGATGAGGCCAACTGCTCGATCAGCTGAGTGGTGAGGGCATCGATTTGCAAGCGACTTCTGGAATATTTAGCAGTTTATTTCTATGTTGACTGAATTTTTGTCAGTAAGGGTTACTTTATTACACTGATGAAATCCTGAGCAGCGATTGGTTGCACACAAAGATATGCGAAAGAAAGTAACATTTCGTTCCACAGGTAAAGCTGTTTTAAAAACACAAAATATTTGCGAATAGTTGTCGAGATTAAGTCAGTCAATTTACAAGCTGAAACTGAATACTCATATCGCTGCCAAACCGACGTGAATGGCCTTTTATTTAAAAACATTTATTTGTGTCAATATATAAAAACTTGAATATTAACTGCAAGGTCGTTCCTTTCTTCTGTTTTCTGTTCGTCATCATGACTTGTTCTTCTGTAAACTCAGAACTGCTTATATATTTCCCACTGATGAAGTACGAAGGAATGCTTGGATCCTTGCTTTGAAAAGGGAGAATTTTAAGCTATTCTAGCACACAAAGCGTATTTCAGAATCCTTGAGCAGATATTTCCTCGAGTTGAAAATTAGGGTGTATGTTGGTGCTCGGATTTGAAACTCGATTCATCACCAAATTTTGACACGGCGGACTGTTCTAACGCACTGTATCAGATATCTCTATAATCAACGTTTCCTAGTAGTAGCAGAAGTTTCATTCATCTGTAGATCTCTTTTACAAATATGTAGGCCACGTCTTGGTGTTGCTATATATATATTCATGGATTAAGCAACATCCATAGAACATAAACGCTTATTTGTGTAAAAATTGGACAGTGTGGACATAATGAATGTCATTACTCACAATAGAGCATTTCACTGGTGTTGAGAAATCTGTTATGAACCGACCGAACTACACTCATGCTCATAAATTAAGGATAATTGCAGAATGTGGTGCCACACAACGTGTCATTGCACAAAACCGGCGGTAATAGCGTAGGCACATAGGGAATACACACGAGATAGATCTGTAAGTTGACGGTATTGGTGATAAGTTGAGAAAACCGTCCCGAAACACATGTGCAACAAAACGCCACTGTTTCCTGCGCATGTACCCCGACATCAATACGGGATATGATCACCATGCACACGTTCACAGGCCGTACAGCGGGTTGGCATACTCTGGATCAGATGGTCGAGAAGTTGCTGGGGTATAGCCTTTCATTCTTGCACCAGTGCCTGTCTGAGCTCCTGAAGTGTCCTAGGCGTTTGAAGGCGTGCAGCGATACGTCGACCGAGAGCACCCCAGACGTGCCCGATGGGGTTGAGGTCTGTAGAACAGGCAGGCCACTCCATTCACCTGATATCTTATGTTTCAAGGTACTCCTCTATGATGGCAGCACCCCTCAAAAGGCGGACATACTGGTGTAAAATGACGTCCCAATACATCTGACCTGTTACAGTTCCTCTGTCAAAGACCTGCAGGTGTGTACGTGCACCAATCATAATCCCACCCCACACCACCAAACCACGACCTCCATACAGGTCCCTTTCAAGGACATTAAGGGGTTGGTATCTGGGTCCTGGTTCACATCAGATGAAATCCCAGCGAGAATCACTGATCAGACTCTACCTGGACTCGTCTGTGAACGTAACCTGGGACTATTGTTCCAATGACCATGTACTGTGTTCTTGACACTAGACTTTACGGGCTCTCCTGTGACCAGGGGTCAATGGAATGCACCTTGCAGGTGCCCTGGCGAATAAACCATGTCTTCAGTCGCCTGTAGACTGTGTGTCTGTAGACAACTGTTCCAGTGGCTGCGGTAAGGTCCCGAGCAAGGCTACCTGCAGTACTCCGTGGCCGTCTGCAGGCACTGATGGTGAGATATCGGTCTTCTTGTGCTGTTGTACACTGTGGACGTCCCGTACTGTAGCGCCTGGACACGTTTCCTGTCTGCTGAAATCGTTGCCTGAATCTTGAGATCACACTTTGTGGCACACGGAGGGCCCGTGCTACGACCTGCTGTCTTTGTCCAGCATCCAGTCGCCCTAGTGTTCTACCCCTCATAACGTCATCAATATGTGTTCATTGAGCCATTTTCAACACACAGCCACCATTAGCACGTCTGAAAATATCTGCACACTTACTCGTTGCACTGTACCCTGACATGCACCAACACACCTCTGCGTATGTGGAATGCTGCCAGCGCCACTGTGGGATAACCGCAGGTCAAATGCACCGCGTGGTCATACCGCGAGTTGTTTTAAACCCTCAAACCGCCCACCAGAGTGTTGTTTCACCACGTATCAGCATTATCCCTAATGTATGAGCATGAGTGTACTTCTGTCCGACCGTAACTGTGAGTTGTTTGATTGCACTGAGGTGACATGTAGGAACTGTAACTCGTGAAATATTAGTTCACTTTAATACATTAATGAATAAAAAAATTACCAAACGGTGGCATACTTCTTTACCACAGAAGTACTGGATAATTCACAGCTGTCATTGACTAGCAAAAAATCCCTTGATGCAGTAATTAACAAGCTGTTCTCTTGAGGTACTAACCTAAGGACGTCACACACATCCATGCTCGAAGCAGGCGACCGTAGCAGCAGCGCGGTTCCGCAATGAAGTGCCTAGAACGGCTCGGCCACAGCGGCCGGCTATTGAGGTACTATTGTAGAAGTTCATCAGAAACTTAAAGAACTCGTTTGTCCTACACTATGATGTTGACCCCTTCATAAGAGGTCTCTAACTGGTCAAGGCTCTTGCACGCTAGAAACTATATTGACTTCAGCGGGAGGACACGGCTATGTTGCGAGAGAGGCGTGGCCTTGTGAAGTGCCTCCCATTGGCTGTCGCGGATTGCTGTGAGCAGTCACTAACGTCTGTGGGATCGACTCGCGTTTGCCGACTTTGGTGTGGCTAGCGATATCTGAACGATACCAGAGAATCGCTAAAAAATTAAATGCCTCATGCCATATTGATATTTCTCTTTCTGCTCCTATGAAAGCAATGTACTCAATGCCTAAATGACTAACAGTTGAGCAAGAACCCGGAAAACACTGCATAACTGCAATTCTGTTGTGTGTTATAAGAAAGAATTGTCAACACACTGTTTCGAACTGTTTGTTACTCTTTCACCTCGCCAAATGTAAAAACAATAACAATGGCATTACTATTGGTAATTTCGGAGATTATTAGGCCAAAGGTACTACCACATGAGTAGTACCAATACAACAATTCGTTCAGTTTTTACAATCAGTACTTTACTTCAAATATAAACGAGAAAAACTGTAGCTGCCGGCTCCACTTCGCATAGTCCCTAATGACAGAAGCCCAGCTTTCCGGGCCGGTCGGATTGTGGCCGAGCGGTTCTAGGCGCTACAGTCTGGAACCGCGCGACCGCTACGGTCGCAGGTTCGAATCCTGCCTCGGGCATGGATGTGTGTGATGTCCTTAGGTTAGTTAGTAGTTCTAAGTTCTAGGGGACTGATGACCTCAGCAGGTAAGTCCCATAGTGCTCACAGCCATTTGAACCAGCCCAGCTTTCCGCCCTCCGTCACGTGACTTAGATCTTTTGTTTCAAATCTTAACATGCCGGATACGGGCGTGTGCGGTCTATGTGTATCTGTGAAAACTGTTGGCACTCCCAAACAGTTGCATAAATATTATTTGCTGTGCTACAGCTCACGTGACAAGACGTCTAGGACATTCAGTTACAGGGTTATATATAACAAGTTGGCAGCAGGTAGTCTCGCCTGGCCGATCACAGGTTGCAGCATATAGTCTGCACCAGTTGATGTCAAGGTTGGTAATCGTCCTAACCCATATTAAATTAAGCATTTTTTGACAGAGTTCAGCTCTCTACGTTAGGTCGCAGTGAAATTTAACTGTAATTTACGGTTTTAGCTTCATAGCGGGAGTACTTCAACTGTGCTGTTTTCTTGGTACAATATGTTTTCTCTAACTCGCTGTTTCTAGAGATGATTTGCTTCAGAATATTAAAGTGTGGTTTAAAGTTATCGTTCACGCTCATGTCCGAGTTCTTTTTAAGTGATCCTGTTGAAAGACGTGCATCTACCTTGCACTTCTTACACTTATTTACGATTTACGATATTGTAGTCATATTATCATCATTACTAATACGGCAATAGCGTGCCTGCTACTCTGCTGATTTTTTCAGTATGACTGCATAATGAAACTGGAGAGAGAATTGGAGCAAGGTACTTTTATTTTATTTCCATATTCAGCAGTCTCCATCAACTAGCCATGTTGGCTTTCCTTATCCGGTGCTGACCTTTCATCTTGGAAGCATGGGAGTTTTGAACGAGTTGGAGAAGCCAAAGCAGTCCTTCTACTTATTTTTCTAAGCAGTAGTACCAACTAAAAGTTCAGTTTCTCCTGCACATTTGGCTCTGTAAAGAGACCTCCCTGACGACTCCGTGACTAAATTCTATCCAATCACGAGTCATTCCGCTAAGACAGAAATGTCTGCTTGACGGCAGCTAGTTCGGCGACAGATCCGTACCCCGTGATTGGTCGGTGAAGAATGCGCCAATTCCCACCCCCACAAGGCCCAGCTCTGCTGGAGCAACGGTCGGCAGGCGTTTAGCAGTCGTGGGGAGTCGGTGGCGAGATCCAGAAGAAGGCGGTTGCAAGCTGGTAAGCATGCGTGTTCTTGCTAGCTTCAGAAGTGGACTGAGTTGCGAATACATATTAAAGTATTAGCTGTCTTTAATCTCTGAAAGAACCATGGACCTTGCCGTTGGTGGGGTGGCTTGCGTGCCTCAGCGACACAGATAGCCGTACCGTAGGTACAACCACAACGGAGGGGGATCTGTTGAGAGGCCAGACAAACGTATGGTTCCTGAAGAGGGGCAGCAGCCTTTTCAGTAGTTGCAGGGGCAACAGTCTGGATGATTGAATGATCTGGGATTGTACCACTAATCAAAACGGCCTTGCTGTGCTGGTACTGCGAACGGCTGAAAGCAAGGGGAAACTACAGCCGTAATTTTTCCCGAGGGCATGCAGCTTTACTATATAGTTAAATGATGATGGCGACGTATTGGGTAAAATATTCCAGAGGTAAAATAGTCCCCCATTCGGATCTCCGGGAGGGGACTACTCAGGAGGACGACGTTATCAGGAGAAAGAAAACTGGCGTTCTACGGATCGGAGCGTGGAATGTCAGATCCCTTAATCGAACAGGTAGGTTAGAAAATTTAAAAAGGGAAATGGATAGGTTAAAGTTAGATATAGTGGGAATTAGTGAAGTTCGCTGGCAGGAGGAACAAGACTTGAGGTCAGGCGAGTACAGGGTTATAAATACAAAATCAAATAGGGAATCGGTTTAATAATGAATTTAAAAAAAAGGAGTGCGGGTAAGCTACTACAAACAGCATAGTGAACGCATTATTGTGGCCAAGATAAACACGAAGCCCACGCCTACTACAGTAGTACAAGTTTATATGCCAACTAGCTGTGCAGATGACGAAGAAATTGAAGAAATGTATGAAGAAATAAAAGAAATTATTCAGATAGTAAAGGGTGATGATAATTTAATAGTCATGGGTGACTGGAATTCGGTAGTAGGAAAAGGCAGAGAAGGAAACGTAGTAGGTGAATATGTATTGGGACTAAGAAATGAAAGAGGAAGCCGGCTGATAGAATTTTGCACAGAGCACAACTTAATCATAGCTAAGACTTGCTTCAAGAATCTTAAAAGAAGGTTGTGTACATGGAAGAATCCTGGAGATACTGACAGGTTTCAGATACATTACATGATGGTAAGACAGAGATTTAGGAAGCAAATTTTAAATTGTAAGACATTTCCAGGGGCAGATGTGGACTCTGACCAAAATCTATTGGTTATGAACTTTAGATTAAAACTGAAGAAACTGCAAAAAGGTGGGAATTTAAGGAGATGGGACCTGGATAAACTGACTAAACCAGAGGTTGTACAGAGTTTCAGGGAGAGCATAATGGAACAATTGACAGGAATGGGGGAAAGAAATACAGTAGAAGAAGAATGGGCACCTTTGAGAGATGAAGTAATGAAGGCAGCACAGGATCTAGTAGGTAAAAAGACGATGGCTAGTAGAAATCCTTGGGTAACAGAAGAAATATTGAATTTAATTGATGAAAGGAGAAAATATAAAAATGCAGCAAATGAAGCAGTCAAAAAGGAATACAAACGTCTCAAAAATGAGATCGACAGGAAGTGCAAAAAGAGCTAAGCAGGGATGGCTAGAGGACAAATGTAAGGATGTAGAGGCACATCTCACTTGTGGTAAGATAGATACTGCCTACAGCAAAATTAAAGAGATCTTTGGAGACAAGAGAACCACTTGTATGAACATCAAGAGCTCAGATGGAAATCCAGTTCTAAGCAAAGAAGGGAAAGCAGAAAGGTGGAAGGAGTATATAGAGGGTCTATACAAGGGCGATGCACTTGAGGACAATATTATGGAAATGGAAGAGGATGTGGATGAAGATGAAATGGGAGATACAATACTTCGTGAAGAGTTTGACAGAGCATTGAAAGACCTGAGTCGAAACAAGGCCGACGGAGTAGACAACATTCCATTAGAACTACTGACAACCTTGGGAGAGCCAGTCCTGACAAAACTCTACCATCTGGTGAGCAAGATGTATGAGACACGCGAAATACCCTCAGACTTCAAGAAGAATATAATAATTCCAATCCCAAAGAAAGCAGGTGCTGACAGGTGTGAAAAATACCGAACTATCAGTTTAATAAGTCACGGATGCAAAATACTAACACGAATTCATTACAGACGAATGGAAAAACTGGTAGAGGCCGACCTCGGCAAAGATCAGTTTGGATTCCGTAGAAATGTTGGAACACGTGAGGCAATACTGACCCTCCGAATTATCTTAGAAGCTGGATTAAGGAAAGGCAAACCTACGTTTCTAGCATTTGTAGACTTAGAGAAAGCTTTTGACAATGTTGACTGGAATACTCTCCTTCAAATTATAAAGGTGGCAGGGGTAAAATACAGGGAGCGAAAGGCTATTTACAATTTGTACAGAAACCAGATGGCAGTTATAAGAGTCGAGGGACATGAAGGGGAAGCTGTGGTTGGGAAGGGAGTGAGACAGGGTTGTAGCCTCTCCCCGATGTTATTCAATCTGTATATTGACCAAGCAGTAAAGGAAACAAAAGAAAAATTCGGAGTAGGTATTAAAATCCATGGAGAAGAAATAAAAACTTTGAGGTTCGCCGATGACATTGTAATTCTGTCAGAACCGTATGTGCAGTTGACGGACTTTGAGCGAGGGCGTATAGTGGGCATGCGGGAGGCCGGGTGAACGTACCGCCGAATTGCTCAACACGTGGGGCGTGAGGTCTCCACAGTACATCGATGTTGTCAGCCAGTGGTCGGCGGAAGGTGCACGTGCCCGTCGACCTGGGACCGGACCGCAGCGACGCACGGATGCACGCCAAGACCGTAGGATCCTACGCAATGCCGTAGGGGACCGTACCGCCACTTCCCAGCAAATCAGGGACACTGTTTCTCCTGGGGTATCGGCGAGGACCATTCGCAATCGTCTCCATGAAGCTGGGCTACGGTCCCGCACACCGTTAGGCCGTCTTCCGCTCACGCCCCAACATCGTGCAGCCCGCCTCCAGTGGTGTCGCGACAGGCGGGAATGGAGGGACGAATGGAGACGTGTGGTCTTCAGCGATGAGAGTCGCTTCTGCCTTGGTGCCAATGATGGTCGTATGCGTGTTTGGCGCCGTGCAGGTGAGCGCCACAATGAGGACTGCATACGACCGAGGCACACACGGCCAACGCTCGGCATCATGGTGTGGGGAGCGATCTCCTACACTGGCCGTACACCTCTGGTGATCGTCGAGGGGACACTGAATAGTGCACGGTACATCCAAACCGTCATCGAACCCATCGTTCTACCATTCCTAGACTGGCAAGGGAACTTACTGTTCCAACAGGACAATGCACGTCCGCATGTATCCCGTGCCACCCAACGTGCTCTAGAAGGTGTAAGTCAACTACCCTGGCCAGCAAGATCTCCGGATCTGTCCCCCATTGAGCATGTTTGGGACTGGATGAAGCGTCGTCTCACGCGGTCTGCACGTCCAGCACGAACGCTGGTCCAACTGAGGCGCCAGATGGAATTGGCATGGCAAGCCGTTCCACAGGACTACATCCAGCATCTCTACGATCGTCTCCATGGGAGAATAGCAGCCTGCATTGCTGCGAAAGGTGGATAGACACTGTACTAGTGCCGACATTGTGCATGCTCTGTTGCCTGTGTCTATGTGCCTGTGGTTCTGTCAGTGTGATCATGTGATGTATCTGACCCCAGGAATGTGTCAATCAAGTTTCCCCTTCCTGGGACAATGAATTCATGGTGTTCTTATTTCAATTTCCAGGAGTGTATTTACGTATTACCTATTGCACTCCGTCTCTTACCTTTCACTAATTATTAGATTAAATTCTTTTCTGAATGGTCAGCTCCCACCATTCCTTGTCCATTTCGAACGCTAGTATTGTTGGTGGCTGCTGAATTTAGGCCATATCCCCCTGCCCCCCCCCCCCCCCCCAGTCTTGTATTAACTGCCATAGGTAACAAGATATGTATACTCAATAATTACACTTCGTTTGTACAAGTGTAATTTCGATTTATAATAAATTGTGGTGCTTTTAATCCGACTTTCAATGAAAAGTGTTAATCCCATTTATTGAGATATCAAGCATTGCAAGGCTCCCTACTGAAAATGCTCCTCTTAAGATGATAAAATTGATTGTAAATCCAAAGAGTAGTTTTTGTTTGATCGTGGTGAATATTTTTTTATGCTGTCAGATAGACGATCCTTGCGCCAGGCCCTAATCCTTTCTGATGCGCCGACGACTCTTGTATGTGACGATCTGTATGAAATTCAACCTCAGTCCTCTGTTCTAGATAAAAGAAGTCACACTGATAGAGCAGTAGTGAACAGAATCCACGTTATGTAGTGAAAGGGTAGGCCCTGTCATTCGCAATCCCTTTTAATGGGAAAGGCAGCTCTTTTACTTTTAATGGTATCTGTTGTAATTACGTTGTTACGAAATGCGTAAATGCAGTGCTTAATTTCTTAAATTTTAGGTGACAGAACGTACCATACCCCCCCCCCCCCCCCCCTGCAGCGACAAAAATCAGAGGTTTCAGTTTTTCAAATAATTTTCTGTAAGCACAACCATAAAACCAAAAGATTTAATATAAAGAACAGGTGCTACCGTCTGTCTTCTTAGCAGCGTCACTTTGCTCCATTATTCTGCTCGATATAAATCGAAACAAATCCGAAGTCTGACTTCTGAGTGTGACTTCATGCAACGTTGCATTATATTGCTAGGTGAACTTATCTTGCGTATACTACACACAACACACACACACACACACACACACACACACACACACACGCGCGCGCGCACACAAAGTAGCTTGCCCCACGCACCGCGCTCCAATCTAATTGCATCACGTTGGTCGCCCATTGTCACATTCAATGATGCGGGCGCAGCGGAAAATTACAGTTACGTTACGTGTATCGCAATTGTAGCTTTAAATAAAAGACAGACGATGCGTCAAAGTAAATAGGACCTGCTTAAATGTGGAAAGGTAATGTTCCACGTCAAGAAATAATCTTTCGTTTTCATAAGCGTGTATTCAAGAAAACTTAAAGTGAAATGACAATATTCTGACAGTTGCGGTCAGTGGTTCACATTAATGGAACACGCACGTGTTTACCGACCTCCAGTTCGCAGGCATATGTCAGCTATCAGTCAAGCTCATTACAGAAAGGTGTCGTAGACCAGACACGCAAGTGAATCCGTTGCACAACTTCTCGGTTTCAATTAGTCGAGGCATACTCTCATTCACATCAATTTTTCTGTGCGGGTATTAGAACAGATTTGTTGATCAGAAACTTACTGAATCTGCTTCCAGGCTTGTATAAATGCAATCTACGCGAGAAGGGAATTTTTGGATCCAATCAGTCTGTTTTATTCTAAGACCTGCATATTTGACCTAGTACAACTTAGTCTGGGCTTTGTCTTCACGTCATGACTGCGCGCTTGGCGTGATTGAAGCGACTCACTCAAAACAGCTTGACTTTGGTGAACCGGTATTCCTCTGATCAGGTGCCCAAATGCATATTGTACTTAACAGTGAGCTGAGGTCTTAATGTGCACACACGCACCTTGGTCATTTAGAAGTAGTAATAAATGAGAATCAACAACAGCTTGCTCTCTATGTAGACGATATTTTAAAATCGTTAATTAGCTTCGTTTAAGAGTTGCTATTAATGCTGAAATCAATTGTGTGTGGGCAAGTGATCCTCAGAACATTGTGGAAGGCATAAATGTACATCGTGAAGCAGATGTTTTTGCTTGCTCATATAAGGCCTGAAGATAAGAGCTGGATGTTTCAAACGCGTTGAAATGAAATGGCCGTGTGGCTTTGTTGGCCGGGAGGGCCCATTCGGGGGAGTTAGGCCGTCGTATTGCAAGTCCTTTTTAGGTGACACCACTGCGGCGACTTGCGAGTCAATGATGATGGAGGATACACAACACCCAGTCCCCTGCCGGGAATCGAACCCGTGCTCCCTGTTGCCGGTAATGCTACCGCTACGCTACGGAGGCGGATACAGACAAGGGAGTGAAATTAAAGTACCTCACAAGGGAACCTCCCCATCGCACCCCCCCCCCCCCCAGATTTACTTATAAGTTGGCACAGTGGGTAGGCCTTGAAAAACTGAACACAGATCAATCGAGAAAACAGGAAGAAGTTGTGTGGAACTATGGAAAAATAAGCAAAATATACAAACTGACTAGTCCATGTGCAACATGGGAAACATCTAGGATAATCTGAGCTCAGCGCCGTGGTCACGTGGTTAGCGTGAGCAACTGCGGACCGAGATGTCGTTGGTTCAAGTCTTCCCTCAAGTGAAAAGTTTAATTTTTTATTTTCAGTTTATGTGGCAAACTAGTATGTTTTGATCACTTTTTTGAGGGTGATTATCACATCCACAAGAAAACTTAAATCGGACAAGGCAGAAGAATCTTTTCACCCATTCGCCAAGTGTACAAGGTAGGTGTGTCGACAACATATTCCTGTCATGTGACGCACATGCTGTCACCAGTGTCGTATAGAATATATCAGACGTGTTTTCCTGTGGAGGAATCGGTTGACCTGTGACCTTGCGATCAAATGTTTTCGGTTCCCATTGGAGAGGCACGTCCTTTCGTCTACTAATCGCATGGTTTTGCGGTGCGGTCGCAAAACACAGACACTAAACTTATTACAATGATCAGAGACGTCAATGAACGAACGGACTGATCATAACTTTGCGAAAATAAATAAAGTTGTCGCTCGAGGAAAGACTCGAACCAAGGACTTCTTGTCCGGCAACCGCTCACGCTAACCACGGGACGACGGCGCTCCTGGGCTGAGATTATCCTTAATGTTGCCTATCTTGCACATGGACTACTCAGTTTGTGTATTTTGCTTATTTTTCCACAGTTCCACACAACTTCTTCCTTTTTCCTCCATTGATCTGTGTTCAGTTTTTCAAGGCCTATCCACTGTGCCAACTTATAAGTAAACCTGAGGGGGGTGCGCCGGGGAGGTTCCCTAGTCCGTAGTCGGCGATTTGCCTTAAAAAGTTGCAGTGCGACCAGTCTTGTAAGTTACGTCAACATATATAAATAATTTATTTTAAATCGTAAAGTCATGATTACAACATCATGTGAACTATTTCCTCTTCATGTATGGTTGAAGAAATAAATGAGAGCTTTATTACATACCGCCGAGGCAGCCGAGATTAATGCGATCAGCGCCCAGAACGCGTGTAGGAGGACGCCCGTTTCGGCACCCATTTTGGATTTCTTCTGGACGATGCGATGAGCTCGGTAGATCTCGACGACAGTCGCACGGACGAAAGCGAAGCGGCGCACACTGGAATGTTCACTCACGACACGTGTGGAACAGTCTGTCAACGACGTTCGCTCGAGTCAACAGGAAGAACGAGTGCTGCTCGTGTTCAGCCCAGCACAGCCTGTGCGCTTCGCTCGTTCAGGAAGCTCTAGAGGCTAGTGAGCATGAGTTCCTATTGTGATTTGGAGCTCTTTGGCCTGGCAATAACAGAGATTCAGTTGTGCAGAAGACAAGTCGTGCACTGTACCGATCAGAAAGGGTGCACTTTCGCGAGATCTAAACACAGAGTCCCTACTACCCTGTGTGGCCTCGGGTTGTTTTTCCTGTCCAGTGTTGTTTGCCTCTTCCGGACGAAGCTTGTCGTCAGGGACTGTCTGTCCACACTCTACAGCTCACGGCCTCACCGCAGGAGCACTCTCATGGCACGGTTATTTTTGCTGTAGAGATAAAATGTCTCACGCTTCCCTCGCAGTGTGGACTGACGGATACCGCACGTAAATACAGGCCCTCTTCTAATATCAACTTGCACTGGGCTGCTCGAAAAGCTTTCCAGTAACGGCCGAATTTCTAGAAAGATGCAGGTAGTCCAAGACTAATAATCTCCCTAATATGGACTAAGAACAGCTTTGCTTACTCTCTTTGCCTCACCAACAGTATTTCGTACAGGTATTTTATATTCACACCAGTTTGTCAACACTCAATGCAGTATACACTTTTACAAGCGTCAAAGCAATAATACAATGTAAACTTTAGCACTTCCCAATGCAAGCACTACAAGAGAGCGATTTGAAAGCGTTTCAGTCACTATTCTGACTCATTTATTTCAAGGTAAATAGCACCTCTGGAGCGAGAATTATTATGCAGTTACATCTCTGATACTTCTACTCATTGCGGACAATTGCCAAGCACTTATATCTTCTATTCCCCCATTAAATGATCCAATATTACTGTTTTTTTGTTTTTCCAATTAGCAACGTGGTACGCTACTTTACTTGACTGATATGTGGACTGACACTGCGGTGCATACAGAGGTGAACTTTACGGCCTTGCAACAAGACCTGAGGTGTGTTCGTAGGTGGCGACTGGCGGAATTTGTTTTTGGCGCGTACGGGAGTCCCGCGACGAAACAGCGTCCTTCGCGACTGGCGAGCGGCAACTGACGCCCGGAGCGTCGCCAGCACATCGCGACCGAGCGCAGTCTGCGCATGCGTCGACAGCAACAGGTGCCGGCGCGTCTCCCACCTAGGCGCGCCATTTTTAGCAGTCCAGACGCGAGGCTGACGGCGCGATAGCAGGTTGCCCGATTGCTGTTTGTTTACAGCCCCGTCCATCCCATTCCATCAGCGCACGGACGCGCTTACGACGTGCCGTCAACGTGAAGCGAGACATTCACCTCCACTCCGTAGCACGCGGGTCCGAGTTCACTCTGTAACCTCCCAACAGAAAAAATAATTATATCATTCTCATTTAGTGTAGCCTCCCAACAGTTTACTTCTGTAATCTCGCAATAAAAATGTGACTAACCTCTCAATAAAATTGTGGCTCACTTATAATCTTTCAATAACTGATTGTGATTTTAAATTGGTAAACTTTGGACGTCAGCAGTGCTGCGTCATGGCCCTGGAAACTCTTTCTGAATAAATTGAAAAATCTTACCTCAATGAAGTCGCCGGATAACGCTTTTATATCTGCTCCTCTAAGAAATTTTTCTGACACAGCCTAGTGCAATGCTGGCCGCTAGATTTATCATCTATAAAAAGAAACAACTGATTTTTCTTTACGTTAATCGGGATGACCATGGATTGCAGAATTTAGAAAATTCTTTAAATTCAGATGAATGATTGTCAAAAAGTAAATTTTATAAAAAAGATATTATTAAAAGATTTTTTCCAACCTTTACATGGGACTTGATATAACAATTGTACAAATTTAGTTGTAACAAACTACGTATGCGCGCGGCTGCTTTTACCTTATATCACATGGCTCCAGCCACCGCCATCGCTCCCCACGACCGGCCCAGCCAACTTCATACACCAGACTGCTAGCTGCTACCACTACTGCCCACACAGCTCTCTGGTCTGCGATCTATTATAGCTTACATATCGCAGGCAGCACGTGAGCAATCCATCGAAATTACATCTGCTCGAGTGCGCTAGCAATAAATTTCTTAGTCATGGACCTCTTACAACTTTCTGAACACAAAAATGTACATGTACACTGAAACGCACGTCATGTTAGCTATGCGGTGAAAGGCAAAATATTTTTGACGTTTCACACCCCTCTATTAGCCAATATCCATTAGAAGTACTCGTTTAGTTCAAATACACGAATGGTAAAGAAATAGAAAAAACCGAGAAGGAGTCGTTGTGCGACATAAAGACGGTAGGCGTGTTTCCATGTCTGAAAGGTGACTTGTTCAAATGGCTCTAAGCACTATGGGACTTAACGTCTGAGGTCTTCAGTCCCCTAGACTCAGAACTACTTAAACCTAACTAACCTAAGGACATCACACACATCCATGCGAGAGGCAGGATTTGAACCTGCGACCGTAGCAGTAGCGCGGTTCCAGAGTGCAGCGCCCAGAACCGTTCGGCCACAGCGGCCGGCAGGTGACGTGTATTCAAATTTCACGCCACTGTGAGGATGCAAATCAGGTTTGCTTTAAGGGGAGATGGAAGGCAATTTTTATTCCTATTCTGCCAATGCTATTTTACCCTTTGAATAGGTACACTTTCCAAAAGAACTATAAGTGACACAACAATTATATATATATATATATATATATATATATATATATATATATATATATATATATGCATCAATTTACAAGTATAATGGACATAATACCTCTTATGATTTTGAAGAAAAAAAATTATTCTTTCGCTAGTAAAGCTGGTTTATGGTGTGGTTTCCTGTAGTCATGTCCTAGTTCATGAACCACGGGCAACGAATGAGTGGCCAAGTAAGTGGTCCCGACAGTCGGGATACCAGTTGCTTTGGAATAAGTCTGGGCATCTCGGACATATTCTGAGCCGTGGTCACCTTTGTGCTCACACGGAAAAGACTACCAAATCCACCGGTTAGTCCCTCAACCGTTAGGGGTAAAACCCAATGGGACACGGGGCAAGTAAGGCTAGCAACCTGCTTCACTGGTACTTTAAATATGACGCTGGCAACAATCAGAGCAAAATGCCTCGGACCTTTGGAGGTGACGGAGTCCCACCTCTAACTGACAAACCAGGGACTCCTAAGATAGCACTTGGCAAACAAATGGTAATGAGATGGGGAGCTATTAATATCAATGGAGGCTACTCAGGGAAGAAGGTAGAGCTGGCAGAGGCTCCAAGTAAGATGGGGCTGGATGTTTTAGCTGTTAGTGACATTCGGTTAAGGGGTGAGAAAGAAGAGGAAGTGGGAGAATACAAGGTCCACCTGTCAGGAATCAGAGCAGGAATAGCACAATGGGGTGTAGAGCATTACATCAGGAAAGAAATGGAACCCAGCGTAGTTGCAATAAGGTATGTAAACGAACGACTGATGTGGATAGATTTGACAGTGTCTAGCAAGAAAATTAGGATTGTGTCAGTATATTCGCATTGTGAAGGGGCAGATCAAGATAAGATGGATAGTTTTTATGAGGCACTCAGTGGTGTAGTTGTTAGAGTAAAGGACAGGGACAGTGTTCTGCTCATGTGGGATTTTAATGCCAGGATTGGAAATCGAACAGAAGGGTATGAATAAGTTTATGGGTAAATTTGGAGAGGATGTGGAGGCCAACAGGAACGGGAAACAATTCCTGGATTTCTGTGCCAGTATGGGCTTAGTAATCACAGACTCCTTTTTTTAAACATAAGAACATTCACCGGTATACTTGGAAAGGCAGGGGAACCAGATCTGCCACTGACTATATAATAACAGATCAGGAATTCAGGAAGACTGTGAGGGACACACGTGTATTCAGGGGATTCTTTGATGACACTAATCATTATATAATCTGCTAAAGAATGTCTTGGATCAGTAGTGTGTAAAAGTAGGATGAAGCAAACAGCTTGGTGGAATGACACAGTCAAGGAAGCCTGTAAAAGGAAAAAGAAGGCGTATCAAAAATGGCTACATACTAGAGCTCATGTAGACAGAGAAAGTTATGTTGAAGAAAGAAACAAAGCCAAACAGATAATTGCAGCATCCAAGAAGAAATCTTGGGAAGACTTTGGAAACAGGTTGGAGACTATGGGTCAAGCTGCTGGAAAACCATTCTTGAGCGTAATTAGCAGTCTTCGAAAGGGAGGTAAGAAGGAAATGGCAAGTATTTTGGACAGGTCAGGAAAACTGCTGATGAATCCTGTGGGTGCCTTGGGCAGATGGAGGGAATATTTTGAAGAGTTGCTCAATGTAGCTGAAAATACGATCAGTAATGTTTCAGATTTAGAGGTAGAATGGGATAGGAATTATGATGGAAATAGGATCACATTTGAGGAAGTGGAGAAAATGGTCAATAGATTGCAGTGCAATAAAGCAGCTGGGGTGGATGAAATTAAGTCAGAACTCATCAAATACAGTGGAATGTCAGGTCTTAAATGGCTACACAGGAAAATGGAAATGGCCTGGGAGTCGGGACAGGTTCCATCAGACTGGACAAAAGCAGTAATCACACCAATCTTTAAACATGCAAACAGAAAAGATTGTAATAACTACAGAGGTATCTCTTTAATCAGCGTTGTGGGTAAAATCTTCTCAGGTATTATTGAAAGGAAAGTGCGAGTATTAGTTGAGGACCAATTGGATGAAAATCAGTGTGGGTTTAGGCCTCTTAGAGGTTGTCAGGACCAGATCTTTAGCTTACGGCAAATAATGGAGAAGTGTTATGAGTGGAACAGGGAATTGTGTCTATGCTTTATAGATCTAGAAAAGGCGTATGACCGGTTTCCTAGGAGGAAGTTATTGTCTGTTCTACGATATTATGGAATAGGAGGCAAACTTTTGCAAGCAATTAAAGGTCTTTACATGGACAGTCAGGCAGCAGTTAGAGTTGACAGGAAACTGAGTTCATGGTTCAGAGTAGTTTCAGGGGTAAGACAAGGCTGCAACCTGTCTCCACTGTTACTCATATTATTTATGGATCATATGTCGAAAACAATAGACTGGCTGGGTGAGATTAAGATATGTGAACACAAAATAAGCAGTCTTGCATATGCGGATGACTTAGTTGTGATGGCAGATTCGATTGAAAGTTTGCAAAGTAATATTTCAGAGCTAGATCAGAAATGTAAGGACTATGGTATGAAGATTAGCATCTCCAAAACGAAAGTAATGTCAGTGGGAAAGAAATATAAACGGATTGAGTGCCAAATAGGAGGAACAAAGTTAGAACAGGTGGACAGTTTCAAGTACTTAGGATGCATATTCTCACAGGATGGCAACATAGTGAAAGAACTGAAAGCAAGGTGTAGCAAAGCCAACGCAGTGAGCGCTCAACTACGATCTAGTCTCTTTTGCAAGAAGGAAGTCAGTACCAAGACTAAGTTATCTGTGCACCGTTCAATCTTTCGACCAACTTTGTTGTATGGGAGCGAAAGCTGGGTGGATTCAGGTTACCTTATCAACAAGGTTGAGGTTACGGATATGAAAGTAGCTAGGATGATTGCAGGTACTAGTAGATGGGAACAATGGCAGGAGGGTGTCCACAATAAGGAAATCAAAGAAAAACTGGGAATGAACTCTATAGATGTAGCAGTCAGGGTGAACAGGCTTAGATGGTGTGGTCATGTTACACGCATGGGAGAAGCAAGGGCACCCAAGAGACTCATGGGTTCAGCAGTAGAGGGTAGGAGGAGTCGGGGTAGACCAAGGAGAAGGTACCTGGATTCGGTTAAGAATGATTTTGAAGTAATAGGTTTAACATCAGAAGAGGCACCAATGTTAGCACTGAATAGAGGAACATGGAGGAATTTTATAAGGGGGCTATGCTCCAGACTGAACGCTGAAAGGCATAATCGGTCTTTGATGATGCTAGTAAAATTTATCTCTTTTTGTACATTAATTATTATAAAACATTTTCTGATTGTTTGGTGGTTCTCAACTTACTTGTAATAACTTATTACGACCTGCAGTACAAATTGACAAAATTTCATGTTTCTAACCCCATTATTCATCAAATAATGGTACCTGAAAGAAAAAAATGTAATTTTGAGAAAAATCATTTTTCAAATGATATTTTCCCCAGAATTGCAATTTGTTGCAATATACTCTAAAGGAATGTTACAAACACTGCTTACTGTATTCATGCGTAGGTTTTCCTCAGCAGTTTTCACCTCCATTACCAAATTGTCAGCCGGCCCGTGTGACCGAGCGGTTCTAGGCGCTTCAGTCTGGAACCGCGTGAGCGCTACGGTCGCAGGTTCGAACCCTGCCTCGGGCATGGGTGTGTGTGAAGTGCTTAGGTTTAAGTGGTTCTAAGTGCTAGGGGACTGAACTCTTTTATGTTCAATCTTGTGAACTGAAACTGGAGTGAACTGAATTGCTATTCCTTATCTAAACATTTACGGTGGTGTCTGTTTGTTCTATATCGTGTCTCCCTACCACTTTCAAGCAACGACGCTCTGAGCGTGTTTTTTTTTTTTTTTTTTTTTTTTTTTTTTGTGAACCTGGGACCTGTTGCTGGTAAGAGGACGCCAAACCACACATGACATGTAGAATTCAGAAAAGTTCAGTGAGACTAGCGATGATATAACCAAATACTTAATGATCTCAGCGTCAGCTCCACTGCACTCCCTGTAAAAGAATCTCAATACTAACTAAATTTAGTGGAAGAGGTTCAAGGCTTTCCTATTTTTAGTTAGCTGGTAAAATAACGTCGAAAAAGCAGTTAAGTTTACCATTGGAAATTTTATTCTACCTACAAAACATCATTTATAAATTGCACTATTGATAAAAGGAAATGTTTTAATACAGGATGGTAAAAACCAACTGCGTTCAACAAATATGTGAACGAATATTCCCTAAATGGGTTTCCAAGTTCTATAATCGATCGAAGGATGACCTATGCCATATCACATCTATAATCTAGGTTTAAATTAAGTTTCACAAAAGAGAAAACTATCAAAATGGTCTACAGTGACCCTCAATTATCTTTAATAACTTATCTAACTTGTCGTAAATTACAGTGGCTGATGTGGCTTCTCAGTAACTATATAACAGAAAAATCATCGCGTTTCAGATTTTTACTTCAAGTGGCAAACGTGAACACCATGAGCTTTAATTTACGATCGACACTAGTATTACGCAAAAAGGGGGTGTAACAGATGAGACTTCTGCAGTTCTGAGTGAAGCCTTATGCGCTCAAAACTGCGGCATCGCGTGCGTTCATTACCTTGTCAGTGTTTAAGCAGCGTCAGGGCGACAGCGGCCGGCGCACCAGCCATCCAGCTCGCCGTCTCGGAAGCAACTCCTAACTTCTCCTTACTACATTTACCGAGGTTGGTTTAAAAAAAAAAAAACTATCTGGCTGTGTTTTCATCTGATCAATCAGGGTCTCAATGTTAACCTTAAGCTCCGCCTACAAAAATTCTGTCTATCCAATGAGAAACGTTATACTTTTCGTGGTGGGGCAATGTTTTTAAAGTTTGCAACGTAACAGAGAGGCTAAAAAGTCTCACGCTAAAACCTGCAGCTGGTGTGGTCCTTTTAGCGTTATCGTAAGATCTATACTGTTCTTCTGGAGGGCTCTATCTTTTAACATGGGCTGTTGGTGGTCCTTGACGTACCTGAGACACGAAAAAGTCTCACGCTAAAACTTGCGGGTGGTAGTGGCCCTTTTTGTGTTATCGTAAGATCTATACTGATTTTCTGGAGGGCTCTAGCTTTTAACATGGGCTGGGGGGTGGTCCTTGATGTACCTGAGACGCGAAAAAGTCTCACGCTAAAACGTGCGGGTGGTAGTCTTAGAGGTAGGCTGGCGACGTGGGTGTCCAGTCTGTCCCTTATCGTAGGGCCTTCTAGCTTAACACGGTTCTGCTCTCGGCTTCTGTCCTCGTTTCTCCCAACGGAACTGCGTCTGCCTCACGGTGGGAAGGTACGACATGCATTTAGGCATTCTTGTGTTAGTCTGTGGTATTCCAGTTGGTCACTCGTTACTCGTATTACTTTGGTTAATTTAATGTCACGATTTATTCGGAGCTATGAGACATACTACTGGATTTGCTTATCATGTCAGGGTTTTCATGGAAGGTGTTGGATTTGCCTGACACCTTACACTTATAACCTGTGTATCTGTGTTGATGTTCTGAACAATGCAAGTGGTGTAATTACAGAAACGCCAACTAATAAAATGAATATCCAAAACTGAAACTGTACAACTGTATTTTTAATTAACTTTACCAAATTGACTGGAAAACGTAACTGTACATTAAATGACCTGTTCTGTGAAATTCTGTCGTGCAGTACATTGAAGTGCTACAATGCGTGACGTCACAATACGTGACTTGCACTTCCAGCACTAAAAGTTAACAAAATGAAAATGTAATTGTCGTGTGACTTGTGCATCCCGTCGGGTAGACCGCTCGCCTGGTGCAAGTCTTTCGATTTGACGCCACTTCGGCGACTTGCGTGTCGATGGGGATGAAATGATGATGATTAGAACAACACAACACCCTGTCCCTGAGTGGAGAAAATCTCCGACCCAGCCGGGAATAGAACCAGTGTCCTTAGGATTGACATCTGTCGCGCTGACCATTCTTTTTTTTTTTGCATTTTGTTCGTTATTGGTCGTTGTGTTTGGTCGTTGCGGTCGTCGCAAGACACCCTGTTCAAGTTCGGTGGTTGATCCTTCCACTCAGTTTTTTATTACAGAGGCCAACCAGCTCTCTGGCCGAACAAGCTGAGCTACCGTGCCGGCATACTCAGCTACCGGTGACGGACAGCTAACCAAATAAAAATGGTACATGAATTTATCAATCGAAGTTTGAAAAAAATAAATAGCCAAAACTGTTTCTACTAAAATAGCCTGTGATTTTAGATGCGTAAACTGACGAAATAAATTTCCAAATGCTGAGTAATGCACTCCCATATATAACACTGCATTGTGAAAATAAACTGCCGGCTTAAGAAACGTAATCCGAACTGAACCTAACATAAACCGAATGTGATAATAATTTGAAAAACAACACCTAACTCCGAATGATCTTATTATGTTCTAATTGTTCTGTAGCTGGCCCTACCAAATTTTTACAGCTGCCTGTCACAACGGAAACTCGTTCCTGCTCGAAATAAAGAACATAAAATAAGCAGTGCATCAGCAGGCAAGGTAAACAGGAAGGAAGAATCCCTGCGCAATGCAGTGCAAAGATGTGTAACTATTCTAAACAGATTATTCTTCATCTTTTAACAAACCGTGTTTCGCTCTGTACAGTGCGGCGACACATCTAATCAGAAAATACGAAATTTTTTTGTGAGAAGACGGTGATGGAATTTGAATTTGCAAAATAATTAAATGGAAACAAAACTTTGAGAAAGGCCCAACAGTTACAATCATATGTTACAACAAATTTTACTTTGTCATGTGATTAATTTCTTAAAATGTTAAAGGAGAGATAAAATATGTAACCTATGACTGCAAACCACATCAATTGATAGCTTCACTTACGTCTGAACAATAAAGCTGACTAACGAAAACCAATAAAGACAAATTCCATTAAACCCTCCGTTATTCAAACACATCACTATGGGCAAGCATGAACTGCAGCAGCAACGTTACCTCATAAATCTTCACTTGTCCAATTACTCTTTACCAAATCGTAATTCACAATTCATACTTCTCCTTATCTTCATCTCTGTGCTCTACAAATTATTTCCATTCCCTCAATAGCATAGCCGACACCCGACTCTCTCGTTAGCTTCCAATCGGAAAGCGCTATGTTTTTACGGAGTTCGTGTGAAAACAGCTAATTTTTGCTTGCTGTCTGTAGCACTGCCGCTTCTTTGAAAATTTGCCTACTTATGTGTGAAAAACGTTTCCTCTGAATATTATATTTATATGCGATGATTGTACCTGTTTATAAAAATTATGTTTCGTGTTTATTTCGTGTTGCTGTTTTAAATAGTGAAATCAGACAACTAAGCGTGTAAGAAGTGAAATGTGAAGCTTCTAGAATAGTTTCTACCATGAATGTTTGGTATCCTTTACTTTTGAACGTTAGCGCAGTGGTAAAAATAAGCCCTGTGTCATGAATGCTATCATTTCCGCCAAATAAATTATGTGAAGTGCAATTATTTACACAAAGTGTGAACGCATATTTGGAAAATTGGTATTTTTCGTAGTAATGTTTGATACTATCACACATAGCATACCTACTGTACTTTGATGCATTTGTTGTATCAGACATTTTTACATTTTGATTCAGATGTTTGGTTAAAAAATTATTCTGTTGTGAAATGTGGGCTCTAGCCACGTAAACTAGACCTCCTGAAGTTCGTTAAACTAAGCCCCTTACTTCTTCCCGTTCAGAGTCTTCCGGTATTAGTGTACGCTCTTATTCCCTTGGAATCCTCTTGCTGATTCCAAGAGGTTAATAGGGAGGGTTGATCAAAGAAAGTGGAGCTTGTCTAAAATGACTAAAGCTATTGATGTATTTCAAAAAAAGGTGAGTTCGAAGAAGGCCGGTACCAGAAAGAACTCTTATAAGGATGTCTGACACTAAGTACATTACACCTGAGGAAGCACCAAAAACAAAAGAAAACACACCGACACTTGGAAGCGTAAATATCTTAAAGGGCAGCTAGTTTAGTGTTGTCTTGATGTGGAAGCCTCTTCCTTCATACCTACTGGCGAGATAAATAACAATGAATACCCTTTCAAAGACAAAATTTCCGGAAAAATAAGGATGGGGGAACGGGATGTTCTTAAATGTCATAAAACTGAACTGTTAGAAATAAATCCTATGGGAACTTCCAACAGCATGGCCCTTGGGTTCATGAAAGAAAACACACAGGCATTCTACAACTTTCTAGAAGACGTTATGTGTACCTACTTTGAAATTAGATAATGTTTTCTCCGATTTAATATCTTCTTCTAATTCTGTTTAGTGTTATTTTGATTATTTGTATATGGGATCCAATTTGGCAGCCATTTTTGGAAATCGCTAAGCGTAAAGTTTTTCAAAATATATTTTCAATAACAGCTTTTCGTTTATTTCCTATTACTAAACTGAAAATGGTACATAACATTATAAAGTAAATATTACATGATTTTAACACAGTGTTAACTGTTTTCTATTTTTTTAAAACAAAAAGGGAAATGGAAGTCCGCTTTTAGGCACTTCCCTCTCCAAATGTCATTGCTGCTCGTTCACTCTCAGCAGTATAAGCTGCAGTCTTATGCCGCTGTCTAACCGCACCAATGGAAATAGGTAACAAGCAAGAATGAAAATATCTTTGCTGGTCTCAGAAAAGTCAAAAACACGAAGACGGAAAAAAGGTAGCACACAATAAGCTGTGAACCTGTGACCCTACACACGATAATATGAAGCTTCTAACCACACGTCCAGACGGAATGTCGGATACGAAGGAATAAATTTATTGTTTATCTTAAGAGTGCCTGATGACTTTTTCCGTTGACGTTTCTTTATCTGGCAATTATAAGAAATCCTACCAAGGGTGACGACATTTTTATGATAAATCTTCAATGAGCTAAAAACAACTTTAGTAAGAGAACGAATATAAACCTGCACGCGAGTGAAACATAGCGCTTTTCGATTGGCCTTCCAGGTCTGACGTTTCGTTGGTCATGTGGTTAGAGATGGCAACATCTGATGGTAACAGCGCAAACCACTGTAACGTTTCCGTTCTCGTGAATGCCAACAGCAACGAAAATACTACTGACACACAAAGATCACAGTGCTTGTACTCAGTACCTCTGTGGCGTAACAAATCGACTATCTAAAACTACAGTTTGAAAAATGCTCAGAATACAAATATGAAACATGACACATCCAGTGAAAATACAAAGCTCATATCACTTTCCTTGAACACCAAAAGCCGCGCGGGATTAGCCGAGCGGTCTCAGTCGCTCCGGTAATGGACTGTGCGGCTGGTCCCGAAGGAGGTTCGAGTCCTCCCTCGGGCATGGATGTGTGTGTTTGTCCTTAGGATAATTTAGGTTAAGTAGTGTGTAAGCTTAGGAACTGATGACCTTAGCAGTTAAGTCCCATAAGATTTCACACACATTTGAACTTTTTTTTTGAACACCAAAAATAAACTAGTAATCTTACGAAGGAGAGAAATCACCTTGCTTCTTACGAACAACTACGAAGCTGATTTGTTCGTGTGTTCTGGAAAAGAGAGATACTGACACACACTCGTCTCGATTAGTGGTGAGACACGTACCGTAGCTTGTGGTACTATGTTTTGTGCGCTAGTAAAAATACTGAGTTTCTTTCGTTAACGAACAGAGTGGTTTAGCCAAAAACTTGTTTCGTTCAATAGCTTCAGCTGGAACTATGATAAAGAACCCTCTTTACAGCGGGAAACAGAACATCTTATGAACCCTGCCGACACGTATAGTTCAGCTGCTCCAGGATGAATTACATTATACTTCGCTTCAGGCCGGACTGGGGTTCTAAGGGAACTCACGGTGGTACGTGACTAAATACCAACAGACAAAAGCCGCGACATTGCAATTTGTACTGAAGTGGTGGGTGTTAGGTTGGTGCCTATCTTGTCTTATCCCCGTTCTTATTTCCTTATTAATTATTAGGCAATACCCCTATATGATTCTGTGTTCACAATCCAGTGCTCACCTGACGAGAACTCCACCACACTTCAGTAATTCAGACGATACCTAAAGTCAGTCTATACAGTTCCCTTCTTAAATTATCAACCGGTAACATCTGTATCTGAAAAAATGATCTGACGTTTCACATTCTGACGCATAGAATGACAAGTTTGTTATTCCTAATGACGACATCCTCTGGAGTAGTCTCAGACCGAAGATTCAAATGGGGGTCTTTTTAACTTTCCGAATATTTTACTTAAGGGAATGCCATCAACATTACGCCATCCAGGAGAGCTGCATGCCGTTAAAAATAAATAAAAGCTGTAGCCTCTTCTTCCTCTCAGCCAATCACAGCAGCAGCGCAGCAAGACCATGTTGGCTGGTGTTACAAGGCCTGATCAGTCAACCGTCTGCAGTGTTACCCCTGCGGCTACTGAAAAGACTGTGCCCTATTCCGGAACCACAACTTTTTCAGCCCTCTCCATAGATATTCCTTCGCTGTGGCAGCATCTACAGTGCAGCTATCTTTATCACTGACAAGGAATCCCTTGAGTGGTGAGGTTGCAAGTTCAATCTTTAGTCAGGCTCATTTGAAAGTGTTTTTCTAACGATGATGACAGGACAAACATTAGCTCCTTATGACTCACCATGTGCATCCATCAGCAGGAGCGCAGAAAATGAGTGTCCGCGAGGTGCAGAGATGGACCGTACGTGATGTATGTACTATACTTCGCAAACTGGGCATTGTCGACATTCAAGAGATGCTCAAAGCAAACCATTAGCCTGCGCCATGAACATCGAATGAAAAACGCCGTGCCACAGTGATCACAAAGGTTTCTACCATCAAGATCGAAGGCGAACTCCTTGGGTGTTACAAACCGTACAGGACGTTCGGCTAGGTGTCCACTCTGCATATAGAATCATACTGGTGTAACGGGGTGACGAGGATTGATGGAATGTGATGGCATGCAACAAAGTGTGAAACAGTCTGTCGTGGAGCTTTTCAGGAAACTGGCTATCCTTTAAGGCATTAACAGCATATAGTGTGGTAATATGTTTTATACTAAAAAGTAGACTTTCACGGCCGGAAATATCATGTCCATCATTCCCTACTGACTGTAGCGAGCCAGTGGGTGTGTTGGACCTTCTATCGACCTACGGACCCCCTTGAAGATGTCTCCCGCAGTCGGAGACGAAACGTTGGGAATTGAGACCACGGCATAACAGCCCGGATAATTATAATGGACATGGTAATATGTTTTACAGGCACGGAAAAAACAAACATCCAGAGGCTGAATTTGTCGAGTGCTTCCATGTGGTTGTTGTTATTGTTGTGGTCTTCAGTCCAGAGACTCGAGCTCTCCATACTAGTCTATCCTGTGCAAGCTTCTTCCAGCCTATATCCTTCTGAAGATGCTGAGGGTATTCATCTCTTGGTCTCTCTCTACCATTTTTACGCTCCACACTGCCCTCCACTACTAAGTTGGTGATCCCTTGATGTCCTACCAACCGATCCCTTCTTCTAGTCAAGTTGTGCCACAAACTCCTCTTCTCCCCAATTCTATTCAATACCTCGTCATTAGTAATGAGATTTGCCCATCTAATCTTCAGCATTCTTCTGTAACAACCCATTTCGAAAGCTTCTATTCTCTTCTTGTCTAAACTATTTACAGTCCACGTTTCACTTCCGTACATGGCTACACTCCATACGAGAAAATACTCCCTGACACTTAAACCTATACTCGATGTTAACAAATTTTTCTTCACCAGAAACGCTTTCCTTGCCATTGCCAGTCTACATTTTATATCCTCTCTACTTCGACCATTTGGTCCCCAAATAGCAAAACTCATTTACTACTTTAAGTGTCTCATTTCCTAATCTGATTCCCTCAGCATCACCCGATTTAATTCGACTACATTCCATTATCCTCGTTTTGCTTTTATTGATGTTCATCTTATATCCACCTTTCAAGACACTGTCCATTTCGTTCAACTGCCCTTCCAAGTCCTTTGCTGTCTCCGACAGAATTACAATGTCATCGGCGAACCGCAAAGTTTTTATTTCTTTTCCATGGATTTTAATTCCTACTCCGATTTTTTTCCTTTATTGCTTGCTCAATATACAGATTGAATAACATCAGGGATAAGCTACAACAATGTCTCACTCCCTTGCCAACCACTGCTTCCCTTTCACACCCATCGACTCTTATAACGGCCATCTGGTTTCTGTACAAATTGTAAATAGCCTTTCGCTCGCTGTGTTTTACCCCTGTACCTTCAGAATTTGAAAGAATGTATTCCAGTCAACATTGTAAAACGTTTTCTCTAGATCTACAAATGCTAGAAACGTAGGTTTGCGTTTCCTTTATCTATTTTCTATGATAAGTCGTACGGTCTGTATTGCCTCACGTGTTCCAGTATTTCTACGTAATCCAAACTGATCCTCGGCGAGGTCGGCTTCTACCAATTTTCATTCGTCTGTAAAGAATTCGTGTTAGTATTTTGCAGCCGTGACTTATTAAACTGATAGTTCGGTAATTTTCACATCTGTCCACACCTGCTTTCTTTGGTATTGAAATTATTATATTCTACTTGAAGTCTGAGGGTATTTCGCCTGTCTCATACATCTTGCTCACCAGATGGTAGAGTTTTGTCAGGACTGGCTCTGCCAAGGCTGTCAGCAGTTCTGATGGAATGTTGTCTACTCTATTGCAGGGGCCTTGTTTGGACTCAGGTCTTTCAGTGCTCTGTCAAACTCTTCACGCAGTATCATATCTCCCATTTCATCTTCATCTACATCCTCTTCCATTTCCATTATATTGTCCTCAAGTACATCGCCCTTGTGTAGACCCCCTATATATATTCCTTCCACCTTCCTGCTTTCCCTTCTTTGCTTACAACTGGGTTTCCATCTGAGCTTTGATATTTATACAAGTGGTTCTCTTTTCTCCAAAGGTCTCTTTAATTTTCCTGTAGGCAGTATCTATCTTACCCCTAGTGAGATATGCCTGTACATCCTTACATTTGTCGTCGAATCATCCCTGCTTAGCCATTTTGCACTTCTTGTCGATCTCATTTTTTAGATGTTTGTATTCTTTTGCCTGTTTCATTTACTGCATTTTTATATTTTCTCCTTTCATCAATTAAATTCAATATATTTTCTGTTACCTAAGGATTTCTAGTAGCCATCGTCTTTTTACCTACTTGATCCTCTGCTGCCTTCACTATTTCATCCTCCAAAGCTACCCATTCTTCTTCTACTGTATTTCTTTCCCCCATTCCTGCCAATCGTTCTCTAATGCTTTCCCTGAAACCAGGTGGTATCAACGGCAATGTCACATAATTTTCAGCAGCCTTAGTTTGCTCTACAGGAGTATAACTTTTATAGGCAGACCAGGAATCATGCAAAAGCGTCATTTTGACCAGCTATTAGATAAATGCAGTGCTCATACCATAACTGTAGTTACCTTATGCAGATTTCCCCACTGTGGCTTGCTGTGTCGTAAATATTCCCTACTGCCCTTGTAAAATAGAGCACACGAGAAAGAATCGTAGGGGGCAGAGTATCATCAGGTTCTAGCAGCACAATAAATAACCTTCCAGCTAATTTACCATCGATAGTATTAGTTGACATAATTGTATTTAATGAACGATGGAGTAAGTTAGTTTACCTCGTATACAAATTTTCGGGCCGATTTCGCACATTGCTACGCGTCATCAAGTTGGCGTTTTGTATGAAATTTCGTTATTTTACGTCTTCCAGTTCTGTAGCACAGTTTGACGTTATGCAGCTATCCACTGCTTCCCTTGAATTCATTGCAATCTGCGTGGCGTGCAATTTGATGCGCATAACGGAGTAGGTGACTATCCTGCACGTCGTGTAAATTGTATCGAGCATCCTTGAAACGCGCCAACACCAGTTTCTGTAAAAGTGCGCCTTGTCTATCCTTAAATATCTGTAGTTTTTCTTATGCGCTAGAAATTTATATTGCTGCGGAATTATGCACTTTTTTTTTACTATGTTGCAGATCATCGTCCATGCACCCAATTACACTACTGGCCATTACAATTGCTGCACCAAGAAGAAATGCAGATGATAAACGGGTATTCGTTGGACAAATATATTATACTAGAACTGACATGTCATTACATTTTCACGCAATTTGGGTGAATAGATCCTGAGAAATCAGTACCCAGAACAACCACCTCTGGCCGTAATTACGACCTTGATACGCCTGGGCATTGAGTCAAACATAGCTTGGATGGCGTGTACAGTTACAGCTGCCCATGCAGCTTAACACGGTACCGCACTCCATCGAAAGTAGTGATTGGCGTATTGTGACGAGCCAGTTGCTCGGCCACCATTGACCAGACGTTTTCAATTGGTGAGAGATCTGGAAAATGAGCTGCCCAGGGCAGCAGTCGAACATTTTCTGTATCCAGAAAGGCCCGTACAGGACCTGCAACATGCGGTCGTGCATTATCTTGCTGAAATGTAGGATTTCGCAGGGATCGAATGAAGGGTAGAGTCACGGGTCGTAACACATCTGAAATATAACGTCCACTGTTCAAAGTGCCGTGAATGCGAACAAGAGATGACCGAAACGTGCAACCAGTGGCACCCACCCCATACCATCAAGCCGGGTGATACGCCAGTATGGCGATGACGAATACACGCTTCCAATGTGCGCTCACCGCGATGTCGCCAAACACGGCTGCGACCATCATGATGCTGTAAACAGAACCTGGATTCGTCCGAAAAAATGAAGTTCTGCCATTCGCTCGTCCAGGTTCGTCGTTGAGTACACCATCGCAGGCACTCCTGTCTCTGATGCAGCGTCCAGGGTAACCGCAGCCATGGTCTCCGAGCTGATAGTCCATGCTGCTGAAAACGTCTTCGAACTGTTCGTGCAGATGGTTGTTGTATTGCAAACGTCCCCATCTGTTGACTCAAGGAACGAGACGTGGCTGCACGATACGTTACAGCCATGCGGATAAGATGCCTGTCAGCTCGACCGCCAGTGATACGAGGCCGTTGGGATCCATCACGGCGTTCCGTATTACCCTCCTGAATCCACCGATTCCATATTCTGCTAACAGTCACTGGGTCTCGACCAATGCGAGCAGCAATGTCGCGATACGATAAACCGCAATCGCGATAGGCTACAGTCCGACCTTTATCAAAGTCGGAAACGTGATGGTTCGCATTTCTCCTCCTTACAAAAGGCATCATAACAACGTTTCACCAGGAAACGCTGGTCACCTGCTGTTTGTGTATGAGAAATCGGTTGGAAACTTTCCTCATGTCAGCATGTTGTAGGTGTCGCCACTGGCGCCAACCTTGTGTGAATGCTCTGAAAAGCTAATCATTTGCATATCACAGCATCTTCTTCCTGTCGGATAAATTTCGCGACTGTAGCACGTCATCTTCGTAGTGTAGCAATTTTAATGGCGAGTAGTGTAGTTCTACTGGGTGGCGGCACTATACATAGCATTCAAAACGGCTTCTGTAACGGAGGTACGTACCGAGCAGAGAGGTCTCAGTGACTTTCTTTTTGCGGAAAGCCAGAGTGCCGCAGAACAGGCGCTTACAGAATGTCTATGGAGACCTGGCAGTGAACAAAAGCACGGTGAGTCATCAGGCAAGGCGTCTGTCATCATCGCAACAAGGTTGCGCAAACCGCTCCGATCTTCCGTGCGCCGCCCGCCCGCACAAAGCTGTGACTCGCCCATTGTTAGAACGTTTGGACACTCTCATACGATGTGATCGACGGCTCCTACCAAACACCTCACTGCTCAATTGGACGTTTCTGTCGCTAGTGCCGACACACTCGTCCACCAGTTGAGATACTGTTCTTCTTTATCCGCCAGCCATTTCGCACCTGCCGCCTTCAACTGTCTTTCCCAATGAAGGATGCAGGAAGCAGTATGTGGATGATGAGCAGATTGCTGATACAGCAAGATGTTGGCTTCGACATCGACCAGTAGAGTGATAACCTTTCGGGCATGCAGACCAACCCCCCTCCCCATTACGGTGGCATAAGGTTGCCGCGTTGAATGGAAATAATGCTGAGATATAGGGTTTCGTCGCCAAGAGAGTGGGGAATAATATGGTGTATTGGAGTCATGAATAAAACCAAAATGCTTTCTGAAAACAAAATTTGTTGAATGCCCCTCGTTTTTGCAGTCTTCCCTTTACCAGCGGGACACTGCAATAACATGCAGCAAATTCCCACTGGATCCTTGATAACGTATAATGGGACACATACTTTCCGATGGTAGTGAAAAGGTTAAATTATTCAAATGCCGCGCTCTGTCACGTCAAATTCTTTGTGTCGCCTAGTCAGACGCTTGGCACTTCAGTCGGCAAATTCGTACAGACTTTTGAAAGAATGGCGGACGCAATTTTTGTAATTTGATGGTGGTTCCACTTAGCGAAAAGCCGATGTCTTCCGTATCTCGTTTAATACAAACCAGAAAATGTGAAACCGTCGCAAGATGAGGATCCTTGAGCTCTCGAATTGGTAAAAAACAATTTTCAGATAACTTTATTAACTAAGGAGTTATTGTGGCAACATTCAAGACGTCTTAAGACCTGCAGCGTCTGACAGATTACATACTGATTCGTGACGTCACAGTAAGGTCTCACGATCACTTTGAGCGTTCTGGCCAGAAATTTTCGCTTCGCTCAATTATATCGTCAGACAACTAAATAGTGAAGATGTTATAACGAGTTTGTCGTTAGTACGTACTTCGGCAGATACCAGTTAGCCAATAAGTTTAACTGAAATCTTGATTTTAAGGCTCATTGATTAGGAAAGCAGTGTATTTGGCATAAATAAAAGTATAATTTCCTTGCTTGCCAAATTCCTTTTTTTATGTATCATTTGCTCAACTAGCATGAGTTACGATACACGAAATGTGTTCGCACTTCCGTATATGGACAGCCATCTGCTGTATAATGGACTGACGACAGTGAAAATTTGTGCCTGACCAGAACTCGAACCCGGATTCTCGCTTACCGCGAGCTGTCACGTTATCACGTTTTTTTTTTTTTTTTTAGCTCATTTTGCTCGTTGTTGTTCGCTCTATTTGTTCGCGGCTGACGTCCCATGACGCTTGTTCAAGTTTATCGTTGATCCATAAACTAAGTTTTTTTTTAATTACAGAGGGCAGCCAACCCTCTGAAAAATGGTGCAGTAGGTAGATTTGAACACGGATACCAGTAGACTATCCCAGTACGACGAAAAACTTCCATACGTCACCGTTCATGCATCACAGCCTGCAATCGTTCACAGTATATAATTCCCACACAGGGTGAGGACATTTCAATTGATAGTCGCTTGCACGGTTTGGGTAGGTTGTAGGCACGCGATTGACAACATATAGAAGTTTGCGCCCGGCCATGAAACGTGCTCGAGTAGCCTAATGGTAAGGTGACGGCTCGCGATGAGCAGGAAATCCGGGTTTGAGGCCCGGTCCGGTACAAATTTTCATTGTCGTCATTCCATTATACAGCTGATGGTTGTCCATGTTAGCAACTGCGAATACATTCCATGTATTTCATAACGGCTGTAATCCCAGCAACACTTAACACGACGTTAGCCATCTACGCGGATGACATAGCCATCCTAGCGCAAGACTGGAAACCGTCGACCAGTAATTCACGAATACAGACGGCACTCAGAACTGCCGAGCCTTGGTTGGAACGATGGCGTATTAAAGTAAACGTCGACAAGTGCGAAGCAGTTCTGTTTACACGCAGACCGAAACTATTGCGCAAACATCAACACTGTAGACAGATAACCAGATAACACTACATACACGCCTAATACGTTTCCGAGAGGAAGTCAGGTATCCCGGTGTCTGGCTGGACCGGAAACTTACATGGGAGAGAGAGGGGGGGGGGGGGGGGGGGGGGGGACCACATCGAATATGTGGCCAACACAGTGCACGCGAGGCTCGAACAAGTCTACCTAATGCTCAACAAGGAAAGCACACTAAATTGGAGGGTGTCGACGTCCATATACATGACACTAATTGGACCTCTGATGAGGTACGCAGCTCCCGTCTGGGGATATACACCTCCTACACGCCTGCGCCGCCTGAAGATCATACAGTACAAAGTGCTACACATCACTAGCAACGCTCCACGCTACACACGCACCGTGGATCTTCACAATGAACACCGCCTTGAAAGCATTAAGGAAGTATTCAAAAACACGCCATACGACTATACAAGAACTCGAGACACTCGAACAAAACTTTCATCCTTACTCTGGGAAACTACGATCACAACCATAGGTGGAAGCATAGGCGGCCAAAGACACTACTAGCTAGGGCATAGCCACGTATGGAAAGCTAACATGCACCAACAAACGACAAACGTAGGCAAGCCCCTGCATATCAGTAACATTGACTGGATATACTAGCTGCTATTACAGCCAACCAACAGGCTACAGCAGGAAAACCGACGAGATCGCCCACTGACGCACAAACAAATCGCCAACATCATCCTACACTGTGCATCTGATATATGACCTATAGGACACAATATGATGATGAACCTAACTGTTACAGGTATGGTGGCGCTGACCGAAACATCAACACCGGCACCCAGCGGCAGCCGCCAAGTAACAACACCGCACAACGTCAAAGGTATCGACATCCATCATACCCACTACTAACAAAGCCTATCCTTGCATGACCTGTCGCAGGCAGCAAGACATCCGCTACTACTCTTACAACCCGACTTAACTGTCGCAGAGGTTTTTTTTCCCTTGGCTCTTGCCTTCGCACTTTTTTTCCTCTGCCCTTCAAACCGCTACCCTTTGTTCGATTTTCGACTCAATCTACTCCATCTGAGCGCGTATTAATGGTTCACCTTAACCAGACGTACGCAAACATCGCAGTACCTACATCCTGCGACACCTCACTTTAGTGAAAACTAGCCATTATGCAGAGATGGCAGTTGACCTTTTGAGCTGGCCATCATGCCGGGGTTGGCGTGGAGGGGCTCCACCTCTATTTTAAAAAAGCGGACGATTTTGCCGCACTTTCTGGCAGTCTGATAGATGTAACAATGCAAGCCAATCTTCTGGAAGAGACAGCCAACATGACAGGCTTAAGAATCTCTGCAGAGAAAACAAGATTGATAGCGAATAGTGCTCGAAAATATTTAATAACAGATACTGGGCAAATGGAAAAAGTAAAAAAAATTCAAATATATGGAGGAAACTATCCAAAAACCGGATTAGAAAAATCTGCTTTAGAGGAAACGATACACAAGATCGGAAAAGCTTCTGCTGTAACGGAGAATATCGGCAAAAAAAGTGCTTGTCTAAGAAATTTAAAACAAAGTACTACAAGACAGTAATGAGCTCAGAATGCCCGTATGTTAGCGGACGGCTTTTATTAAATTATAAGCCTGATGAAGTGCAAATTTTATAATGAAGACTTAGACGGAAAATACTAGGTCCTTACAAAAGTCCAGCATTTTGGAAATTAAGAAGTAACAATAAAACTTATCTGAAAATAGCAAAAATATCAAAAACAACAATGAAGTGGAGATTACTAATTTTTGGACATATTTATAGAATGGATGACAATAGACTGGCCAAGCAGATCTTCAAATATCTGGAGGAAAAGAAATTAACAACCACCTGAATTCAAGACGTTACGAAAGACTTAAAAACGAATAGCATGAGAAGAAGAAGAAGAGGATGAGGAAGTAACCGAAAGAGGAACTTTTTTGGGAAAGGTTTTAAAACTGGAAGGATTCCAATGCACTAGGGAAAAGAAACTAGTACAGAGTGGTCTGAAGACAGTAAATAGAAACATATAGAAACAATGATGGAATACTATAGGAAAAAGAAAGAGCAAGAAAGAATTCAGAGCTGAAATTGGAACATGGTCGCAAGAAGAAGAAAAAGAAAGACTTCCATAGTAATGCTAATCAATTTAGTTGACTGTCTTAATGATTTCAATTCATATTATTTTTGTTAATGTCATCAGTTCATTAAATCGTAAACTGTACTAAAATTTCGTATAGTTACGCAAAATTTTTAGAAATATTGGAAGAAGACTGTGGACGCGAGTGAACAGAAAATTATATAACAAACTTTACTTGCTGCTCTGAATTCTAAAATTAGTCTGAAATGCTATTTTCGCTCATAAGTTACCACAAAGCTTTCCCTGTCCTTGAACCGCATGTTCATCCTAGTGGTGTTCAGGTCCTAAACACAGCCATGGATGGTCACGACGTAAAAGCGCTTCTTTATTTTGCGCGTGACCTTCGCAAATCTAAAACAAAAAATCTGTTATCATCTCCGCATATTACATGGATGTGACAGAAGTCATGGGATGCCGCCTAATATTGTGTCGGACTTTTGCCGACATTGTGCAGCAAACCGACTCAACAGGTCTTTGGAAACCCTCTGCAGAAATATTTAGCCATGTTGCCTATACTGCCAGTGTAGAAACAGGATTTTGTGCACGAACTGACCTCTACCATTATGTTCCATAAATGTTCGACAGGATCCAATTCGGGCGATCTGCGTGGCCTAATCATTCGTTGGAACTGTCCAGAATGTTCTTCAAACCAGCCGTGAACAATTATGGCACGGTGACATGGGGCATTGTCATCCATAAAAATTCCATCGTGCTTCAGTGACATGAAGTCCACGAATGGCTGCTGATGGTCTCCAAGTTGCCGAACATAACCGTTTCCAGTAGGTGATCGGTTCAGCTGAAACAGAGGACCCAGTCCATTCCATGCAGGCACATCCTGCACCATTATGAAGCCACCACCAGCTTGAACTGTGCTTTGTTGACAACTTGGGTCCATGGTTTCGCGGAGTCTGTACCACACTCGAACCCAGCCATCAGTTCTTACTAAGTCGAATCACGACTCATCTGACCAGACCAGAGTTTTCCAGTTGGCTAGGGTCCCACATAGCTCATTAACGCCAAATTTCGCCGTCGCGCGGTGACGCTTCTCTGTCAGCACTGACAACTCTAGGCAAACGCCGCTGCTCTCGGTCGGCCACTGTGTTGTCCATGTTGAGACGTTATGCGCGAAATCTGATATTTTCGGAACACTCTTGACACTGTAGATCTAGGAATACTGAATTCTGTAACGATTTCAGAAATGGAACGTCCCGTGCGTCTAGCTCCAACTGCTTTTCAAATGGTTCAAATGGCTCTGAGCACTATGGAACTTAACTTCTGAGGTCATCAGTCCCCTAGATGGTTAAAATGGCTCTGAGCACTAAGGGATTTAACATCTGTGGTCATCAGTCCCCTAGAACTTAGAACTACTTAAACCTAACTAACCAAAGGACATCACACGCAACCATGCCCGAGGCAGGATTCGAACCTTCGACCGTAGCGGTCGCGCGGTTCCAGACTGTAACGCCTAGAACCGCTCGGTCACCCCGGCCGGCCCAACTGCTATTCCGCGTTCAAAGTCTGTTAATTCCCGTCGTGCGGCCATAGTCACGTCGGAAAGCTTTTCTAATGATTCACATGAGAACAAATGGCAGCTACGCTAATTCACGGAGCTTCATGCTCCGGTGAGTTGTAGGGTGAGCGGATCACGCCTTTCCTACTTCTTTCTTGGGGTGTCGAGTGTTGTCTTCTATTTGGAATCGTCCTCACGGTTGCGTTGCTGCTAGTGGGTCTTCTGGCTAATGATGCGGCTTTCCTTTACAGCAGCAACAGGTCTGTCCACCTTGTGGTCGGGCGCCAGAGCACCTCGTTGCCCAGGTTGCGGACGAGTTCGTTCTCCGACATCCGCGCGGGCGCATAAAAACGATGCGCCGCTTGCCGGAATCGGTGAGTAAGCAGGGGGACTCCCACTGTTATGTGGAGTTCTGCGGTGCTGAAATGTCGTGGCAGGTGAAGCGCTAGCCTAAGCGCCTTGTTCTGGACCGTCTGCAGCGTTGCGATGGACGAGTCGGCGGCGTTGCCCCACACCACAGCAGCGTACTCCAACACTGGCCTGATTAGTGTTAGGTACAGAGTTATGTCGCAGTGTGGGGGCAGGGTCGTCGCTGGGGAATAGTGGTTATAACAAGCGCAATCTGCCAAGCGCTTTACTCCCTACTTCCCTGACGTGCGCCTTCCAAGTCAGGCGAAATGGCAGCTCACCACCACCGCAAAACTTGACGGGACTTACGTCCATTGAAATATTGAAGGATCGCTCTAAGCCTGCCTTCACAATGTATAATAGGTACTAAATGGCGTTTTTATAGGACAAGAACGATAGAAATAGGAAAATGGACTGATCAAAATATCAGCAGAGACCCAACGGCGGTAAGACCGTCAGTTGGGGCGATACCGGCACCGAAGTATCAGCGTCGGATGAGGGTAAGGGACGTCACCATCAGCACGACAAAGAACCGAAAGGTGATCATGAGGAGAGTTTTGGAGAAAGGCAAGGGTGTTCGAGGCGCGAAGGCGTATTTGGTGTACAAGCGGCGGAATGCGGAGAAGACGGCGGATGTCGTGGTTGGAAACGTAACGCGGAGCGTTTAGTATAATACGGAGTGATTTGCTCTGTACCACCTGGGCCTGGAGAACATGGGTGTCAGCAGCTAGGCCCCTCAGTTCGCAGCCGTACAACAGGAGAGACAAGACGCTGGACGTCCAGATGAACAACCTGGAGTGGACCGAAAGGCCGGGGCCCTTCAACAGGGGGAAGAGTTTGTGTAACATTCCATATGCTTTGTGACAGACGCCATCAACGTGGGGTTTCCACGTGAGGCGGGTGTCAAAGGTCAGACCGAGGTAAGTGACTGTCTGGGACCATGGAATACGGCGACTTTCAAGTTCCACCAGGCGAGCAGGCGGAACCCCTTTATGAGGCTGGCCTGTGTCTTATCTGCACTGATCTTGATCTTAACGCACTGTCCTTTTATACCCTGCGTACGTGACACTACCGTCATCTGTATATGTATGTATCGCTGTACCATGTATTGTAAGTTGGGGATATGACACAGTTCGTGGATGGAAAATGATTCAACTATCTCTCTAAGGCAATCTCTCATCTGTCAGAAGCGAAATTGTAGCAAGGCATGTTTGTTGGATCTTCTAACAATACCACCACTTGCAAAGTAGGTTAGAAATCAGATTAATAATGTTGCTCACGCAGCATATGTTCGCTTTATCGGGCAACAACAAAGTTATTGACTGTGGATGGTATGGTCAGAATGGAAATAATGAAGTCACTGTAAAAAAAAGTCATTAATTTTAGCACTTATCTTGAATGGATTCCCACGTAGATTTCGTCGAAGTTGTTATGGCTCATCTTGTTGATTCTAGGGTGATTCCACTTTGACTGCTAGAAGGTCCAGATCTGTATTTTAGCAAAATTTGAAGACCTAACAAAATATTTCAGGCAATTCTTAATGAACAAACAATCCCAGATCAGAACAATGACATGGTAGAAATAATTTTTGACTTGGTGTTCACAATCCACATTTTTATTAAACTTCTTGTAAATTCACATGTACTTCTTCTTAATTGTCACATCATCAATAAAACAGTTTTGTATCAATCTTCATATATTTAATTTCCACTTTAACCAAACACAAGACTTGATTGTTCTTTTACAAAGCGAAATAACAACTTAACTTCTGCAAAGTGAAACAAAGACTGCTCTGTGCGCATTCGCGCCAAAACGGTTACAAGTAAGTCAAAGATTATGACAGTCTCACAGAAATGAATAGACACAAGAACCATATCGCCGTAGTATATCCAATACATCGGAGTACCTATACATTAATAAAACCAAATGTGAATATTGTCACAAAAATATGTCTGTTACTTCGCAGAAAAGTAGTACGATATTACTGGTATCGAGAACTGGGGTTGGAGTGTCGTAATGGTCACGTAAATAAAGAACCATTACACTCTGACATTCAAAGCATTATTTCTTATTTCTACTTCTAATAGGAACTGACTGCGAGGAGCGGATCGGGTAACATTCACGTTGGCCGTCACTAAGCTGCAGCCATTGTCGCAAAAAAGTAGCCACAAAATTCAGTTTTCGAACAGTCGCACTGTACTGTTACTGTTGTCACCAGTAGCAAAAGTGGTTCTCAGCTTATCAAGGCGGCTATACGACTACAGAGGGATAGGAGTAAATCGAAGTCTCCACATTTATCCAACACAAAACATACTTATCCAAGTTTCTAAGTCCATTAGAAGAGCGCAGGTTTACATGGTGTCCTCCAGGAAGAAAACACTCATAGATCACTGTAGATAACGCGCAGGTTTAACCTCCTTCCCCAAGAAATTGAAGTCAAATTTTTTTGACTGAATAATAAGTAGTTACTTGAATGGAAAGTTTCGGGCGAGAGATGTCACTTCCACAATGTTTTTTGCACAACTATCTCCCACACTTCCAGGTAGAAATTTTGTTACTATTTTGACTCCTTAAGTCTAAAACAATATGATTAGAAATTACAATTCATAAACATACTCTGTCTGACTCTTGCCGTCGAAGTTAGAATCTGGAATGAAACCTCTTGTGGCTCTACAGAATTCCAGCGATAGGCGACTCTAAAAATTCTTATACTAATCGGAGGCACAATCATACGCCATGGGGAAGCCGTGTTGGCTACTATGACGTACTCACTTTGCAGCATGGGACTTAGTGTATAAGTTGTGTATCAATTTCGATAAAGTCCAAAATTTAATCTCTTAAAATTGAGCATAAACTACTGTGGTGCAGACGCTATTAATTTCCCAGGATACAAAGTTCCCAACGAGTTACGACGCACCAAATAATGTTCCGAGCCACAAACAAGGGAGAAGCTACAATAACCAAAGATTTTGCCGTACCTTTTCCATTCATGAAATTATATATTCCATTGATGATTTTCGTAGCGACATTCCAATATATATCATCCTCTTGTATTATAATTAATCAAATCACGTTCGGCATTGAAAATGGCAGCTTACAACAATGCCACTAATTACAATTCCACCGCGATCCTATTCTCTGCAATGCTCAGTCAGAAGTAGTCAGTTCATCGTACACGTAATGCTACATACTATATCCATACAATCTTTAAATCACGAATCAGAGATAATCCGTCTCTGTCGTAAGGAGTCTTCAGTTATATAAATCACGTGATAAGTCAGAGGAAATTACTACACACGCAAAAAAACAGTTCACTATAGAGGGACCACGTGGTCCTACAAACAATCGATGAGCGGAAAGATGTTAGTTACGCTCTATTTCCGTGGACGCGAGTGGCGCAATAAAGCAGTGATGTGATGTCCGGTGTTCCTGGCGTTTCTTCGGCGGATTTTCTCACGTGGAAAAATCCAATTCCATGCTTATCCAGCGTAGAAAATTGTTTGATTTTTTGTCGCAAATATGGAGTACTACCCGACGACAAAAGGAGGGACTTTATGGACTGTGGTCGTGCGAAGTGTTTAAAACTTCGTAAGAAGAGTTTCGATGCTGAAATTTCATTGAGGACAGTGCAGAAAACGAACGAGTTTCAGGAAAAATACGTGGTTCGACTCTCCCAAATTATCCATCTTCTATCTTGCTAGATCTACATGTTCCAAGCAACAAAATCGGATACTGAGTTATCTGCTAATACCGTGTGTGAGTATTTCGGTTTTTTGCACAGAAGTCTGTTAAATGGTAGTGACAAATGACAGTGTTCCAATTGGTGGAGCGAGTAAAGTTGTGGAAGTGGGCCAATCTCATATAGCTAGAAGGAAGAACCAGAGAGGACGACCGTCAAAGAGTGAAATCGATCATATTTGGGCATTCGGTGGAATAGAAAGAGAGTCCCGGAAGCATTTCGTTGTGAGAGGATTGTCCCGAGACAAGGTCACTTTAGTGGGTTTGATAAAGCACTTCATTCTGCCTGGTAATAAAGTCTTTACAGATGGGTTTCAGTTCTACAAGACTCTGAAAGGTGAAGGATTCGACCACGAGTTCGTAAACCACTCTGTAGAGTTCGTGTCTTTGGATGACGCAAGTGTGTACAAGCAGAATATCGAGTGGCTATGGAAATTTGTGAAGCCTTCTATTAAAAGAGAAGGGCGTCCAGGACAAAGAGACGAACTGTAGTTGTTTCAGTATCTCTATTTCCACAACTTTCGTTTGCAGGAAAAAGTGCATGTGACACTCTGCCGATACTCCTGCGTGATGTTGGCAGAGTTTACCCAGGCTATGGTAAAAAGCGAATTGCCCTGTAGCGTACACATCACATTGACTTTCACATTGCAACACCGACGACGAGTAAGGTAAGTCGTCTCCTTTGTAATTACAAGTATTTTTTAACTCTCTTCTTTTGACGTTACCCTAGGGACCACCATAAATATACTCATAACGCCCGAGACGAGAGTCGCATGATCGATTTGCAATCGCACATTCGATATGTGCTGTTTGAACCCCGCGACTTCGATAGGCAATCATTCTTGGAAATTTTTGTGGTCACACTGGACACGTCTGCCAAGTAGGCATCCCTGCACACAAGGTCGTACTGCGAAAGGACTCAGTGCTTCTTGGACACAGCACTTGGATTTTGGTTTGTGTCGGTAGAGAGTAATAGGATGTCAAACAATGGAATGACGGTGTAAGGGTCACTGGGATATTAGTATTTGGGGAGATCGTTAATGGCCACTTCACCGAGACCTACGAGTACGACGCATGATTCACCAGAGGAAAAGTTGTGTCAGATTGCTTTAGAGAAAGAGTTGTTGTTGTTGTTGTCTTCAGTCCATAGCCTGTTTTGATGCAGCCGCTCCCCCCCCCCCCCCCCCCCCCCCATGCTACTCTATCCTGTGAAAGCTTCTTCATCTCCCAGTACCTACTGCAACCTACGTCCTTCTGAATCTGCTTGGTGTATTCATCTCTTGGTCTCCCTCTACGATTTTTACCCTCCACGCTGCCCTCCAATACTAAATTGGTGATACCTCGATGTCTCAGAACGTGTCCTACTAACCGATCCCTTCTTCTAGTCAAGTTGTGCCACATACTTCTCTTCTCCCCAATCCTATTCAACACCTCCTCATTAGTTAAGTGATCTACCCATCTAATCTTCAGCATTCTTCTGTAGCACCACATTTCGAAATCTTCTATTGTCTTCTTGTCCAAACTATTTATCGTCCATGTTTCACTTCCATACATGGCTACCCTCCATACAAATACTTTCAGAAACGACTTACTGACACTTATATCAACACTCGATGTTAACAAATTTCTCTTCTTCAGAAACGCTTTCCTTGCCATTGCCAGTCTACATTTCATATCCTCTCTACTTCGACCATCATCAGTTATTTTGCTCCCCAAATAGCAAAACTCATTTACTACTTTAAGTGTCTCATTTCCTAATCTAATACCTTCAACATCACCCGACTTAATTCGACTACATTCCATTATCCTCGTTTTGCTTTTGTTGATGTTCATCTTATATCCTCCCTTCAAGACACCATCCATTCCGTTCAACTGCTCTTCCAAGTCCTTTGCTGTCTCTGACAGAATTACAATGTCATTAGAGAACCTCAAAGATTTTATTTCTTCTCCATGGATTTTAATACCTACACCGAATATTTCTTTTGTTTCCTTCTCTGCTTGCTCAATATACAAATTGAATAACATCGGGGAGAGGCTACAACCCTGCCTCACTCCCTTCCCAACCACTGCTTCCCTTTCATGCCCCTCAACTCTTATAACTGCCCTTTGGTTTCTATACAAATTGTAAATAGCCTTTCGCTCACCTTTCTCTAATTGTAAGTGCACTAATACTAGAAAAATAGGTTTGCCTTTCCTTCATCTATTTTCTAAGATAACTCGGAAGGTCAGTATTGCCTCACATGTTCCAACATTTCCACCGAATCCAAAATAATCTTCCCTGAGGTCGGCTTCTACCAGTTTCTCCATTAGACTGTAAGGAATTCGTGTTAGTATTTTGCAGCCATGGCTTATTAAACTGATAGTTCGGTAATTTTCACATCTGTCAAAACCTGCTTTCTTTGGGATTGGAATTATTATATTCTTCTTGAAGTCTGAGGGTATTTCCAATGTCTCATACATCTTGCTCACTAAATGGTAGAGTTTCGTTAGGCCTGGCTCTCCCAAAGGTGTCAGTAGTTCTAATGGAATGTTGTTTACTCCCAGGGCCTTGTTTCGACTTAGGTTTTTCAGTACTCTGTCAAACTCTTCATGCAGTATCATATCTCCTATTTCATCTTCATTTACATTCTCTTCCATTTCTAGAATATTGTCCTCAAAAACATCACCCCTGTATGTCCCCTCTGTATACTCCTTCCACCTTTCTGTTTTCTCTTCTTTGCTTAGAACTGGGTTTCCATCTGAGCTCTTGATATTCATGCAACTCGATCTCCTGTAGGCAGTATCTATCTTACGACTAGTGACATGCGCCTCGACATGAACTGCAGATTAAAACTGAAGAAACTGCAAAAAGGTGGGAATTTGAGGAGATGGAAGCCGGTTAAACTGAAAGAACCAGAGCTTGTAGAGAGCTTCAGGGAGAGCTTTAGAGAACAACTGACAAGAAGGGGAAAAGAAATACAGTAGAAGAAGAAGAAGGGTAGTTTTGAGAAATAAAATAGTGAAGGTAGTAGAGGATCAAGTAGATAAAAAGATGAAGGATAATAGAAATCCTTGGGTAACAGAAGAAATATTGAATTTAATTGATGAAAGGAGAAAATATAAAAATTCAGTAAATGAAGCAGGCAAAAAGGAGTACAAACGTCTCCAAAATGATATCGACAGGAAGTGCAAAATGGCTAAGCAGAGATGGCTAGAGGACAAATGTAAGGATGTAGAAGCTTATCTCACTATGGGTAAGACAGATACTGCCTACAGGAAAATTAAAGAGACCTTTGGTGAAAGGAGAGCCACTTGAATGAATATCAAGAGCTTTCATGGAAACACAGTTCTAAGCAAAGAAGGAAAAGCAGAAAGGTGGAAGGAGTATATAGAGAGTCTCTACAGGGGCGATGTTCTTGAGGACAATATTATGGAAATGGAAGAGGAGGTAGATGAACATGAAATGGGAGATATGATACTGCGTGAAGACTTTGACAGACTACTGAAAGACCTAAGTGGAAACAAGGCCCCGGGAGTAGACAACATTCCATTAGAACTACTGATAGTCTTGGGAGAGCGAGGCCTAACAATACTCTAACATCTGATGAGCAAGATGTATGAGACAGGCGAAATTCTCTCGGACTTCAAGAAGAATATAGTAATTCCAATCCCAAAGAAAGCAGGTGTTGACAGATGTGAAAATTACCGAACTATCAGTTTAATAAGTCACAGCTGCAAAATACTAACGCCAATTCTTTACAGACGAGTGGAAAAACTGATAAAACCTGACCTCGGGCATGATCAGTTTGAATTCCATAGAAATGTTGGAACACGTGAGGGAATACTGACCCTACGAAAGATTAAGGAAAGGCAAACCTATGATTCCTGCATTTGTAGACTTAGAGAATGTTGACTGAAATACTCTCTTTCAAATTCTAAAGCCTCCCCACCAATCACAAGGTTCATGGTTCATGGGGGGGGGGGGGGGGTTGAAGGTAATAATGGGTGGTATAATGATGGTCATTTGACATGGTGATTGTCATTACCCGGCACATGCAATATAACGACCTCCATTACCCCCAGATATAGAAATTCTTCTCTGCCTTATTGCACCATTATATCTGGCCACGTTTCATCTTTATCTTATTTCATCACTATCTTCTTGTGTAGTATGTATACATGTTTTATTATGAAGCCTTCCTCACACGTTACAAAAATACGTAGTTTAAGTATTATATTATTATAAATAAATCAGGACACCTTCTTCCTTCCTTCCTTCCTAAAATGGTATATGGTCAGCTCATTTGTCTGCAGCTGCATCGTGTGGTGTTACATTCCATAATTTTAGTAATTTTTTTATATTATTTACTAGCTGATTATGAGAACTACAGTTCTGTAAATATTTTAGAGATTTTTGGCACCATAGTTCTAATAGGTAAATAATGCAACCTTCCTCAAAGGTTGTTTTGTATATAACACCAAGTAGACTTGAATCAATTGTAATAAAAAGCAATGAGCATCACTTATTATATTCTTCTAGTGTCGAACATGATGCGTTTTCCTCTTCCACCCTAAAATGGCAGTTGTTGAGGTTAAACATTACATCAAAACATGTAAAAACATTGGGTGATGACAGTTTGTTCTATGACCCATCAATAACATAGCGTCAAATTGAAATTGCGATGCTCTTTATGTATTTTAGACATATATGTCTTTGTAAAACTTGGCAAACATCACAGAACAACTTAGATGTGGAGAATATTTAATTTGAGGGTTCAGTATGTCTTACACCAACCATAGTACAACAAGCAAATGCTGAATATTCAAAACTGCTGCTCAACCTTCAAGTTCACATGGCACAAACTTTTGAACATGACTTGAAAAGAAAAAATTCAGATACTTTTGAACATGGTCACAAGACTGCTCTGTGACTACATTGTGGTTGGCTGTTTCATTCTAATGGGCTGTAAAGTACTGTGAAGTGACTGGCTGTTTTGTTTTAATGGCAACCAGATTCCAAGAAATGAGGTGTGTCTTCTTGGAATGTGTATGACATGGATAAAGGGACATGGCTTATCACTCGATGTTGATGACACCACATACAGGAAAAGTGGGGGTGGTTTGTCACGTGATACATAAAGATATGTGGTTTGTCACCATGTTGGATCTTTTAATTTACCACCGCTACCACACAGCAGTACTGTCTAGTGGCAGAAACATGAACTATGCAATGGATCCCCCAAGGATGTTATATTTGGCCCTAATGCTCCACCTATAAATTGAAGTAGTAAAGACAGTGATAAAAGAATGGTTTTGGGCTGAGATTAAAATTTTAGGTGAAATAATATCAGTGTTAAGATACACTGATTACAGTTCTTTCCTCGTCACAAGTGAGGAAGAATTACAGGATTTATTGAATGAAGTGATACAAAATATGGATTGAGAATAAACCTAAGAAAGATGAAAATAATGAGGAGTTGCAGAAATGATATCACCAACAGTTGACATGGGATGCTTTAGAGGCGTTGGATGTCCCAGATGAATTTGTTAGTCAAGCAACGTCCAATGACTAGTCTACATTCAAACTCACTGAGCTCTCCTGATTGGTCATTCTGATGTTATTGCTTCCCTACTGACAACACAACAATCACCACCTCCTTTCACACTAGTGAGTCCATCTCTCATGACATCTAACAATTAATTCTGTGTTACAAAGGGGTGTCCAGGTGCTTTGGATCAGATAGAGCAGGAAGTTGTGGATGTCATAGAAGAACTTCAGAGAACATAGAAAATATTCCTCTTAAAATTTATCAAGGATTATCAAGTAAGCATTTGTGCCAAATAGGCTTTCCAACTAATGCATTAGACAGCATAATTTTCTCAATATTTTAAATGTGCATAAGCAGTAAATTTAGCTGAGGTACAAGACCATATACTCCACAAACTATCTCATTCCATTTTCTCAAGTGATTTAATAGGCAGAACACTAGAAAACTTCTTTGACACAGACTTTCATGTCATTACATATTGTATGGGATGAATGAATGGCAGTTGTGATTTTGCAACAGAGAAACAATGAAAAATATAATTAAGATTGTGGCTGAAGGGTCCAAACACTAAGCTACAAGTGTATAGCAGGATGCATTGTTGAAATTTTGGATGTTTTTGATTATCTTTCACTCTTCTTCTAATCAAAGGAAACACTGTCCACAGTTGCTAACTGACTGTTTGAATGACTTCTTGTAAGTACAGAGTGGTGAGTCTATGATAGCCAGATGCATCAGTTACAAAAACACTAAACTAGTAAGAGTTTCCCTCAGGACCCTGTATGTGGGCCCAAGTTTCAAGATGTAAATATGAAATCATAGTAGATACCTGCACAACATAATGCGACGTTTCTCAATACCTTATCTTGGGCTCACAATTTGTTTCTATGGGTGGAAAGTAATAAAGATAATTATAAGTAACACTATGGTATGACCAACAACAGTTTAGATTGTTCCTGGGAAGTCAAATTTCTTATTATTTAAAAGATTAGATTACATTAAATAGGACATTAAAATGTGACAAAGAGCCAGATTCTCAGTGGTGTACAATGTTTCAGGAAGTATCAATAAATAATACATATTTACAAAAAATAAATATGCTAAGATTCCTTTAACAGTTTCAAAGTGAAATGATCCTCAAGTTTAATCTTGTGGTGGGCAGTGGTCATAACACTCTGGCTAAGGATCAAATGTGGAAGCATGTTGTGAAAACTTCATTCATGGAGAATTTATCATCTACAATCACTTTATAACTCTGAACAACAGATGGTTTTTCAAATATAACTGCTACAGATTTGGACCGCATAATTGTAGTCAGCTCTATCTTAGTTTTCAACACTGCTATCCTGCGATATAAACAGAAGCACCATACCCATACTAAATGTTCTAGGAAAGATCTTGTACACTGTAAATACTTTAGGATTGAAGGAGACCACTCACTGAAAAGCAGAAGTGTTGAATCATCAACGGGCACACACTAAAGAGGGAAAACATTCCAGCTTTAGGACTTATCCTGTGACAAACTAGAGCAACCCATACTAAAATACCCAAATTGCATGTGACAGTGACTACACATAATTTTCTAAGTCTCTTACATACCGGAAAAAATATTAGTCACTACGTTAAAAGGGCACACTGGTAAATTTGGAACACTGTAGTGTGTAGACGATGTAAAGCTCATACCAGGTAGTCATGTGACTATTCACTGCTGACATAAGTCATGACAGAGAAGTGGTGTGTGTGTGTGTGTGTGTGTGTGTGTGTGTGTGTGAGAGAGAGAGAGAGAGAGAGAGAGAGAGAGAGAGAGAGAGAGAGAGAGAGAAGCGCATGTGCCTTCAGCTGTATGTAATCAGTGCAGTAAGAGGAGTTGGTGTGAAGTCATGATGGAATGGCAGCAAGGAACTATTGTGGTTTCAACTGCGGTAAGGCTGCTCATGAAGGAGTTGGTTGCTCATCTCCAGCCAAATGTATCAATTGCTCTGGAAACCACCCTGTATGGAGTAGGGATTGCCAAATATTTTTGGAGGAACGCAAAGTCCAGGAAATAAAAACAACAAAGCGTATCCCCTATGGTGAGGCCAAAAAGACCTACAAGTCGATGCGCCCTCCCACATTTGCTGCATCTTTTGCATCCATGGTTCAGAAGCCTGCTCCAAAAGCCGAAGCATCTGCGCAGACAGAGGTGGTGAGTGTTGGCATTAACACCTGCAGATGTCAGTGCAGCCAGTGTTTCAGAGCCTGTAGCCCCTACTCGAACGGCAGACAAATGTACAGTGGCGAACCTGGGCCAGCCCCTGGCGCCTCCAACAGCTGAGACTGTTCTGAAGCTCAGTACGGCCATTACTGCTCCCATGTCAGCTCCCCCAAAGCCCACCAAACCGCAGAAAGCTTCTATACAGCAGCAACAACGGGTCAAATCACGTGGTAAACCGTCTGACCATGCAGATGTCGTTTTATGTGAGGCTTATTCTGACTCTTCCCAAAGCTGATGGAGTACGACGTATGTGTGGCGGGTAATCATCTCGCCCCACGCCTGCCCCTCCACCTGCTGCAGTCTTCCCCACCAAGAGACAGGATCAAGTTGCTACTCCCATCATAGATGGCTCCCATACTTCAGTGGAACTTGCAGGGGTTCAGGACGCATGTGGAGGAACTTCACCCACTCTCTCAGAGTAGACCAATGTGTCTGTGTCTCCAGGAGACTTATTTCCATCCATCACACTGCCCTGAGCTATGAGGCTATACACTCCACAAAAAGGACGACCTGTGTGGAGAGAAAGCCTGAGGAGGTGTAGGTATTTTCGTCAAGATGGACTACCAATCCTCACCTCTCTCGCTTACGACGACTTTACAGGCCGTCGCTGTGTCCATGCACGTGTGTCTTCCATTGACTGTATATTCACTTTACTTGTCCCCACATGATGCACTTGATGAAGTGGCCCGCACCAACCTTCTTACACAGCTCCCCCAGCCGTTCATTATTTGCGGTGATTTCAATGCCCACAACGTGCTTTGGGGCTCTGCAATTACCTGTTCCAGGGGTAGAGCAATTGAGAGGCTTCTCCTGTCATCCTGTGCCTACTTGCTCAATGGAGGACAGAGCACTCACTTCTGCACAGCGACTGGGTCATTCTCTGCCACTGATCTCTCGCTTTGCTCTCCAGCCCTTGCTCCCAGTGCTCAATGGGAAGTGGTCGCTGACTTTCATGGCAGTGAACACTTCCCAATCTGGATTCACCTGCCAGATGGCATGGGCCCCGAAAGGAGACCGCCAATATGGGTGCTCAGTGGGGCCGACTGGACACTTTATAGCCAGTTGGCCCAGTTTGAACACTGTGCGACTGTTGAGGCATGGGTGGCTCATATTACCAAAACGGTCCACCACGCCGCTGAAGCATCCATTCCACAGTCCACAGGCCACCGTAAGCGGCAACTTGTCCCTTGGTGGAGTGCCGAATGCCGCTCTGGACCAGGTGTGCGGCTTTGTGTCAGTTCTAGTGTCGGCCAACTGCTGAGGATCTTGCAGCCTTTAGGGTGGCGAGGGCTAAATGTCGCCGCATTATTCGAGAGAGCAAGAAGAGGTCTTGGCAACAGTTCCTGAACACCCTTAATCATTCCACCAAAAGTTTCATTGTGTGGGAGACTTTCAGGAGAATTTCTGGGAGAGGAGGGAGGTGCCCCATGGCTTCTGTAATGGCTAATGGGACTCTCCACACGGATCCATGGGACTTTGCCCAGACTATGACAGTGTATCTTGCCATGGTTACTGCAACAACCAGTCAGGATCCAGGTTTCCAGCGCCGTAGAGCGGTTGTTGAGAGGTGTAGTCTGGACTTCCAGTACACCTCTCAGGAAGTTTACAACTGCCCATTTTCTATGTTGGAGCTGGATTCTGCATTGTCTGCAGCTCGTGACACATCCCCTGGTAACGACAGGATGCATTACAGTATGCTACGGCACCTCACAAGGCCCAACAAAGAAATCCCCCTCACAATTTTTAATGCCATTTGGGTATCAGACCACTTTCCTTACTCGTGGCATGAGGCAGTTTTAATTCCTTTTTTAAAACCTGGGAAAGACCGCACGAGCCCGAGTAGCTACCGTAGGGTTGCCCTCACTAGTTGCATGGGAAAGACCTTGGAGCAGATGGTCAGCCGCCGCCTTGTATGCATGTTAGAATCCTGACAACTCCTTATTCGCTTTCAGTGTGGGTTCAGGAGGTTTCGCTCCACCTTCGATAATTTTGCCCTCCTGGAGGCGGCTATACAACAAGCTTTCCTGTGCCGTCATCACCTTCTAGGTGTATTTTTTGACATCGAGAAGACCTACAATACCTCTTGGAGGCGCTTCATCCTGGAGCAGCTGGGGTTTTCGTGGCTGTCTTCCACTTTTTATTCAGTCTTTCCTCTCACCACGATATTTTAGATACTGAATTGGTGACGTCCTGTCTGAGAGGTTTGGGCAAGAGAACAGTGTCCCTCAGGGTAGCGTTTTAAGTGTGACTGTCTTTGCCATCACTATTAATAACATTACCTCCATAGTTAAAGTCCTGCCCAGTGTTCCTTGTTTGTGGATGATTTCTCTTTGTTTTGCTCTTCTTCAAGCCTTGCAATGACAACGCATCAGTTGCAACTTACTCTTAGAGGTTTGGATGACTGGACGCAGAAGAGTGGTTTTAAATTTTCCAACGAGAATTCCGTGAGTGTTCTTTTTCACCGTTCTCGTTCGATTTTAACCTTTCCTGAGTTGAGGATAAGGGGCACTGTACTCGCTTTTGAAGACACGGTGGGATTTCTGGGGCTCATTTTTGATTCGAAGCTTACGTGGTTACCTCATCTTAAAGACCTGAAATGACGGTCACTTAAGGCTTTAAGTATTTTAAACTGTCTTAGCCACAGTACATGGGGAGCGGACAGGATTGTCTGCTCCAGTTTTACAGGGCGTTTGTGCAATCTCGGCTCGATTATGGGTGCACGGTGTATGGGTCTGCGAGGCCCTCTTACTTAAAGATGTTGGACGTTGTGCACCATGAAGGGCTTCGGTTGGCCACTGTGGCATTCCGAACTAGCCCCATACCAAGCCTCTGTGGAGAGGCTGGTTAACCGCCACTTCATATGCGGCGGTGGCGGCTATTTACGGTGTGCCAGGCGCATAAAACTTTGTCCACGCCATACACACCTGCATACCATACTATTGCTCAGCTTTCTCTGGCACAGCTATTTCATAACCGGCAACGAGCGACGCGGTCCTATGGGATTCGCGCACAGGATTGCCTCTCTGCAATGGATATGGCTGGTCTTCATGTTTTCCGTCGCAGTTGGAGCAGATTTCCACCTTGGCTCCTCCAGAGACCCAGATTTATTTTAGATCTGAGTAATTTTAAGAAAGATAGTATACCAGATTTTACATTCCAGTCTCAGTTTTTTAACATTTTAGATGCGCATCAGGGTTTTATCATCGTTTACACTGATGGCTCCAAACAGGAGAATTTCATTGGCTGTTCTGTAGTGTTCCATGATCAGGTTACCCGGATTCGCCTCCCTGATGAATATACCGTTTTCACAGCGGAGCTCCACGCGATCCTGAAGGCACTGGAGCAGATGAATCGTGTTCGGGGCAATCGATTTCTCCTTTGCTCCGATTCTGTTAGTGCCTTACAATCATGGCAGAACCTGTACCCAAGTGAGGAGATGGTCCAGTTGATATTTGACCAACTGTTCTTGCTGCAAAGGCGGGATAAGAAGGTGTCCTTCTGCATCAGCGAAAGGTTGGCACCGAACTCCCGATTCAGCATTAATGTTATGGGTCGCTGTTGGTACTTAAGTGCACATGTCCCACGGGCGAGATCAATTATAGCTTCCCTTTCCCGAAGGAACTCAAGACCGAGAAGCAGCGGTACTGACAAGTTATCCATTAGGAACGTGCATAATAAGCGATCATTTCCCAAGGAAACTTCCACCTGTGTCTGGTATTTTATACTCCGTGCCTTTTTTCCCAATGCCCCTATAACCTTACAATTTGCAACTGGCAAAATCGGGAATCTCCTTATCTCCGATACCTTCTTGAAAAACTGCGTGTTCATAACTGATACATTCGCACCTGTGTCAAGCAGAATAGTAGCTGTTACACCATTTACAGCTCCGGTGACACTTGCTTGGATATTTTCCCTTTGTGGCTTATCAGAGACAGCAGGTTCCTGATATAGCTCATCTTCGATCCTGTTGCCATCCTGATACCGTATCATGTTTATTTTTTGTTCGGTCGACCTATTGCCTTCATTGTTGGCCTCGGTCACCTGGCGAAGGCCTACAGGGACCGAAATTAGTTTGTTGGCTTCTGAGTGTTTTGTTTTGCTTCTGAAGGTACCTCCACAATTTTAACATTTTGTGAGTTTTCAGTCAGAGGAGGCCTGCTTGGATCCCACCACGGTGGATATTGATTGCTTGGTATAGGTATAGCCTGTACATAATTTTTTGGCTGACCTGAATTGATAGAATTTTACTGCGGCTGCCAATGACTTGGCCCTGGCTGCCGCCAATATTCATTCTCAATGGAGAGAAGTCTTCCGAAGTAAGAGTGATTTCAGGTGTGCCGCAGGGGAGTGTCATAGGACCGTTGCTATTCACAATATACATAAATGACCTGGTGGATGACATCGGAAGTTCACTGAGGCTTTTTGCAGATGATGCTGTGGTGTATCGAGAGGTTGCAACAATGGAAAATTGTACTGAAATGCAGGAGGATCTGCAGCGAATTGACGCATGGTGCACGGAATGGCAATTGAATCTCAATGTAGACAAGTGTAATGTGATGCGAATACATAGAAAGATAGGTCCCTTATCATTTAGCTACAGGTCAGCAACTGGAAGCAGTTAATTCCATAAATTATCTGGGAGTACTCATTAGGAGTGATTTAAAATGGAATGATCATATAAAGTTGATCGTCGGTAAAGCAGATGCCAGACTGAGATTCATTGGAAGAATCTTAAGGAAATGCAATCCGACAACAAAGGAAGTAGGTTACAGTACGCTTGTTCGCCCAATGCTTGAATACTGCTCAGCAGTGTGGGATCCGCACCAGGTAGGGTTGATAGAAGAGATAGAGAAGATCCAACGGAGAGCAGCGCGCTTCGTTACAGGATCATTTAGTAATTGCGAAAGCGTTACGGAGATGATAGATAAACTCCAGTGGAAGACTCTGCAGGAGAGACGCTCAGTAGCTCGGTACGGGCTTTTGTTAAAGTTTCGAGAACATACCTTCACCGAAGAGTCAAGCAGTATATTGCTCCCTCCTACGTATATCTCGCGAAGAGACCATGAGGATAAAATCAGAGAGATTAGAGCCCACACAGAAGCATACCGACAATCCTTCTTTCCACGTACAATACGAGACTGGAATAGAAGGGAGAACCGATAGAGGTACTTAGGGTACCCTCCGCCACACACCGTCAGGTGGCTTGCGGAGTATGGATGTAGATGTAGATGTAGATGTCACCCCGCATATTTTTAGGCTTGTCTATAAATGGACTGTCTGACCTATTGTCATTTCGTCTCTTTCGGTTGCTATTGTTATTGTTTTGGTTTTCATTGTGGTACTGCCTCTGATTACCATTAGGTTGTTGGTGTTCTTCGGCCTTTTGATAATTACTGTTATTATTATTATTAGGATAACCAAAATTTTGGTTGTATAGATTCCTACTACTACTATTATTATTGTATTTTCCGTTACTATAAGCTTTACTTTTATTTTTCTTTGGACTACCTTCGCCCCTATTTCCATTATTTCCATTCCATGAATTTTTTTCTGTTAGGACCATTGGTATTGCTGATCACGTCAGAATTTTTTCTGGCGTCTTCTTGCACTAGATCCAGAGAATCAATTACAGACAGAAATTCTTTCAGATCTGTGTCTGTAACATTAAATATTTTTTCTCTAGTGTGTATAAGTAATCTAGCTTTTGTTGTTGTTGTTGTGGTCTTCAGTCCTGAGACTGGTTTGATGCAGCTCTCCATGCCACTCTATCCTGTGCAATCTTCTTCATCTCCCAGTACCTACTGCAACCTACATCTTTCTGGATCTGCTTAGTGCATTCATCTCTTGGTCTCCCTCTGCGATTTTTACCCTCCACGCTGCCTTCCAATACTAAATTGGTGATCCCTTGATGCCTCAGAACATGTCCTACCAACCGATCCCTTCTTCTAGTCAAGTTGTCCCACAAACGTCTCTTCTCCCCAATCCTATTCAATACTTCCTCATTAGTTATGTGATCTACCCATCTAATCTTCAGTATTCTTCTGTAGCACCACATTTCGAAAGCTTCTATTTTCTTCTTGTCTAAACTATTTATTGTCCACGTTTCACTTCCATACATGGCTACACTCCATACAAATACCTTCAGAAACGACTTCCTGACATTTAAACCTATACTCGATGTTAACAAGCTTTTAACACTCGCAATAATTCTCTGGTGGTTACTGGCTCATCCCAGTACCGGGTCATGTTTATATATTTTTCAAAGTACTTTCTTAAGGAACCTGACTACGGATTGTACATTTCTGCATTCTAAACAACTTTACGGAGTCGCTCTTGAGCAGACGCTGACCTGAATTGATCAAGAAACGCCTTCTCAAAGTCGTGGAAAGTCTTGTAAGTTTCTGCTGCATTTAATGCCCAGAGCGACGCATCACCAGAAATATGTGAAACCACAAACTGTATTTTCTGTTCTTCCGACTATGATTTTGGAAGAACACTTTTGAAGTTTCGAATGAAAACTACTGGATGTATGTTTTTCTTGCTTTCTTCGTTAAATATTTGAAACTGTCTATGCTTAATCAGGCTTTCTTCATGCATCAAAGTAGCTAAGTGCATGGAATTGCTATTACTCGCAGGTGGTGTGGTTACTTTATTACAAGTACATTCTATTCCACTATTATTGTTCCTTGGTGTCACCTATTGCTCTGGTAATATCGGTTGATTACCAAAATTTGGTCTTCCTTGTGGTGCATTAAAATTCGCCGTTAGATTATCTGCGATCTTTTGCCTGTCAGTACCAGTGTTGTCATTACTACATACTGTCAGATTTTCAAAGTTTTGATTTGCAGAGCTCAGCACCCTGGCTACTTCTGTTCGGAATTGCTTTCGGATTTCCGAGGGAATGTCCTCCTGCATTGTTTCCACAGCGGTAGCCAAGGCTTTGAATTGGTTCTCTAGTCTACCTACTTCAGTTTGAAGACTATTAACCTGAACTGGAATGTTTGTTAACGGTTCAATAGTGGTTTTTACTGCATCGATCTCCTGCTTAAAATGGGTAGTAATAGCATTATCACGATCGACCAACACTTGATTTATCCTACGGACAATTTCTCTATCTCTTTCCAGTAAAATATTGTTTATATTTTCCAGAAATTTCTTTTCCTTTTCCTGTTGCTGTTTTTCTATAAGCTTTTCCTGTCTACGTTTTTCCTTTTCCTACTGACGTTCTCTTTCACGCTCCTGCTCTTTAATAGTAAACTTTTCAAGAAATGCTGTTAGCATATCCTGTATCGACATAGCTTGAGCATTGCTAACTTCTACCCCTTGCCCAGAACAAATATTGTCATTAATTCCTAAATAGTTGAATGCAGGAGTGTCAGTTTGTTTCGGCAGCTCGTCAGTTTTATTGTCACTCGGGACATCAATTACTAAATTATCATTCATAATTAAATTTTCTAATAATTCGACAGAAATATGGGTAGATTGTTCTACCTGAGACTCTGATTTCATCTCTGCATCAGTATGTTCATTCGCTTTATTTTTTTCTTTTGTTTTACCATTCTATCGCCAATATAGCACAACAAATATATAAATCACTGACAAGCATCACTTGACACAAAATAATCTTATAACTAACAAATATACACAAATAAGGTTTTCAGAAATTGCTGCAACCAGTCACCTTTTATGTAGATGTATTTATATTATGGTTAAATAAAATACATCTACATAAAAGGTGACTGGTTGCAGCAATTTCTGAAAACCTTTTCACACCACAGTCGCAGTGTTCCACATCCACAATGGATAAAAGTCTTATACACAAATAACACTTAAAAATATTATTCTCGCAGCCAGAATATTCAATTATTACTACTTATTGCTGGAGGTACTGATTTTAATTTAATATTGCATATGTAGCGTATATTGATCGTGTGCATGTAATGTCATTTCATCACCAACCTGAGGTGATTGAGAGTTATGGATTGCGCTGCTTATATGAAGTTACTCGTGTGTCTAGCACCAGCGCAGATGCAGATTCGTACAGCAGTTCGGTAGGAAGATGTCAATTCTCATGAAAAAAGTAAATAAACAATGATTAATAGTTTGTTTTGGTACCTCGTACCTGTAATAGATCACAATTTCAATTATTAAAACGAATAAATGTGCATGGTGGCCCCACGTTGGGCGCCAGTGTGGCGTTCGCTGGGTTATTCAGTGGTTTGGTATTTAGCTAATTTGTAAATGAAAATGATAATCTTATTTTATTACATTGAGTAATTACTAAATAATTTTTCTCCCGGCTAAAGATTTGGTCAAGTTGCTGAAGAACTCCAAGTTAACGTCGTGTTAAAGTGTTGTCTGTAAGTTGCGTGTCACTAAATCACAGTTCATACAACAGATTCTATACAACTATTGATTATGATGGAAATAGTTATCTTAGTTAGCAAAATGATCATTAAAACCACCGAATATCAGCCGCGCACAGCACTGATGTATGTTACCTGAAACAATATTCTTCGCAACTCGTGCGTAATTAATTTCGGCTCCATACATCAGCTAGAAAAGTTTGTTATAAGGATCGTGCTATGAGCACTGTTTTTATAGAACCAATCTGATTCGAATTATTTTCATTAAAATGAGTTCGGAACCACCGGTGCACATTTATTTTTACACATTTGTATTACGTTCGGCATTTGTCTGCAGAGTTGCGTAATTTGAATTTGCCGCTGAGATAACTGTTAAGATGGCAGACAATTAATAGAGACTTTCTATTGTTAGGGCAAATAAGTAAGTATTTGAAATGCTTATTAAACTCTATAAACTCTACTTTCGTATTGTGCACTATTTAGACTTCATCAAGCAAACATTTGATTTGTTTCTAAGGAAAACACAGACAAAAACGCGATACAAATCGCTATCATCAATGGCTGCACTCCTTGCAGCGGAAAGAAATAATTAACACAGACAACGCTTAGTGAGTGAGGAATTAAAGTTACAAATAATTATTCACTCATATTTATAATAATAATGAACTATATCCTCTAATAATAATTACAGTTTCTTAACAAACTTCAGTTTGATACGCGACCGCAACCTACAAAAGCCAACCAGCAAAAGGTAAAAACAAAGGAAGGCAAACGCAGATCATAAAAGGAATTTACAATTATCATTGTCTTTGTATGATACACATCGATATGTCTGAATAGAATATTATATAAATAGAATATTATATAAATATATAAGAATATTATATAAATAATTAATATTTATCATCATTTTCACTGCTTTTTCATACGTCGAATGGATAATGTTTATAACTGTTAGAGGCATAATTTCCTCTCGTCGCACTGTAGCCAACAATTTATCACGTGGATATTACAGCATGTAGGAATATGGGGCAATGAACAGGCCAATCGGGCTTCCAAGAAGGCCTGCAGAGAGCAGGATGTGGTCCAGTGTCCTATTCCCCTGCAGTCTGTCATTTCTGCACTCCACAAGAAGTGCATGGAGTTGTGGGAGGAAGAATGGCGGGCGGTGACGGCCAATAAACTGCGTTTGGTGAAGTCAACAACTCGGCCGTGGCGTTCCTCCTGCCGGGTGCTCAGGCGGTGATGGAGATTTGCCCTGTGTTTTAGCTAGTGGTGAGACATGTGTGTCTAGGGTTTTAAAGTTTTGAGATGTGTCTGGACACTGGCCTAAACTTTTAGGCTGGAGGTTTTAGTGTATTGCGAAATGACTGGCTTCTCCCTTTTTCCTCGCGGTCAGCCAGCCACTACCTACCCACACCGCTTTGGTGTGGGTAGGCACATATTTTTCCAAGCTAGTTTCCTGTGTCTTACGTTCTGTTTTATCTTATTGTTCTGAGTCTTTTCTTGACACCCATCTCAATGTGTTACTGAGCGGGCCCTGATGACCTTACCGTCGTGCACCCTTAAAACCCTCTCCATCCATCCATCCATCACATGACCATGTTGGGAATGGAATTTCCCCAATTTGTTGGCATATCAATGCAGACTGTCCAATATGCCTACAAGGAATGGTGAATCACTAACAATCATGCAACATGGTGAAAAATAAGGCTAACCGACAGGGTTAAGTGGCAGACGTCATGCCCTGATAGTAAGAACCAGTTTCAAACTAATAAGGAATTTCTGCATGTCCATCACAACCCATTTCTGAGTGAACACTGCAAAGAGAACTGCATGCAGTGGACATTTGGAGTTGGATTCCTCACAAAAGGCCATAGCTCACAAAGGCACAGAAAGCTGCACTCTTGAATGGCCAAATAATACACGTGAGAAGTTATGATGATTGTGGATGCAAGGAACTCAACAGCATGGTCATCAGTACCCTAATGAAAAGTCAGGATGTTATTCTTGGGGGAGGCGCACAGAGGGGAGGGGGGCAGTAGTTTAATATGTTATAAAGTCCACCTCCCCTTCCCAGCTTCAGAGATGAGACCCAACAGTTCATAAAATGTCAGGACCATGGTAACACTGGTGTCAGTATCAGCAAGTATGGCTGGCAGGTCTTCATCCCAACTGAGGGCTACTCTTATGTACGTATATAAGACAAATGTAGCCAAAACATGCTAAACTTAAAAGTGGCACACCACAAAAGCCACAGAGTAATGGATCCTCCTGCCCACTTGAGAAGTATATTTGCAATAGATTCACTGGGAACACCTGAAAAATCACAATGCACCAACTTGAGCATAGCTGATGGGAGGCATGCAGTTAGGTCCAATTACTCTCTTCATTTTATGAGAAGCCTCAAGTTTTTGACAGTCCATTGGGACATATAAACAACAGCATGTGAAAGGTATAGTTCAGACTGGAAGTGCTTTTTAGTACTACGACTGTTGTAAAGTAAGTAATACTCTCTGCTTTCTCTCGTTCCATTGGGACTGAAGATGTTAACTTCTACAAGAATCTGCCATGCTCACTATTAACTGTTTTGCAAGAATCAGATCATATGGGAGACCTTGGTAGCCCAAGAGCATCTGGATTAAGTTGATATACTGTAGAATGGCCCACAATGTTGCACATACCAAGCTTGTTGGTATTTTGCACAACTTGTTCTGCTGGTAACAGGAACATGGTGGACAGCATATTCTTGTTTGCATGGGGTATGTAGGCCGGCATCAATTGCCAATTGTTTCATCTCTTTTATCAATTCCTGGAGAAACAGCACTGTTAAGTGTACCCATGGGTTGTTTGTAATGAAATTAGTTGCTGCTTCTTGATGATTGAATAACTGCAATGTGTACAACTCTTTGTAACATTCTCTACTGAAAGCATTTGAATTGCCTGGTAATTGAGATCATACTATGGGAAAAGGTCACCCTCAGGAAGTTTCTGCATAGCTTCTAAATCGACAAACAAGGGTAGCTTCCTTAAAGGATAGGTCGTGTCATGCATCATGGTCGTGCAATGTTGTACCCTGGATTAGTCTGAGACCTGTTGTTGCATGCCCCTTGGCACAGGGAATGTGTATGAATGACGTTAGAGCCCGTGCAAGATGACTTGGCACCTGTGCAGAAGCGCCTGTGCAGCCAAAAAAAAGGAAAAGAAAAGAAAGCCACCCTGAGCAGTTTTCATTAGTTCTTAAGTGTCATATATCTTATTACACAATGAACATACACAGCATTCAATATCATTTCAGGAAACATATGATTTTGCAATTCATACTTTGTCACTTGTAATCACTACTTAGCCCACACATGAAACTGAAATGTATTTGAACTTACGCTTTTTATAATATGAATGTTGTATACAGGGGTATTATGAAACTGACTATTGGGGTACTTTCTCACAGGCCCATCAAAAATGAAAAAGCACACATAAAACTGTTGACCTCAGAAGAAATCAGTGTTACTAGCATTTGACTGAGACAAAACGACAACTCATCTGGCACTGTTTAAATCTTTAAAAATGTAGACTGATTGCTTTATCACATGATGCACAATAGAAGTTTTCACCATACAGAGTGCATGATTTGGCTTAGTTGCAAGGAAGGTGCAAAGTGTAAAATAACTGCGAGTAATAATCTGGAGCAACCTAAAAGAAAGAAGTACATAAAACTAGTTGTAGGAAAATAGATGACAGGCTGAGATTCATTGGAATAATCCTAAGGAAATGTAATTCACACACAAAAGAGATAGTTCAAACAACTAATAAGTATTGTTCATCAGTTTAGGGTCCTCACCAGATATGTTAATGAAGATGCCATCATACAAAATAGGATCTCAGGTATGAGAGTGGCTCAAAGACTTCTTAAGTAATAGAACACAATATGTTGTCCATTATGGCAAAATGGTATTATCAGCACTGCCCCAGGGAAGTGTCATAGGACTTCTCTTATTTTCTATATACATAAATGATCTGGCAGACAAGAAGCAGCAGTCTGCAGCTATTTGCTGATGATGCTGTGATGTATGAGAAGGTGTCATTGTCGAGTGACTGTAGGAGGATACAACATAGTTTAGACAAAATTTCTATTTCATCTATGTGATAAATGGCAGCTAGCTCTAAATGTACAAAAATGTAAGTTAACGCAAGTCAGTAAAAAATAAAAAAAGAAAAAAAAAACACTCGACCCATTTTCAAATACAAGATTAGTACTGTGGTGCTTGACACAGTCACATCGATTAAATACCTGGGTGTAACTTTGCAAAGCAACATGAAATGTAATGAGCATGTAAGGATTGTAGTAGGGAAGGCAAATGATCCACTTCGGTTTATTGGGAGAATTTTTAAAAAGTGTGGTTTATCTGTAAAAGAGTCACAATAGTGTGACTCACTGTTGAGTATTGTTTGAGTGTTTGGGATCCACACCAGGTTGGATTAAAGGAAGACATCGACAAAATTCATGGAACCAGCATTTGAGTCTGACTGCAGAACAATTCTACTGCTGTGAAGGTACATTTTGCATAAGGACCATGACGATAAGATTAGAGAATTTAGGTTTCATATGGAAGCATATAGATAATCATTTTTTCTTGCTCTATTTACAAGTGGAACAGAAAACACAGTGACTAGTACTGGTAGGGGGTACCCTTCACCTCCCAACATACAGTCGCTTGCAGGGTATAGGGTATCCTTCATCATGCACCATATGGTCGCTTGCTGAGTATGTATGTTGATGTAAGTATAGATGAAGAAGGAAAAAATATTGCAGTTCTATCTCCTACTATTAATAACATTATTAGAGGTGGGGAGCAGGCAGGAGATGGGGAAGGAAATCAGATATGCCCTTTCCAAGTGGCCATCTCAGCATTAACCGTAAGTAATTTGGATAAATCATGTAAAAGCCTAAATCTGAATGACAGATTTGAACTGTCTCCTCCTGAATATTAGTTCAGTGTCCTGTCACTGTGCCACCTCACTCTTGGACAGTGTGGCTGGCCAGCCTTGGAATATTTACTTCAAACTTCATTTTCCATTGAGTGTCTCAAGCACTGTCCCATTATAACACCACCAATGTCTATGTGCCAAACCTGCCTGTCCTTCAGTATAGAAGCAATTCATTCTAGTAAAGGCTGCTTATAAGGGATGCCTTTGGCTGCTGAATAAACTGGTGTACCCATTGCACCATGTTAACCAGTGGGGAACATGGGAAGTGAGTTAGGTGCATGGTTGCTGGACTGTTTTAGAAGATGGAGTGCAGTTGCTTCACTCTCTTGACGTCCAGCCTGCACCCCAGGCCACTGATCCTGCACCCCAGGATTGGCCACCAATCACATAAACATGAAACACCACTTCTCCTGTTTCTTATTTCTTTATTATCTTTGACCACTCTTCTAGTATGGCAGTCAACCTCTACCTCGACCCCCAGGGTCCTGTATAACGTACACCAAGAATATATCCCAAGTTCAATAAATTTAACTGTTGCTGGTATGCTTTAAGTGTCTTTGCAGGTGTAAATACTGTTTTCAACTGTCTGTATCAGTGCACTAAGTTTTTGTGTTAGCTTTTTCACTGTAGCCCGAAATGCTGAAAATGTAGATTTTTTTGTACCTTACACATCCTTTTATGTTCACTGTATTGTATATAATCTTTAACTGCCCACAGTAAATGCAACAATCTCGACTACAGATAACATTCTGAATTGTAAAGCTGAGATGCTTGACAGGATGTGGCAGTTCGCCAAAGCGAAGTACTATTTTGGAGATTAACTTCAGGGTTACTGCTACCAAATGCTACAATTTCCATTTGTAATGCACTTCCTGGTCTAAGATTGCAAGCACATTCTTCTGACAATTGAGAGCTGTTCTGTTATATGGTCTCATTTTTATTTGTCAGGGTTCTAGAGGGCTGACCCAAAACTCTTGTTCAGTTAAGTGCTTTTGTGTTGTCCATCAAGCAACCCAACTCTTGTGAGAGTTTTGAATACATACAGTAGTGCTTTCCATAGAAGTCCTGTGCAAAACTACAAAGATACAAATTAACTTGGACAGACAGAGCTTACATAATATGACAAAGATGTGGCAGATGTCACAGAGGTTGCATCACAAACTACCTACATCTATATTTGTTCACTGTAAGCCACCTTACAGTTGTGGAAGGGGATGCTTTGAGTACCAGTATCATCCTACTCTCCTGTCCCTTTTTCTGTTTCATTCACAAATGATTCCCAGTGGTAACAACTGTTGGTAAGCTGCTCAAAGTTTCCTTATTTTCTAGTTATGCTCATTTTTCAAGATGTGTGTTTCCTGACTCTTAAAAAATCAAACAATGGAAAATCCAGGATGGTGTCACAAATAAAGCTGTCAACCATTAAGGTCTTTGTCAACAATAGATACACACACACACACACACACACAAGCGCGCGCCACTGCAGTCTCAGGCAACTGAGAAGCAACTGCAACAAGAATCAATGTGAGGTTGTGGGACAAATATTTGGTACTTGAGTGGTCCTGGTATATTCGTTGAAGGTGGCTGAACATGCATTGATCTGAATCTATTGTATTAAGGAGTATAACCTGTTAAAGTAGGCAGTGTGATGCAAACGTTCACTTCACCGTGTTAAAATAGCAAGGGAAGAAGATCTATAACTTTGAATGGTATGTGACCACATTGCTGTCCCGTTTCCCTCATATTCTTCCACAGAGAGTGAACATACAGGGTGTCCCATTTATTTTGACTACCCTAAATAACTGTTTGTCCAGATGCAAATTAAAAAGTGTTTCAAGCAGCTGTCAGGGGGACATCAATCACCATGATTGTCTTCATTGTAGCTTTGTTTTTTACAAAGATATGAACAGCGGTATGACTTTTTTAAATGGCACCCTGTATTTTTTATTCATTAATTCATTTCTTCTCCTAAAGACCCATTCAAAAATGTATCACAGTGTACCATTCACGCTTAGTGCAGGTACTCAGGGTAATGGAACACATCCACATGCTGACGTTGACAGAAGACAAATGACAAAATAAGTAGAATGCACACCTGTCATTCCGTCAACCATCGTCAGTTGAAGAGTTGTGTGAGTAGAATGTACACCAACGAAGAGAAGTTAGAAATGCTACTCATCTATGGGGAATGTAAGTTAGCAGAACAGTAATTGCAATACTGTTTTCTTATGTATGGGTACATTTAGTACCATGAACCATGGACCTTGCCGTTGGTGGGGAGGCTTGCGTGCCTCAATGATACAGATAGCCGTACCGTAGGTGCAACCACAACGGAGGGGTATCTGTTGAGAGGCCAGACAAATGTGTGGTTCCTGAAGAGGGGAAGCAGCCTTTTCAGTAGTTGCAGGGGCAACAGTCTGGATGATTGACTGATCTGGCCTTGTAACATTAACCAAAATGGCCTTGCTGTTCTGGTACTGCGAACGGCTGAAAGCAAGGGGAAACTACAGCCGTAATTTTTTCCGAGGGCATGCAGCTTTACTGTATGATTAAATGATTATGGCATCCTCTTGGGTAAAATATTCCGGAGGTAAAATAGTCCCCCATTCGGATCTCCGGGCGGGGACTATTCAAGAGGATGTCGTTATCAGGAGAAAGAAAACTGGCGTTCTACGTATCAGAGTGTGGAATGTCAGATCACTTAATCGGGCAGGTAGGTTAGAAAATTTAAAAAGGGAAATGGATAGGTTAAAGTTAGATATCGTGGGAATCAGTGAAGTTCGGTGGCAGGAGAAACAAGACTTCTGGTCAGGTGACTACAGGGTTATAAACACAAAATCAAATAGGGGTAATGCAGGAGTAGGTTTAATAATGAATAGAAAAATAGGAATGCGGGTAAGCTTCTACAAACAGCATAGTGAACTCATTATTGGGGCCAAGATAGATACGAAGCCCACACCTACTACAGTAGTACAAGTTTATATGCCAACTAGCTCTGCAGATGACGAAGAAATTGAAGAAATGTATGATGAAATAAAAGAAATTATTCAGATAGTGAAGGGTGATGATAATTTAATAGTCATGGGTGACTGGAATTCGGTAGTAGGAAAAGGCAGAGAAGGAAACGTAGTAGGTGAATATGGATTGGGGAAAAGAAATGAAAGAGGAAACCACCTGGTAGAATTTTGCACAGAGCACAACTTAATCATAGCTAACACTTGGTTCAAGAATCATAAAAGAAGGCTGTATACATGGAAGAAGACTGGAGATACTGACAGGTTTCAGATAGCTTATATAATGGTAAGACTGAGATTTAGGAACCAGGTTTTAAATTGTAAGACATTTCCAGGGGCAGATGTGGACTCTGACCACAATCTATTGGTAATGAACTGTAGATTAAAACTGAAGAAACTGCAAGAAGGTGGGAATTTAAGGAGATGGGACCTGGATAAACTGACTAAACCAGAGGTTGTACAGAGTTTCAGGGAGAGCGTAAGGGAACAATTGACAGGAATGGGGGAAAGAAATACAGTAGAAGAAGAATGGGTAGCTTTCAGGGATGAAATAGTGAAGGCAGCAGAGGATCAATTAGGTAAAAATACGAGGACTAGTAGAAACCCTTGGGTAACAGAAGAAATATTGAATTTAATTGATGAAAGGAGAAAATATAAAAATGCAGTAAATGAAGCAGGCAAAAAGGAATACAAACATCTCAAAAATGATATTGGCAGGAAGTGCAAAATGGCTAAGCAGGGATGGCTAGAGGACAAATGTAAGGATGTAGAGGCTTATCTCACTAGGGGTAAGATAGATACTGCCTACAGGAAAATTAAAGAGACCTTTGGAGAAAGGAGAACCACTTGCATGAATATCAAGAGCTCTGATGAAAACCCAGTTGTAAGCAAAGAAGGGAAAGCAGAAAGGTGGAAGGAGTATGTAGAGGGCCTATACAAGGATGATGTACTTAAGGACAATATTATGGAAATGGAAGAGAATGTAGATGAAGATGAAATGGGAGATATGATATTGCGTGAAGAGTTTGACAGAGCATTGAAAGACCTGAGTCGAAACAAGGTCCCCAGAGTAGACAACATTCCATTATAACTACTGACAACCTTGGGAGAGCCAGGCCTGACAAAACTCTACCATCTGGTGAGCAAGATGTATGAAACAGGCGAAATACCCTCAGACTTCAAGAAGAATATAATAATTCCAATCCCAAAGAAAGCAGGTGCTGACAGATGTGAAAATTACCGAACTATCAGTTTAATAAGTCACAGCTGCAAAATACTAACACGAATTCTTTACAGACAAATGGAAAAACTGGTGGATGCGGATCTCTGGGAGGATCAGTTTGGATTCTGTAGAAATATTGGAACACATGAGGCAATACTGACCCTACCACTTATCTTTGAAGAAAGATTAAGGAAAGGCAAACCTACATTTCTAGCATTTATAGACTTAGAAATAGCTTTTGATAATGTTGATTGGAATACTCTTTTTCAAATTCTGAAGATTGCAGGGATAAAATACAGAGAGCGAAAGGCTATTTACAATTTGTACAGAAACCAGATGGCAGTTATAAGAGTCGAGGGACATGAAAGGGAAGCAGCGGTTGGAAAGGGTGTGAGACAGGGTTGTGGCCTATCCCCGATGTTATTCAATCTGTACATTGAGCAATCAATAAAAGAAGCAAAAGAAAAGTTCGGAGTAGGTATTAAAATCCATGGAGAAGAAATAAAAACTTTGAGGTTCACCGATGACATTGTAATTCAGTCAGAGACAGCAAAGGACTTAGAAGAGCAGTTGAACGGAATAGACAGTGTCTTGAAAGTAGGGTATAAGATGAACATCAACAAAAGCAAAACGAGGATAATGGAATGTAGTTGAATTAAGTCGGGTGATGCTGAGGGAATTAGATTAGGAAATGAAACACTTAAAGCAGTAAATGAGTTTTGCTACTTGGGGACCAAAATAACTGATGATGGTCGAAGTAGAGAGGATATAAAATGTAGATTGGCAATGGCAAGGAAAGCGTTTCTGAAGAAGAGAAATTTGTTAACACTGAGTATAAAATTAAGTGTCAGGAAGTTGTTTCAGAAACTATTTGTATGAAGTGTAGCCATGTATGGAAGTGAAACGTGGACGATAAATAGCTTAGACAAGAAGAAAATAGAAGCTTTCGAAATGTGGTGCTACAGAAGAATGCAGAAGATTAGATGGATAGATCACATAACTAATGAGGAGGTATTGAATAGAATTGGGAAGAAGAGGAGCTTGTGGCACAACTTGACTAGAAGAAGGGATCGGTTGGTAGGACATGTTCTGAGACATTGAGGGATCACCAATTTAGTATTGGAGGGCAGTGTGGAAGGTAGAAATCGTAGAGGGAGACCAAGAGATGAATACACAAAACAGATTCAGAAGGATGTATGTTGCAGTAGGTACTGGGAGATGAAGAAGCTTGCACAGGATAGAGTAGCATGGAGAGCTGCATCAAACCAGTCTCAGGACTGAAGACCACAACAACAACAACACATTTAGTACAGTAGCTTAGGCCTTTTAAATAGTGTTGTGTATAGTAGGCATACAAACTGCATCGACATAACGTTTCTTTTATTGTTGTTGTTGTTGTTGTTGTTGAAGGTAAGCAAAATGCTATGCAGGCAGCAGAACTGTACAGAGAGCAATATCCTGACAAGAACCCACCTTCCTGATGCATGTTTTCTCATCTTCTTGTGATGCTTCAGGAAACAGGAAGATTCATCCCATAACAACACAATAATTGCAGCACTTTCACAGACGAATCTGCCAAAGTTCTGTTCTCGCTTCTGTTGCTATGAATCCACTTGTGAGCACACGGCAGCTTGAACACGAGATTGGCATTCCTAAAGCCAGTGTACATTGTATTCTTAAACGTCACTGGTTCCACCCTTACCATGTACACCTACATCAAGAATTGCACGGGAATGATTTCCAGAATGGTGTACAGTTTTGTCAGTGGGCACAGCAGCAAATCCTCGCCAACCTGAACTACTTCTCCAATGTTCTATTTCCTTCTCACACAAAGGACAGGTAATTACAAGGAACATGCATTATTGGTCCAGCAACAACCCATGATGGCTTAGGCAGGTGGAACATCAGCATCAATGGAGAGTTAATGTCAGGGTAAGATGCTTGGTACTACAATTATTGGCCCTTATTTCAACAATGGTAGTCTAAACGGCACAGTGTATGCCAACTTCCTCAGACGAATTCTTCTTCCTCTTCTGGATGAAGTGTCGTTAATAACTAGAATGCAACCGAAGGAATCCTGCCAGATGGATTGGTCGAGAAGGAACAGTTACTTGGCCTGCTACGTCACCTGATTTCAATCCTCTGGAGTTTTTTCTTTGGGGATGCATTAAAGACGTTGTTTATAGTGATATTCCAACAACTCCAGAGGACATGCAGGAATATATCGTGCTTGCTTGTAATTCTCTTCAGCAGGCAACACTGGAAGCAGTAAATAATTCTTTCACTCAATGAAGCCACCAGTGTATCGATGTCCAGGGTCACCACTTGGAGCACCTTTGAATGTTCTACTCCTGGGCAATGGCACAGGAGAGAAAGTCAATTTTGTGTTATGTTTTTACCTGATTTTCATGTCTGCCCCCAGTAGCTGAATGGTCAGCATGACAGATTTTCAATCCTCTGGACCCAGGTTCGATTCCCAGCTGGGTCAGGGAATTTTCTCCACCCAGGGACTGGGTGTTGTGCTGTCCTCATCATCATCCTCTCATCCTCATCGACTGCAGGTCACCGAAGTGATGTAAATTGAAAGACTGGCACCCGCCAAACAGCCTGCCCGACAGGGGGCCCTAGCCCCGAGTTTGTGATCCCAGGCTCAAAGTCATTGTTGTGTTATGTAATTAATAAGTTTGTGTTTCAGTGAATGGTACACTGTGACACATAATACTTGTCGCAAATTAAATTCTTAGTTTAGGAGAAAGAGAATACGGCCTAGAAAGTGGATGTGAAAAAGATGAATTATCGCATTAAGGTTAACTGGGAACAAATTTAAGGTTTGAAGAATTTTATTTGTATTTAATTTAAACTACAACACAGTGAGGTTTGTATGAAGAGGCTAAATTTAATTTTTACTTTTAAACGACAAAAAATGAGTAACATAATATTTGTATATAATGTGCAATGTGCAGTTTTGTTCACTTATATGAAATGACAAATAGGAAACAAATATAAGGGAACAAGCAACAAATTAATACTTTGCAAGCCTATGTCCGAGGGCTTCCCCCCAGTCATTTCCGGTGAGGTTCTCCTCTTGCTACCTGTGATGGTCGTTCGCTGCAGTACTAGAAACCAGGATCTGTTTACCTTAAGGCTTTCCTCTTTCTTGTTGAAAATGTTCACTTGTTTTTGTATTTCTACAGCTTCTCTGAACAAGCAAATGTGATAGTGCTTCTCTACAGCCAGAACTTCCGTGTCGGTGAATTTTATTACATGGCCGGTCTCACTCAGTGCATGCTCCGCCACGGCAAATTTTTCCACCTGCCCCAACCTGCAATGTCACTTATGTTCTTTGATCCTGGTGTTGATTGATCATCCAGTCATTCCGACATAAATCTTTCCACATGTGAATGGAATACGGTATATTCCCGACATTGCGAGTTGGTCCTTTTCTCCTTTGCCGATCTAAGACACACTTTTATCTTCCTCGTCAGTTTGAAAATCGTCTTTATGCCGTGTTTGTGCAATATATGGCCGATTCTGTCCATCACTCTGGGAATGTATGGCAGAAAGGCCGTACCTGATGTTTCTTTTTCTGATTCCATACTTCGCCGAGTGTTTGGCTCTGTTACACTTTTAATATAACTTGTGGAGTACCCATTGCTCCTCAGAACACTTTCCAGGTGTTGCATTTTGCGTCTTGGATGCTGTGGCTCACATATTCATCCTGCTTGCATTATGACCGTATTAATCATGCCTCTTTCCTGGCTCGGATGGCGGTTTGATAGTTTGTGTAGGTATCGGTCCTCATGTGTCGGTTTTCGATACACGCTGTGTCCTAAGTTTTCACCATCCCTTGTGACCAGCAAATCTATAAATGGCAGTTTTTTGTCCTTTTCTACTTCCATAGTAAATTTTATGTTGGCATGGAGGCTGTTCAAGTGTCTTAGGAAGTCACCGAGCTGTTCTTCACCATGGGTCCACACAGCAGAAGTATCATCGACGTACCTGTACCACACCTTAGGTTTGCCAAGTCGCCATGTCCAGTGCCTGGGCTTCGAATTGTTCCATTAAGAAATTGGCCACCACTGGGCTAAGAGAACTACCCCTGGTGACGCCCTTCCGGCTGTTCGTAGAAAACGCCATTCCACGTGAAATAGCTTGTGACGAAACAGGCATGGAAGAGCTTTGTGATGTCTTGTGGGAAAATGGAGCAATGTGCTCCAGAGCGTCACTGAGTGGCACTTTCATAGACAGAGAAACTACATCGAAGCTGACCAGGATGTCGTTTGGTGCAAGTTTCAGTTTCTTCAGCTTTTCATGAAAGGTCCTGACTCCTTTACGTATGTGTCTGTCTTTCCCACATGTGGCTGGCAAAGTGTTTTGCCAGTTTATACGTCGGTGAGCCAGGATCGATAACTATTGGTCTTAGTGGAACGTTGTTCTTATGGATCTTATGTAAGCCGAGGTGGTAGGGCTTCTGTGTTGCGCAGGTTTCTCTGCATGTCCGCTGGCATAGAAGATGCCTTGATTAATCGATTTGTATTCCGTGTGATACGCTGCGTGGGATCTGCACTTAGTTTTCGGTACGTCGTCGGATCTAATAGCTCTCGGATTTTTTGCTCATAATCTTCAGTCTTCATTACGACGGTCGCATTCTCCTTATCAGCAGGCAGCACCAATATACTCTTGCCGGCTTGAGACTCTTAATGGCTTGTAGCTCTTCTTTCTTCAGGTTGCAAGATGGTGGCTTTGCTCGGTGCGGTATTCTGGCTGTTTCAATGTGTATTTTCTCTGCCCTTTCACAAGGAAGGGTCCGAATGGCTGCTTCAGTGTTGGCAATGATGTCCTCCATAGGTATAGTTCTCGGGATGATAGCAAAATTCCTTCTTTTTTGAAGAACAAACACTTCCTCTTCCGTCAATTGACGTTCAGTGAGGTTGACTACTGTGTGTGACATGTCGGGAATCATCTTGTCGATCTGCTTCCGGCATTTTTCAAACCTTTTCTTCTGTTGCTCAGTGCAGTGCACGAGTTCGTTCTGCATGCTCCTGTGAGTGATGCTGTTGATTTTGTCCCAGTCGTTTCGATGCATTCTGCTACTTAGTTGATAGAAAATGTCCAAAAGTTCCTTATCCGTTCTAGCCAAGTCTCTCCATGTTTTGGAAGGCATCGCCATGGGTAGTCCTCTCAGCCCAGTGGTGGCCAACTTCTTCATGGAACAATTCGAAGCACAGGCACTGGACATGGCAACTTCCAAACCTAAGGTGTGGTACAGGTACGTTGATGATACTTTCATTGTGTGGAGTCATGGTAAAGAACAGCTCGGTGACTTCCTACGACACTTGAACAGCCTACATGCCAACATAAAATTTACTATGGAAATAGAAAAGAACAAACACCTGCCATTTCTAGATTTGCTGGTCACAAGGGATGGTGAAAACTTAGGACACAGCATGTATCGAAAACCGACACATGAGGACTGATACCTGCACAAACTATCAAACCACCATCCGAGCCAGAAAAGAGGCATGATTAATACGGTCATAATGGAAGCGGGATGAATATGTGAGCCGCAGCACCTCAGACACGAAATGCAACACCTGGAAAGTGTTCTGAGGAGAAATGCGTACTCCAAAAGTTATATTAAAAGTGTAACAGAGCCGAACACTTGGTGAAGTAAGGAATCAAAAAAAGAAACATCAGGTATGGCCTTTCTGCCATACATTCCCAGAGTGATGGACAGAATCGGCCATATATTGCACAAACACAGCGTAAAGACGATTTTCAAACCGACGAGGAAGATAAAAGTGTGTCTTAGATCGGCAAAGGAGAAAAGGACCAACTCGCAATGTCGGGAATATACCGTATACCATTCACATGTGGAAACGTTTATGTCGGAATGACTGGATGATCAATCAACACCAGGATCAAAGAACATAAGTGACATTGCAGGTTGGGGCAGGTGGAAAAATTGGCCGTGGCAGAGCACACACTGCGAGACCAACCATGTAATAAAATTCGCCGACACGGAAGTTCTGGCTGAAGAGAAGTGCTTGTTCAAAGAAGTTGTAGAAATACAAAAACAAGAGAAACATTTTCAACAAGAAAGAGGAAAGCCTTAAGGTAAACAGATCCTGGTTTCCCGTACTGCACGGAACGACCATTGCTGGTAGCAAGAGGAGAGCCGTACCGGAAATGACTGAGGAGAAGCCCACGGACGTAGGCGCGCCAGGTACATATAGTCTGCAGCCACGAGCTCGGCTCCAGTTCACCACCAGCAATGGAGGGTGAAGCTTTGACAATGCCAACCATTTGTGCTGGTGAAATGTCAGTAAAATCATTAGATGAATGTCAGCCAAAGAAACTGATACAGAAGCCAATAGGCTGTTTGTCAGCAAGTGGCCACTAAAGCCTTAACAATTTTGTACAAATTAATAATATTAAGCATTGCTATGAGGCAAAGGCAAGAAACAATAATGATACAGAAGTTCAGTAGGGATCTAAACTAACCATAATTCTCAAAATCAGCAAATCTGTGACAATTTTTTTGCTGTATGTAGAATGCAAGTAATCAGGTTCATGACTGGATTCTCATCCAGAAATTTCTGTTTAAACTAAGCTGTTTCAAAAACTATGCAACAGAAAGAGAAATATTCATGCAAGTGTGTGACTGGTGTGCTAGCCCTCACTTGGTTAAATTACATTTGGCACGGTCAATCAATTGCCTTCACGGACATTGGCAATATTTCCATCTGGACTTATTATTCAGTAGTACATTTTTATGAGCTCTGCCCTCCCTTTTGCAGATAGACTAGACCAAATTCTATCCTGCTGCTCAAGCTTTCTAGCGAATGAGTTCACTGAAAAGACATAGGAGACAAAGTGGGGGCAGATAATCTATCTTACTCAGCAGGGTGGAATATCACTCTTGCCATTACCTATCTATACTATAAGCTTCACTTTCTCTTGTGCTATGGAACCTAGCCTGTTTTGTTCTTCCAGTTACTTAACCAAAGAGACAATTAACACATTCCTGGTGACATCTTGTAGAATTATCCCCTTCCTGGAAAGCAGTACACTGAGAGTGGAGTTTCAGATACTCCGAATCAGGATACGAGTTCAAATCTTTCAATTCCTGCAGTTCCCACTTGGAAATACACATGCTGATGAAAAAGTTATGCAGCTGGAAGAAATATTTTGATGTAGATACAACTCTTACACATATGTACCAACAGCAGGAATGTAAATGGTTATTGCTCCAATCATCTTTAACTGTTATCACAGCAATCATGCTTCAGTGCTGTCACCACACACGATATTATCAGTTCTGACAAGCCACATAATGGCAAGTGTGCACCGTGGAAGACAAAAAAAGAATACCACATGCTCATGCAAGATATTACCACAGAGTTTAAAAGGGCTGTCATTCTGGGTTCGCATCTGGCTGGCTAGTTAAATATTGAAACATCCTTGCATTTATGTGTTCACCTCAGACAATGGTCTGATATTAGACTGAATTTGAATAAGACGCAAAAAGTGTGTTGGGAAGGTTCTGGCTGACTGAACCTGATTGCACAAAAGGAGGAATTCCCCATCACACAGCAGCACATTGTAGTGCTTCCACATCTACACCTTCTAAGGCGTAAAGTCAAGTGCCAGCATGTCAGTTGGGAACGACAGGTAAGAGAAGGCTGTGAGAAGAGATCAGCCAATCGCTCCACTCACTGACTGACCTCCCTTCCAGGACGACAATGTGATAGCAGCAGTCCCTATGTGAAGATGACATAAGTTCCACATCTGACTGGTTGCGGCTCACTTGGATGGCAGTTTCAAGATTAGCCACTTTGACAGCAGTTCAGGAAAAACTTTTGTCAGTTAAAGATCAGCAGTTACTGCAAAGAATGATTACTTCGTATGTAACCCTTTGCTTGCAAAATGTGTGTAGTTGCCAAAGTTAAATATCTATAATTTTTTATTGTAATAAAACTCATTAATACAAGTTGTTTGATTGTTTTTCTAGTGAACCAAGTCAGCAGTATTCCTAGACACAACAAGATTGACGCTGAGGATGGACAAATACGACTGGTCGGCAGTCAGTGGGTGATGTCTGAAGTGGTCACTGTAATATGTAGATATCTACTAATACCACTATTGCTGGTCCCTCTTCTATCACAAGTGAGGTAGATTATTCCTACACATCAGTCACGGGCCTGAAGATGGCATAATTAATTGCCGAAACTGGTTGCCAAATAATATAAGGTTGAAAATAGACAGCTGAAAGGTGTTTAATTTGACATCATTTCCTATGACCAGGTTGTAGACTCCCTAGCTAATTATTATGACCAATAAGTGAATGTGGTGGCAGCTATTCTAGTTCAGTATGATTCAGGTGCTGTAGTGGCTGATAAATTTGAGAGGCCACCAAATTTTCAGGTTCTCTAACCAGGCACCTACATCAGTGAATAGAATTAAGTCATGCCCTCAGTGCTATTCATGGCACAAACGCCAAGATTGCCCATCCAGGCATGCACAGTGTTATGCTTGAGGCTAGAAAGGTCAAGTACAATCTGCATGTTTGCAACGGAACAAACACAATAATTCTGCCCGCTCACACAAATCTAGTCACAGGGCCCAACTAATCAATGCAATGTAGTCAAAGCCTGCTGCAGCCACTAGCAAAACTAGCAAGCAAACAGTTTCTTTAGTGCTATGTCAGTCCCACAAACTTTTTGTTCATTTGGATCTTGATGGAAAATGGGAACACATATGAACTGTTAGGCCTGTCTAAAACTAGCACGCACCTGGCGGCTTATAATGGACAAGACATTCCTGTTCTCAGAAAATGTACTTTGCCTGCCATGTATCACTCACGTGCATGAACTATGACGTTCACTGTGCTACAATCACGCAATTTTGAGAACATATTTGGTCTCGATTCACTTGATCTGTTTCGCTTTCAAATTCAGAACAAGTTGTTGTCAGTGACTGCATTCACTGCCAAAGACAGAATAGCTAGATCGCTGAAAGAATTCCCTGAACTCTTTTCTGAAGGTTTAGCCAAGGCTAACAGTTTTGTTGCACATATTATAATGGAAGACAACGTTCAGCCAAAATTTTGCAAGGTCAGAACTATTCCCATTGCATTACAGGACAAAATGGCTGCTGAACTTCAAGAATTGCAAGATAGCACAGCTTTGTGCCCATACAAGATAATCAATGGACAGATCGACTGGTTTTGCTCCAAGTCACATGTGCTTCTGAGTTGGCTTTAAGTCTACAGTCAAACCTCAAACTGTGATTGATACTCATCCACTGCCACGCACAGAGGATCTCTTGGACACACAAAAACTGATTTGTGCAATGCATATCTTCAAATACCACTAGATGAATAATCTCAAACCGTGTGCGTTGTGAACACTCATTTGGGCTTGTTCAAGTATTTGTGTTTGCCTTTTGGCAGTGTTTCTGCACCTGTCATTTCCCAATGGTATTTGGAACAGCTGACTGGTTATGTACCAAACTATTTGGACGATATTACCATAGCAGGTCATACACCTAAAGAACACATTACAACTTTGCGTGTTTTGTTTCTTTTGTTATCTGGTGCAGGACTAAAGTGTAGATTGGAGAAGTGTGATTTTTTTAAAGCTGAGTTGCAGTATCTTGGTCATGTCATAAACAGTCAAGGTGTGCATCCTCTTCAGTCACCTTTGTTAGCCATATGTGACCTGCCAGTTTCTCACAACGTCACAGAATCGCAGTCAGTCTCAGGGAAATTGAACTATTATATTCAGTTCATACCAAATGCTGCACAAATTTCAGCTCCATTGCATCGCTTGAGTCGCAAGAATGTCCCCTTTGTTTGGACAGAGGAGTGCCAAGAAGCTTTTCAAATACTTAAGAGATATATTGCTCAGTGATCGACGCCTGGTTCACTTTCATCCTGAAAAACCAGTTGTGTTGCAAGTTGACACTTCTTCTTATGGAATCGGCGAAGTGCTTTTGCACAGAATTGGTGATAATGACAGGCCTATTGCTTTTGCATTTAAAGTGTGGTCCAAAGCGCGTGCAACTATTCACAAATAGAGAAAGAGGCTTTGGTTATTGTGTATGGTGTTACCAAATTCCATGACTATTTGTATGGCAGAAAATGCTACTTAGTAATGGATCATAAGCTACTGCAGTCCTTGTTTCATCTGATGAAGCCAGTTCCTGTATGAACTGTCCAAAAATTGCAAAGATTGGCTCTTTTGTTGTCTCAACAGCAGTATAAGGTTGTGTATTGTCCAACAGCTCAACATGGTAATGCGGACGTACTTACATATCTTCTGATTGGCCCTGATACAGACTTTGACACTTCCGATGCATCTTCTTGTCACATCGATGTTCACAATTCTGAATTGCTTCAATCCTCACCTCTGAACAATAGGAAAATTGCACATGTAAGTAAGCAGATTCAGATTTGGACTTTTGCTAAAATACATTCGCACATCTTGGCCTCACTCACTGCAAACTCTGTACTGTGCAGATTCTTTGCATGTTGGCATAGCTTCGCTATATGTTAAGGTGGGATTCTTGTTTAAAATGACAGTGGACCATCACGAGTTGATTCCTAAAGTTTTGCAAAAAGACATGTTACAGTTACTTCACCAAGGACACTGGGGGATTGTTTGCACAAAACAGTTAGGGCATCGACACTGTCGTGGCAGGGTATGGACACCCAAATAGAAGAGATAATGTCACAGCGTCACATGCATGTGCAGAAACACTTGCCATTTGTCCCTTTCCACACATTAAACAAAATATCAATTTTACACAATAACCTAACAAATGATAAACTGATGGTGACAAGTGTGTAAGGGAAACATAACAGAAATAAGAGACTTGGGCTATAATAAAAATATAAGTACAATCCATTTTTATTTAATATATACATATTAAATTACAAAATGTCTTACAGTATTTACAATTATTTGCACTGTCAAAGTCTTATTGATACAGCTCAACAGCACTTTATCCAGTATTGTGATAAATTCCTATGGCGCAATCATTTCAGGATGATTAACCTGCTCAAGTTCTATTACTCTCTCTTCTCTGTCTCGCTCTCAAACACACACACACACACACACACACACACACACACACACACACACACACAGGGAGGGAGAGAGAGAGAGAGAGAGAGAGAGAGAGAGAGAGAGAGAGAAATTTTCACAAAATTTCAACAGCAAAGACGTGCAGGGTTTTACACAGTTGACGTATTAACATTCCAGGCTATATAATTTCACGTTAGTAAATTTATCGGTAAAAAGAGCTTCTCCAAGATGTTCTTTTATAACACAAAGTAGGATGACAGCTGTACTCTTGGTTTTAATAGCAGCACATTTCAAATTTTCACAGGCTTCTTCTGAAATCTGTCACACATTGCAACACTGATGCCACAAAGATGTGGCATTATGTTCTTCTATTCAATGTCTACGACCGGCTTCCTTTTTCCTCTTCAGAAGATTAAGTTCCCCCTGTTGCATAGCTGCACTACCAAAAATTTCCTTAACCTTCTCTTTGCGTTCCAGGTCACTACAAACAAACATTTTTCATTGAAAAACAACTTTTATTAAAAATCTGTTCAAATAATTAATCAATACACTGCACAGAATCCGTATGATAAATAATCAGAAAAGCAATCTAGTAAGTGTTCACAACAGAGGCAGCAAGACTGCAACAGTAAGATTACAGCTGTCCATAACACTCAATTATCATCATCACAGCTCCCTTACAAATATGATTGAGCTGCAAAGTTTCACTCACTAGACAAAATATGTATGTATTGTACCATTTGCTAAAGCATTAGTGGCAAATTACTATGCTGTGATATCGATTAATATTATTACATCAGAAAACAAACATCACACTCAAAGAGGGAAATGCAAACACTAAACAGTGATTTACTGGGAGGATTCTAGGAAGGCATGGCTGTTCAATAAGTACATAACTTATAGGATGCAAATGAGATGCCCACATGATACATCAACAAGTAATACTCACCTGTCTGGCATCTATATCAGGATGGATTGAAAGAAGAAGGCACAAAAGTTTAATCTAAAATTTCAGGATTTGTGACCGCTTCATTTGGTAGATACACACATATTGCAGGGCACATAGTATACTGCAACGGATGCTGGACAAGAAATGTATCACACTGTGTGTTAAGGATTGACCTAAATATTTTGAGCATCCACATTTCAAGAAATTCTGAATGCACATTGCTTGCACCTCACATAAGCTATTGTGATAAACTTACAAAAATTGTGACATGTGGAACCATACAACAGTTACACACCGATGATAACTATGAACAGACTGAAAAGTGGAGAGAGTAATTACGGGTATTAGGTACCCAATGCCATACATCAAGTGCTTACAGTGTATGAATTAAGATGTAGGAGTTACACTTTCTAACACTATAGTCATTGTAGAAAACCTAGTACATGTGGGGGAAAAAAGGACAAAAATTTTGTTTATTATCACATAAGGAGGTGTAATAAAAAACCATCAATAACAGAAGGTAATTCTTAATGTTTTGATCTTTGCAACTTTTCTTCAAAAGCTCAGAGACAAATGTATTTATTATTTATTTAATCTTATAAATGTTTCTCTAAGTAAATGTGCATAAATGTAAGATAATGCTTATCACAAAAAGAAAAAAAAACAACTGTTTCTGATTACATATTTAGTAGCAAACCTTTTGGGCACCTTAAATCAAGTAGATACTTAGCAGTTATACTAAGAAGCAATACAAAATGGGACAGTCACATAATATCAGTAACAGAGAAGGTGAATGGTAGGCTTGGATTTCTTGGAAGACCTGTTGAAAAATACAATGCATCTATAAAAATAACCACATACATGGTGCTTGTGTGACCAATTCAAGAGGACTCTCACAGTGTTTGGGAGTTCTTATCAAACAGATGTCAAATGAATTCAGATATGCTACTAGGATATTAACAGTTTGGCAAAGACCATATGAAAGTGTAACAAAATTGCTTAGGGCACTTAAATGTGAAGAAAGACGATCCAGTTCTAGAAACAACCTGGAAGGTAAATCTAGGGAACTGCATCTGAAGTAGATGTGTGATCATTATGTTGCCACCATTACATATCTTGCATAGGGATTATAAGAATAAGATCAGAGAGATTAGGGAATGCACAGAAGTACACAGGTAGTCATGTTTCCCTCACTGAATATGCGAGACAGCACCTCCTGAAATGTTAATTACATGGTCGGTATTTTCTTGATACAGAAATGTTGAAAATCAAGGAAAATCCATTTTTCAAATTCAGTTAAAATGAATGATGCAATGGCAAAAGACACTACTGCAACCTTAACATCACACCTCCACCCCATCCTCCAGCCAACCAAAGCAATGCAAAACACGTTCATCAAAGCCAAAAGCATCACACAAAGTATGATAATGTAGATCTGATGAATCAAGTGAATGTTATAGAGAGATTGTGTGAAAATGTAGAGCACACAGGGCAATGCCATTAAACAAGTCGACGACTTTAAAAGTACATTGCATTGAGTGAAGAAAACATTGTCTTTCACGAGCTGTCAAAAACTGCTGCTGTTGTTGGTATTAACAATTAATTATAATTTAAACACTGGGCTTTATTATGAGTACCTAGAATGGTAATGAACAGACATAATATGTAAAACTAACAGAAATGTCCCTACTCTGCAAAAAACTGTGGCTTGAGCAAATATTTTAAGTAGGTCTTTTTATAAGTTCTGTCTTTCCTAACATGTCAAAGTGTACACTGACAGTTGTGAGAGAATGCTTACCTACTTGCCTTAAGAATCATCGCCTATTAACAATGACAATGTCACCATTATTATGCTACATTATTCATTTTCTTTTTAATTTCCAACCTGAAGACAACTTCAACAGTACCATTGCTCTTAAGTACAGAAGACCCCCTCACCAACCATAAGAGTACTTTTTATGTATTATATAGTGATTGCAATTGTGAGATGTAATTAAGTTAAAAGAAATTTTTATTAATAGCAACAAATTCCACAAAGAAATAAAGGTCTTTGAAGACGACTTTGTAAGATGTCAGGTTATCTACTTCGTAGAACATTCTTGCTGCTTGTTCAACTTAAGCCTCAATATTAAAAAAGTTAATTCTGCAGATTAACAGGGAGTGAAAGAATACCAAACCAGATAACATTAGTTTGTTTGCAGGTTAACACAAAAAGAGTACAAAACATGCCAAATCATGCTTTGTGATCAGCTTATGTGTGTACTGATTACACTTTAGCTTGTAATCCACCTGAAAAAAGATAACATTAGAGTCTGGTGTGATACTGGTCATTATATGGACCACATGGAAAGACAACAACTGACAGTGACAGCAAGCTACATCAACTACACTGTTTTTGAAGGAACTGTCCCAGCAACAATGTAAATGGTTTAGAGAAACAGCACAAAATCTAAACTGTGATGGTTAGTTGAGGATCTGAACTGCACGTCCCCTGAAAACGAGTCCAGAGCCTTAAACAATGTGGCACATTGTTCAGTGGGGCCTCCCTTCCATCTCATGTCCTCTTTGTTTAGATTGTAAATGGCAAGCTTCCCCCAACTATTTCCTGCTCCTGAAAAACGAACCTATCATTCTAAAGACGAAGAGAACACTGTGAGTTATACCTCCTTAAATGTAATATGAGATTTGGAAAATTAGGTAAATTATTTTTGTTAACAAGAAATCCTGCTGCACAGCCTTTCATTTGTTGGGTTAAAATATCCCATTATTATTTTGCATAGCTTTGGTTATGCAACAATTTTAAAGTGATTGTCTGAAGGACAAAACAGCCATTTGTTGATTGGTTGAAAGAGCAAAAAGAGGACTAACATGCTACAAGTCAAGTAATGGGGTAAAATGTTTTATTCTATGATGATGATGATGATGATGATGATGATGTCATTCATTATATGCCAACATTATCCTTTATTTTATTTTTTTATTTAACTTTTGTTTAATTTTGATGAATGTTATGCCACCCCTGAATGAAATGTCATAAATGCTCAACTCTAACCGAAGTATGTCCTCATAGTGGGCTATACTATGGTAAGTCATCTTTTTCTTCTTTCAACCAAATATCAATACAAAAACAACATAATATTAATTTTAACACAGCCGAAATTACACAAAAGTGGATGCAAAATAAAGGGATATATTAATCAACCAATAGCAGTTAATCTGACAAAGTGTTGTCATTCAGAAAATTTGTTGGCCCTTAATTAATATGGTTGGTTGTTCATCATTATAGTTTTGGAACAGTTCTTTAATATCTTTGGAAGGCCATTTATGCAGACCAAGTAACGAATATTGCAGGTCGCAATAACACCTCATTCTGACTTAAAGTCAATTTTGAAGGCAAAACACAAACCACAGAAGGGAATTATATTAATGTCATAAGATTATAGTTTCCCAAATAGAATCTTATGACCAAGACCATAATAAAATTCTGACAGTCATTAATTATGATCCTGTTATGTATATATTCTTTTATTGTCAAAATCCAAAGAACAGGGAAATTTTATCATCAACATTTCATCACTATTAGTTATTTCTCTTGCATTCAAATCACTGAAAGGGATTGAATTAAAAAACAAGTTTATAACAGTTGCTGTAGTAGTACAGTGCTATTCCACTTCTTACTGTGGCAAAAACACAAAGATGAATCATAACTATTTCATCAGTGCTATCTGACAAAGAAAAATGTGTGTGAAATCTTATGGGAATCTGACAAAGAAGTAGCATCAAAGCTCCCAAAAACAACAAATCGTTCCTCCAACTCTGCAATAATGTATTGTCTTTCTCCAGGCATGCCCAACAGGCTACTAGTACAAGGGCTATCCACAAAGTACATTACGTTTTGGAATTAAAAATAAATAAAGTATTGGAATTTTTTTTATTATATACAGATGAAAGCCACACTTCAATACTACTTTTCCACATAGTTGCCATTTAAATTAAGGCCCTTATAGTAGCGGTGGACGAGCTTGGAAATTCCTTCGTCGTAAAATTCGGCCGCCTGCGCCTTCAACCACGTGCTTACCTCTTCTTGAAGCTGTGCGTCATCATCAAAACGCTGCATAGCCAACCACTTCTTCATTGCTGGGAATAAGTGGAAGTCGCTCGGTGCCAGGTCGGGACTGTACAGCGAATGAGGAAACAACTCCCACTTAAAAGATTCGAGAACTTCACGAGTGGCATTTGCCGTGTGGGCCCGGGCGTTGTCATGAATCAGCAAGATCTTTGAGCCCAACTTTCCCCTGCGCATGTTTTGTATTGCTCTTCTGAGGTTGTGCAGAGTTTTGCAATACCTTTGAGAGTTTATTGTAATGCCTCTTTCCAGGAAATCCACAAAAATCGTATTGCTACCAGGTTACTGATTAACCAAGTGGTTGAAGGCGTAGGCGGCCGAATTTTACGACGAAGGAATTTCCAAGCTCGTCCATCGCTATAAGTGCCTTAATTTAAATGGCAACTATGTAGGAAAGTAGTATTGAAGTGTGGCTTTCATCTATATATAATAAAAAAATTTCCAATACTTTATTTATTTTTAATTCCAAAACGTAATGTACTTTGTGGATATCCCTCGTATATCTAAGAAATTGTAAGTTCCTTTACCCACACAGGGTATTGCAGGAGGTTTTGTAAATATTTTAGGGAGTGGTAGTAGAGATTAATTCAAACATTCTATATAACAGGTGTCCAATTTTTACTGGTTAGAGAGACACAGCAAGTTACAGACACAGATTTTCAATTCATGTGTTGGTACTCCAGTTGCTATGGGTTAATTTCTGAATCAATATTTTTGTTTTGAAGTTAAAGCTGCGAAGTAGTGCTTGTGTTTACTTAATTGAGCTTTTCGGTTGTGATTATGATTTGTTGGTCAGTTCTACTTTAATGTTTAAAAATATTTACAAAGTCTGAGTATGCCAATATACTGCAGCTGCTTGTAGAGAATATGGTAGAGCCTTCCCTAACCACATTTACATTATGTTGGTACACAAGTTTGTAGTGTTTCTGTTATGCATGTTGGTATTCCAGTTCCTAAGGGTTTATTTATCAATTTTCATTTCTTATTTGAGGTTCACTATTGCTATTTGAGTTTACATATTGTCATCTGGAGATAGCGAGTGGAGCTGTGGACACTACAACATGGGGTGCAATGTGACATTTCCAAAAGCAGAGAAGAAACATTTGCACTGTGTACGGAGATAATGCCATTGGACTGAGCATGGTGAGATAATGGTTTTCTTGTTTTAAGGAGGATCATATTGACATTAGTGACTCTCTCTATTCAGGAAGATCTCCAAGATTTTATGATGATCATTTAAACATATTAATCCACAATGATCCATGTCAGTGTACTCAGAATTGGCAAATATAAATGAACTGTGATCATTCCATCATTGTTACATGCAATGAGGAAGGTTTAAAAACCAGATGTATGGTTACCACATGCTCCAAGTCAAAATCACAAAAATTTGTGCATCTCTGCTTGCTTGTGGTCAACTGGATCATGAACAACACCAACCATTCCTATCCTCTATCACTACTGGTGACAAGAAATGGTGTATTTATGTTAACGTATGGTAAAGAAGAGGATGGTTGAGCCCAAAAAAGCACAAATTCCCCGTATAAAGACTTGATCACATCCAAAAAGATAAGGTTACACATCTATTGAAACAGCGACAGTGTGGCGTGTCCAAGAACAACAGCAGGAATACTGTGTGGAGTGATGCTTTTCAACAATATCGCCTACCTGCACTCTGCTAGACTGACAAAAAAACACTATACAGCAGTTGTGTAGGGAAATCATCCCACAAAGATGTTATTCACTGGATCTTGCGCCCTCAGATTTTCACCTTTTCTGCTCTCAATTCGACAACCTTCAAAAAACTTCCTTTCCAGATGAAAATGGATTCCAAAAGTGGCTTGATGAGTTCTTTGCCTCAAAAGTATGCGAGTTCTACAGTGCGGAATCGAAAAGTTACCCCAGTGTTAGCAGACTGTTGCAATTAGTGAAGGAGAATATATTACTGATCACTAAATTCTGTGTTATGGATGCACAAAAGTGTTTACCAACAATGAAAAGAAACTATTGCATGAACACGACTGTCAGACAACATGTGAGGGACCCAGTGGAGGAATGGAAAGTGCCTAGCTGTGAAGATCTTTAGAAATCGCAAGAATAACATGTGGTTTGCTATGCTAAATTCATTGGTGATGGTGATTCCAGTTCATTGAAATCAGTTACTGGCAGCAGGGCCTATAATGACCTAACACAACAAACATCAAAATGCGTCCGTCATGTACAGTAAAATCTGGTAGAAGTTCTCTACTGAAAAAACTGAAGATGGCAAGACTATTAGGGGACATATGACGAGATAAAACAATCAATCAGCTAAATGAATACTATGACAAAGCCACTAGAAAGAATACAAATAACCTGGATGGAACTAGTAAAGCAGTATTGGCAATGTTTCTCCACAACACATCAAGTGATGAGAAGCCACTATACAACTTGTGTTCAATTGACAGGTGTACATACTAAAAAGCCAAGGCAGTAGGAACTGAAAGTACCCATAATAAAGCCACTATGTAGAGATCTAGCACATCCTCATCTTCTGAATAAATGTCTCACTGTAATAACCCAAATCATAAATGAGTCTTTCAACAATGTTGTATGGACCAAGGTGCCCAAAAACGTATTTGTGGGCTTGAAAGCACTGAAGATAGGGGTCACATATGCTATGATCACCTTAAATAATGAAAATGCAGGCAGAGTAAAGGATCTGATACAATTTGGAATTCAGTCTGGCCATAATAAAGAAGCAATCTTACAAGAACCGGAGATACAGCGAGTCTCCCAGGCAGAAATTATGGTCAAAACTAGAACAGAAGCAACAAGATTCCTCAGATGAAGAAAGGGACTACATTTGGTGGATCCTCAAGAAGATAATAGATCACAAAGCTGGAAAGTTTTAGGCTGTCTCCTCACTCAATATTGGGTTTTCCTATTTCTGAAAAACTCCTTTTTTTGCAAATGTTTCCCATTATCTCTGAAACTACTTAAGCTCAGCAGCCATAAACAGTATCATGTGGGGCTAGGTTGCATTTTTGTGTGTGTGTGTGTGTGTGTGTGTGTGTGTGTGTGTGTGTGTGTTTTGTCTAGTTCCAACACAATGAGAATGATTAAAATGAACACACACACTCATTTGCAGAAAATTGAAAACACGTTTTAGCAGCCGACTCCTCTAACTCCGCACTGTAAGTTGTAACTACTGGCTCGCTGTTGCAACACTAGAGGCAGAACAGAAAGCAGAAAAGTCGTCCACAAATAAGGAGCACTGTACAGGACTCCTTACCATAGACATGATACTGTTTATGGCTAGGGCAAAGGGGGTAATCCTTAAAACACTCACCTGAGGAACACCATTCTCCTGCTAAAAACAATCTGACAGAGAGTCACTAACTCGGGTCCTAATAAACTGCTGATACAGGGACGACCATATGAAGATGGGGAGGTGCCCATGAAAGCCCCATTGATTCAGTTGGGCGAGAATACAGTGTCTCCATGTAGTATTGTGCGCCTTATTGATATGAAAAATATATCAATACAGTGATGGTTACATAGGAAAGACTACTGAATAGCCGCCTCAAGCAGAGTCAGGTTGTCAACAGTGGAACGAAATCTCCGGAATCCACACTAAGACTGGTTAAGGAGTTGCCTGGTCTCTAACAGCCAGACCAGACGATGGTTAACAATTAACTCCAGTGTCTTTCCTATGCAGTTCATTAAGGTGATACTCCTGTAACTAATGGGATAAGTGTGGTTCTTTCCTGGTTTTAGGAGAGGTATGAGAATTGCCTCCTTCTACAAGTTGGGTAAATTGCCTGTCTGCCATATAAAATTAAAACATTTGACGAGGATTTCCTTTGACACTGCTGGCAAATATCAAAGCATGCAGTGCTGGATTTGGTTGTGACTGGGTGCAGTGTCACGAGTCTCAGACAGGCTGATTCGATCTTCCACATGGAGAAAGAAGAGCTGTAGGCCTCAGAACAGTCAGATCCGAAGTCCAACTTGCCCCTCTCTATATTTGCACGACAGCGAGAAAATGCCAGATCCTGGCTTACATCAACTGTATTTTGTGCAAAATGTTAGGCCAGTGTCTGAGCGATGTCTCTAAGTGTCATTTGGAGACATCCCTATTGCAGCACAGTTGCTGTCAGTGAATGACTGTTTACTGGAAATCCTCTGGATGGCTATCCATACTTTTGTAGAACAAGTGGAGTGGTTGATGGAGTCCAAGAATGCTAGCCATGGTCATTTTTTACTCCCCTTAATGGAGTATCGAGCCTTGGCTCTTACGACTCGAAAGGCTGTGAGGTTGTCTGTTGTTCGGCAGCATTTAAACTGTTGAAGAGCCACATGCCTATCACAGATGGCCGAATGACATGCATCTCTCCACCAAGGTACAGTTCGCTTCCTCAGACGACCTAGAGACAGTGGAATGGATAGGCCAGTAGCATGAGGTATCACACGCGTGATGTGGTCCACGCATTCCTGGATGCTGGTGTGGTTTTCAAACACAGCCAAAGGCTGAGGAAAGCCCTATTAGCCCTGCTGATCATCCATTTTGGTAGCTTCCATTCCAGCAATCCTCCATCCTGTAGGTGGACAGTGGGAAATGATCACTCGAATTAAGGTCTTCAGTCGTTTCCCACTGTGCTGAGTGTGCATGGGCTAGAGAGGGGAAAGAGAGGTTAGTGTTGGAAAATGACCCAGTAGCAGCCGAGAAATGTGTGGGACTGCCTGTGTTAAGGCTGCATATTTCCTGAGACATCATGAGATTCTCCAACACTCGATCCCTGGGGGCAAGTATAGTTTGAGTCCCATATTACGTCATGGGCATTGAAACCATCCAGTAGGATAAACGGGCAGGGGAGTTGTTCAATAATGCCTGCAAGAGCCTCAAAGTATATTGCATTTTGCAGAGGTAAGTACAGGGAGCAGAGAGTGATTGTCAAACTTACATGAACAGCAATGGCTACTGCTTTAAGGTCAGTAACTTAGGAGAGAGCAGAGGTATGGTGTGTGTTACTGACAAAGCAACATCTCCCTTGGCTCATTCCTCAGTCAGGTCACCCTTACAGTGGAGGGTACAGCCCCGTAGCACAGGGGCATCAGTAACTTTGAAGTGAATTTCCTATAAACACAAGCACAGGGACTTGGTCTGTGTCAGGAGTTTCAGTTCCTCTGCGAGTCCTGAACCCATTCATGTTCCACTATAGTACGGGAGCCATTTATCATGGTCGTCTCTCCGCCAGGGAGGGCAGCTCACAATGGTTGGAGCAATTGTTAGGGCAAGATGGTTGCTCTGGGAAGATTCGTCAACCATTGGCTCTGAAGCAGAAGCAGAAGAGTCATCAAGTCAAATGTCATCGACATGGTCTGACGGTCTATTGCCTGTTTAATACAGTGATAGAAGCTTCCCATTTGCTTTCTTGGCCTGGGAGGGCTTTGTACGAACTGCCGCAACAGCAGCAGAGGCAGTGCTGGACTTTTTACAATACTCTGCCTTTGCAGGTAATGTGAGCTCTGCAAAGGTGGTAACTGCGGCTTTCTATGATGTTCTTGGAGAGGCTATGGGCTCACAAATAACAGCAGCTTGACAAGTACACTGACAAACACAGGTACTAGTGCTGACACCAGCAACCTCCGTTTGTGTAGAACCACTGGCTGCCAAAATAGGCTTTATAAGGGTGCTGGACTTTTTACAATACTCTGCCTTTGCAGGTAATGTGAGCTCTGCAAAGGTGGTAACTGCGGCTTTCTATGATGTTCTTGGAGAGGCTATGGGCTCACAAATAACAGCAGCTTGACAAGTACACTGACAAACACAGGTACTAGTGCTGACACCAGCAACCTCCGTTTGTGTAGAACCACTGGCTGCCAAAATAGGCTTTATAAGGGTGAAAGCAAAAGATGTAGAATGTGGGAGGCTGCATGGCCTTATAGATCTCTTGTTGTCTCCATATGAGACACATTTCAGTCTCAATCGCCTGTACCTACCGCTCTTCAAGGAAGACACTGCAATCCCTACTTCAGTCAGGGTGATCCCCAAAGCAATTTACACACTTTGGAGGGGAGAAGCAGCCAATGTCATCAAGGGCGGCCTTGCAACATCTGCCACAAGTGGTGTGCCCAAAGTGCTGGCACTTAACAGCGCAATGGGTTAGAGACATACGACTGTACACTTATATGAAGAAAACCACCTTGGTATGCCCTGGGAGTTCATTGCTATTGAAGGTAAGGATGAAGGATTCAGATTTTGTGAGATCCCCATCCATCCCTTTCAATATATTTTGTACACCTTCGATCCACTCCTGAGCCCACTCATCCTTCAATTACTCCTTGGGAATGTAGACAAGATCTCTATAGATCACAACACCTTTGCTATAGTTCAAAGTGCTGTGGAGCTCTGTGTTGATGGCATATTCTCCAAGGCATTTAGCTTTTCGGAGGGGTGTTGCTTGTTAGGAACTAGCAGTTTCAACAAACAGCGTGCCATTTCGCAGTCGTTTGAGATTTCAATGAACCTACGATGCCCTCCAAACCTTTTTGAATAAACAAACGCAAAATCTTTTGAAACTTCCCTCTTTCGATTTCACAATTAAAAACACATTCTAACTGGCAGCATGCGTTCTGTTACTATTCATGGGCAAAGTCGTATAACCCCCGAGTCTGGAGGACTGTCTACACACGCCCTCTTATTTGATTGGGTGTTAGTACCTACCTGCGCCCCCCATTACACTGGGAGGTAAGAGAAGAAAATGGTTCACATGGCTCCTAGCACTATGGGACTTAACTTCTGAGCTCATCAGTCCCCTTGAACTTAGAACTACTTAAACCTAACTAATCTAAGGACAGCACACATCCATGCCTGAGGCAGGATTTGAACCTGCGACCATAGTGGTCGCGCGGTTCCAGACTGTAGTGCCTAGAACCGCTCGGCTACCCTGGCCTGCTAAAAGAAGAAACTTCAAGGATCCATCTCAGTCCCACGAGCAGCTAGGGAAATAAAAGTCCCTCAAGACAGAGCCCCGCATGCCTAGACAAGCCTTATACAACTGACGTGCGGCAGGTTCCCCAGAGGTTGCCCACTAACAACTGTTCCACCTCAACAGCCACATCTCATCAGTGCACAGCACACCTTGAGATTGAGGTTGGTATTTTTTTTTTAATAGAGGTTTATTCCATCCTCATGATCCAGGCAGTAAAGCCAAGATCACCATTCCCTGAGACAGATAACATTCCACCGTTGTGCAACATGATGGTTGCTGAAGCATGCCCGCAGCTTACGGAGACAGGGGACTGGGGGCATTTAGCAGTCTCCATCTCAGGAACCCCGGGGTCGCCATGCCCATACCCAGCAAACAAGTGCTGAGTCCCTGAGGGCGTAATTGACAGTGGTGTTATGTGGGTCTACAATGGTAGAGATATTCCACTCATAGTTTGATCATTAAAAATATATATATATTTTTAAGAAATCACATAAATTTTTAAAGGTCTTCATTTAAAAAAAACTCATCTCACCCTGAATGTATAAGTATGACTCTATATCCTGGAAAAGTTTTTGTTTATTACCTTGGATAGTTCCCAAGAAAACGGGACATAAATATGTTAAATTTAACATTATCAGGATATGTCATTGATACTCCCTCTAAGTATGTCATGGAGTAAATTGTGCTAGTTACAAAGCAAACACATTATAAGAACAATTGCTGTCAAATAAAGGAAAAACTGAGTTTAAAATGACTTCCTCATTGTTTTCCATAACAAACAGCTTACTGCACTGGCAATTGTAGATTCCAATGTTAACATAAACTTTTATTGTTATTATTAAAAATGGGGTACATACCTCTTAAGTGTCTGTTTCAGCTTGACCTTTGTCAAGAACGCACGGTCTCGCCGAATCTCCCTAACAGCTCCTTTCAGTTCACGGCGATATTTGTGCAGCAATTTTTCACGTTCCTGCTTCTCTGGTCCCATAGGTCGACGGCGCTTGCAGTCAAACCTGTTAATGCCATAAAAAAAATTATTTGTACAAAAGGACCACAAATAAAGCAATATGTTAAACAATGAGGAGGACAACTAAAATAAAATTTACACATGACAGTATTCCATCTGTCAATCTATACACAAAATATGAAAAAAGTAGGAGGAAGACACACACTAAAGGATTCTATCTGATATACAGAACCATGAGAACCACTTCATCTCAGCTACAAACTAATCATCATCATCATCATCAGCAGCAGCAGCAGCAGCAGCAGCAGCACCAGCACCAGTGCCACCAGTAGCGGCACCATTAGCCATTTAACATCCACTCCTACACACAGGACATCTCTAGGCCTGCATTATGGAATTGAGCAGAACGCATCCCCACTGCTCCTGTGTGTTTTCTACTGTCATTACCACCTTGGATTAAGAACCACAAAAGTAGGTTATTTACAAGGAAGAGACCTGGAGATACCAGACGGTTTCATGTTACATATTGGTAAAACAAAAAATTCTGAAACCAGATCATGAACTGGCAAAATGACTGATACAACGGGCTCACTTTTTGAGCTGTCTTCTTTCTTGTGCAAGTATACAGCAGTAAAGCAAACTTTGAACTTAGGAGTATCTGGAAGTAGTAAACTTAAAAAACACTACTGGTCTTGCAAAGCCACTGATAGTCAGTTTTCCTTATTCCCAATTTACAACTGTAATAAAACAAGTACCTTCCAATAACAAGTTTTCATTACAGTACGGCTCATACTTGTTTAATGGGCCAGGGCAGTTTCCACATTCTCAAAAACTCAGATTTCGCAGATGCAGATTCCACTTGCTTCAAACAGCTCCATTTGACAGCTCCCATATTGTGCTCTTAATATACTAGCTAATTCTGGTCACGATTATGCTGTCTGATGTTACCAATTCACATCCATCATTTTGAACGGACCTCACAACATGAAAACATCTGCCTGACCGTCAAGAGTCTAGACATAAAGCAGCCAAACTGTTGAATGCAACATTCAATGAATGTGAATAGCATTGTTTATACTGATCTGTAATGTGGTTTTCAAAAAAGAGAACATATTAAGCTCAACTGCAGCAATAACAAAAAAAGGCATCACAATTGCCATTCTTTTGGTTTTCTAAGGACCCTGGGAAGTACGAAACATCAAATTACAGTATTCTTTAATTACAATTCTGTTGTAACCAACAGAACAGAGTGAATGTTTCTCTTTAAGAACAAGAAATGCCTAGTATGCAGTAGAGGTCATACAATTAGGAAAAAGATAATGCATATCCACACATAACGTCATGTTTTCTTTGTTACACTTTTGAGTTAAGCAAGTTTATGAATGCGGAAAATAAACTGGTGTGAAATGCAATACCTAGATTACTTGATGATGAAGTAATTAATTTAACAGAATGTAAATAATTTAGGAGTAGAGGGGACCACTCACCAAACAACAGAAACATTGATTCGTTGACAGGCAGATACAAAAGACAAAGAAAACTTGTTAGCTTTCGAAATGAATCCTTTGTTGAGCTAGAGTATGGGTGTGGGTGCACCCACTAAAAACCAAGCGCGCACACACACACAAAGAGGTAGGGTTCGTGTGTGTGTGTGTGTGTGTGTGTGTGTGTGTGTGTGTGTGTGTGTGTGTTCCTGCTATTCTGTGAATGGAGAATTATTTACATGTTGGAAAACCTAATGATGTGTCAGAATGTGCAACTCATTAGACATCCTAATGGCTGCAAAGCAGAACGAAATGACAAATGGTGAGTTGATCCTTTCTACATGTGAAAGTACATGTGTACGCTTCTTATGCATGAAATGCTGTGTTTACATTCTCTTGTTTTCAACATGATAATGTTGCAAACTCTCAGGAATGATGGAAAAGGCTAAATGTATCAATTTGAAGTAAGGGTCTCTGTAAATTACAGGAATCATATTTTATAAGCAAAAATCATTCCAATACCTTTGACAATGGAATATGTGTACCACTACTGTAGTTGTTTATAGGGTATGTGACTTTCAGAGCCTAAAGCAAGAAAAAAAATTCTAGTATGCATAAGACCTAAAATGCACTAGGCCATGGGCACTTGTTCAGTAGAATTGACGAATTTCATAGCAGTGAAGATGAATAAGTGCTCATACCTCTTAAGGTGGCATTTAAGAGCCCAATGTTACTGGACATTTTTCTTGTTTTGGTCCATACTACCACCTCTGAAAGTTGCCTACCCTACAGTCAACAGTACTGGTACATGTATTGCAATGTCAGCGATATCAGAACAATTTTCGCATATAAGTTTCAGCTCTGTTTCTGGATCAGAATTCCTTACCTCAACTCGATACATTTACCCTTCCCCATCACCCCTGAAAGTCTGTAGCATATTCACAGAATTACCCTGAACTTAATTTAGAAAGTAATTGTTCATAAATATGATGTAGTTTATGTCAGTTCTTTCATGGGTTTTGGCTCTGTTTATTTTATGATAATTCGCATCGCTTGATATTTTAAAAACACTTAGGATAATAAAATATAACTATTTTGTGAATTAGAAAGAAAGTGAATTAAAAACAAATATTATTCTTGTGGCAAGAGCGTTCTCTACATCGCAGCTGTTTTCGAAGGAATGAGTGTGACAAAAGGAATGAGTGTGACAACTTTACACTATCCGCAACTATGACATGTATTATGATGCTAACGGTTAACTTCTAATATACAAGGGAAGATCAGAAATTAACACACAATAATTGTATTACCAAAAGATTTAATCGCAAAGGAACTTATATCTTTTAAGTACTTGTCTACATAGTCACTAATGTTCGCAACAGATTTCTCCCACTGTGGTACCAGATTCAGTATGGTCTGCTCATACAAGACCGTTTGGTTTGAGTACAGCCAGCCATCAATGGACTGCTGATTTCATTTCCGCATCTTTCACAAAGTGATGGCTGGCCAGGAAGTTCTTCATGGGACAAAACAGATGAAAATTTGATGGTGCGAAGCCCAGACTATATGGTGGATGCTGGAGCACAAACAGGAGCAGCAACGTGGTGGACAGTGTTGTCATGATGAAGTTTTAAACTGTCGGCATTAATGTTGTGGAATTTGTCACGAAGGGCATGACTCAACTTGACCAAAGCTTTAGTGTGGGCCACAGCATTAATGGCAGTCCTGTGTTATACAAAGTCCACCAATGTATCTCCCAGAAGTCTGTCACAAGCACTTTCCTAGTAGACTGAGACAATGTGATTTTTTTTACTTACTTATTTATTTTTTTGGGGGGGGGGGGGGGGCTGCATGCTTCCACTCAGAGTGTCATGTTTCACTGGCCATTTTGTTGTCTGACATGTTCTTAGGCACTCAGCATGAACTAACTTAACAAAATTTCAATGTCTCATGAACAATATAGGACATCACATCACAGAAAATGTTGAACTGTTGTGATACGGTTCGCAGGTGCACATGCCTCTTGTTGAAAAATGCTACCTCAATGGCTCCTTACATTCTGCAGGGTTGCAGCTGTTCCTGGTCGGCCAGAGCATTGCAAATTGGTAAGGTTCAGACGGCCCTCTTAGAAGAATGCACACAACCTGGAGACACTGCTAGAGTCAATACAGACAGCCCCCATACAAGCTTTGCATGTCCCTGTGAATTTCACTCGGTACATGCCCTTTGGCCCCAATATTGAATTTCACTTCACTGCTCTTCACAAGCCAGTAACAGCAAAATGTGTGTCATATATGTTTTGTGGTTCTTCAGGCTTCTCTTGCAACAGCTATATGTGAAAACAAATTACCCTCTGTAGCACAAACTTCCAACTATATTGTTATGAAATATCAACATTCCACCTGCAATACCACGGGAGAAAAAAAAGTATTGTGCATTACCTTCCAATACTCTCTTGTAAGTGTTAAAAAGGAAGTGGAAATTTCATATAACTTTGAATTTTTCCTGAGGAAAAAAAATGCCAAACGGAGCTATTTGTATAAATAACATGGTATTAAAGAACCAACCAACCAATCACTGGTCTCAATGACTCATCCTAAAAACACTCTTGGCTGATTAGATGAATGCTCTTAAGTGAACATACTAGCTTAATATAATAAACTTTCTGTAAGTTACTCAGTGTAAAATACTTACACCTGTTCAACTTTTGGCTCGTAGAGTCTAAGAGCTTTTGGTTTCTTCTTTTCAAATATCAGATGGCAGATCTTCTTCACAGACATCTTCTCAATTTTATCATGCAGATTACTAATATCGTCTTTTAGATCAGGTGGGAACTGCTCAGTATTTAGATGATTAATCAGCACTGATACAGGTTTGAATATTTCAAAACTACTGGCTAATGGCTCTAGATTCTGCTGAAATGCACTCAATAATTTTACTGATGTCCAAAGAGCTCGTATTTTGAAGTTGTCGTCAATTGTAGCATCCTCCAACAAATCAGAGAGATTCATTTTGTGGTTTGCAACGAAGTCCCTGTAATGACAACTCAGTGTACTTTAATTATGGAAAAACACTTCAATGTAAACAGGAAAAATCTCATATGCATTAAAGTGGTGGTACTTACTCTGTCTTAAAATCTTCCGACAGTATTAATAGTCCACTTGCTTCTCCCTTACTTTTGAAAGGTGGAACTGGTCTTACAGACTTGTATGCACTTTTGTCAATAGACAAGTACAACACACCACAGAGGAAGTTTACAGCAGCTGGTGAGAATCTTTTGGAAAGAACCGAATACTGAAAAAAAATTATGAATAGACATGAATGAAAAGTGGAGTTTCACAACACTGGTCAATCCCCTTAGACTACTGTACGATACTGTACCTCCAGCAAGAGTGTGGTAATAAAAAGACCAGTGGCTACATCTCGTCTGCTCTGGATGCGCGATTCCCACAAAATCTGTTCCATAAAGATTATAGTAGGAGTAATGACAGGATGTCTGAAGTCTGATGTGGGAAACAGATGAGACACAAGCTTCAGGAATACTAACTGTAAATGTAACAAAAACAACATGTTAATGAATGAAAATATTAATTACAAGAACAGACTATTATTGCAGAAGTTTGGAACTCACTGTGTCACACCCAGGATACGTTCTCTTTGAATTTCGAAAATCTGTCTGCTTTTCTTTGATAACTTCAAGAACACTCTGTCCTGCACTAACTGGCGACATGTGTGTAAGGTCATATATGTGTGGAATCAGTCGATCAAGCACTGAAAAGCACTGTGGTGACTGCTGATCCTGCACACGAGAGAAACCAGTAAATATCATTTATATAAAATTTTAGATTAGTGCATTCTACAGACTTAATCACCAATTTGACAGCAGATATATTTATGAGAAGAGAAAATACTACCAAGAAGGCAAATTAAAGAGTCTTGCACTAAACAGGAAACATATGGGCAAGGGTTCTTGCTAGTAAATTGTGATGCAAGTCAAAGTACAATCCAGTACTACTACAATATACAAAAATGTCGATTTGGTGCCCTTGTCCAAGTTTGTTTGTTGCTTTAACACATTTCAGTATGAAATACTTTCTAGTCAATTAGTAAAAATTTTCATTCCAGTTTTTAACAGGAAGAAGAGCAGCATGTATAACAAGACTATATCATTAGTTTCAATAACAACATAAATACTGAATAGTGGTGCAAAGTGTCCTAACATTTTAATGCATTTGCTAATTGCATTAATCTAACAACACAGCAGATAATTATATACAGTAACAGCAATAATATTGAAGCTGAACCTCATCTGGTATTGCTGAGTCATTAATATGTTGTAACAAGAACTTCAATAGTTCCTGAAGTTTCTCTCGGTTTCCCTCTGCCAGACTAGGATGATTGCATTTCAGCATTCGTTCAATGATCACAGTCTGATGGTCCAGTCCCCAATGTGATAATGTATTTTGAAGATCATCATATGAGTCCGGCACTATAGAAATAAAACAAGTTTACTGGTTATTTGAAATCTATAAAAACTTACAATTGAAATATTACATAATCACACAAAAACACAGAAACCAATATCATTTTAAATAACAACTTACAGTCTAAAACTCCCACTTAAAACTGTGAACATTAACTGTAGCCAAGATAAGAGGAGAGGGGGTTGTACTTCCCAAAAACAGGTCACAAGTTAGGCAAGTAGTAAAATTAACTATTAATATTCTTATAAATGTCGTAAGGGCAGTCTCCTTCATATACAACACTATGGTGTTTAGAAACCTATTACACAGTTTGTCGGGCAAAACTCCAGTTTCAGTAATGAGATATGCTGTACATATTTCCCTACCCACCACGCTCCCAACACATAGTAGAACCAACACAACACTGAACTCCAGTATTTTCAGCCACAAGGAAGATATGGTGTGCCCGTGGTGTAGATGTAGTGTTACTCATCTGTAATCAAAACATTCTGGGTCCTCGTTCAATCCCTGCTTCTGCAAATTTGGAATAAAAATCATTAGCAATAGTGGCTGAAGACTTCCAGTATAAAATGTCACCCTCATTCTGCCAATGGCCTTGTCAAAGAAGTTGGAGAAGCAGGCCGAGTTTTAGGGCAACCTCTTGCCCTTGGGGTGGGAAACGCCCTTATAGGCTGGAGAATCAGCATTGATCAACAGCATGAGGATGCAGCGGGCAATGGACACCACTGTATTAAAGACAGACAACATTTACGCACACAACCTGTGACCTGCAATTGAAAAAATGTCATGACGATCTCTCCACTGACAAAACAATCCAGATTAGCCCCTTTTCATATCGTTGAGAGGGGACTGCCAGTGAGTAGGTAACTATGAGAAAAAAACTGTATAACAATCAAAAAGGTAACATTCTATGAGTTGGAATGTGGAATGTCAGAAGTTTCAAATTGGTAGGGAAGTTACAAAATCTGAAAAGGAAAATGCAGCAGTTCATCTACATGTCGTGGGTGCCAGTATAGTGAAATGGAGAGAAGATAATGATTTCTGGGGATATGAGTATAAGGTAACATCAACAGCAGCAGAAAATGGTAATTCGAGAGTAGGATTTGTTATGAATAGGAAGGTACGCAGAGCATATTACTGTGAGCAGTTCAGTGATAGGATTGTTCTCATCAGAATCACGAGGAAATCAACACCAACTACAATATTTCAGTTATAAACAGTGACATCACATGCAAAAGATAAAGAGGTAGAAGAAAGTATATGAAGATACTTAATGGGTAATTCAGTTTGTACAAGGAGATATCATATTTACCTGATTATAAGACACATTTTTTCCCAAATTCATCATTCAAAAAAATGCAAGGTTGTCTAATATTCACAGATTAAACTACTGCTGCTGAGGTCAACATTTTTACAGTGTTGAGTATAGTATATAGAGGCATCATTACATTTATCGGGGTCATCTGAAATTCATAGATGAAGCTCTGACAACTGAGGTCATGTGCACATTTATTTTGAATTTGTAAGGGTAGTGTTCGACAAACAAAACTCGTATTCCAACTGGCTCGAGATTTCCCAATACGCCGAAGCACTTGACACAGTACTGATGTCAACTATCACGTGATATGGACTCATGCAGCACTAGTGCAAGAGATACGCGAGAAGCTATAAACTAGCCACTACAACATTCTATCACTCTGATTAAAATTTGACAATTCTGTGAAACAGAAGAGGAAATAGCATTAAATTCTATCATATTACAAACTTTTGTTGTATTTGAACAGGCTCACAACAAACATTCTCATACATGTATGGGTATCATATACGCACATTAATGATGCTTTTTAAGTAGCCTAAAGATATGTTGTCCTTCAGAAAACACAGACCAATATTTTATTTCGAATGAGATACAGTAATGAGTTACTAAGTGGATTGCAAATGAGAAATGTGCTCACTGTTCATGTATTGGAATACCGGGTAAATTACCAGCTTTTTACTCAGCTTTATAACATGATGGTGACATTCAGTTGGAAAAAGAAAGGAAATTAATCCAGGATGAAATGTCTTAATAAAGGAAATAAATCATATTAAACTGACAGTAACTGTTAAAATGAGAATAAATTACAGCCACAAGACCTGTATGGAGACAGCAGTAATAGACATCACTAGATCGAGGTACAAGTGAAAGTTCGAGAATGGGACTGAATCTTAATTGCAATCTTTTATTTATGTAGTAGTTGGTGTTGTTACACATGATATTCACACTAGAAGGTACTGCAGTCTGTTTTTCACAACTGCTCAAGCTCAGCCAGTGTGGAAGGATTGGATGGAAAAAAAAACTAGCCATGTTCACAGATTCCACTGTAATGACAACCTCAGAAATAACAACATATTCGAATGAAAGAGCCAAATATTTGTGACAACAAAGATCTAAATTTCACCGCTGTGCTGTTCAGATGATGAAGATTAAAAATGGTGATACCACTGACCACATAATAGATATTTTAAGGGAAAAGAAAAGCCTTTACATATGCGGCAAAGCCTTTACACATGTCTGCTTGTGCCTGTATATGTGTGGATGGATGTGTGTGTATGTGCGAGTGTATACCTGTCCCTTTTTCCCCCTAAGGTAAGTCTTTCCGCTCCCGGGATTGGAATGACTCCTTACCCTCTTCCTTAAAACCCACATCCTTTCATCTTTCCCTCTCCTTCCCTCTTTCCTGATGAAGCAACTGTTGGTTGTGAAAGCTTGAATTTTGCTTGTACGTTTGTGTGTCTATCAACATACCAGCACTTTCGTTTGGTTAATACTTTCAATGACTTACTTTATTTACACACAAATTTCAAGCTTTCACAACCCAAGGTTGCTTCATCAGGAAAGTCAGGAAAGAGGGAAGGAGAGGGAAAGACGAAAGGATGTGGGTTTTAAGGAAGAGGGTAAGGAGTCATTCCAATCCCGGAGCAGAAAGACTTACAGTAGGGGGAGAAAAGGACAGGTGTATACTCGCACACACACACACACATATCCATCCGCACATACACAGACACAAGCAGACATTTGTAAAGGCAAAGGCAAAAAACTCTTTGCCTTTACAAATGTCTGCTTGTGTCTGTGTATGTGTGGATGGATATGTGTGTGTGTGTGTGTGTGTGTGTGTGTGTGTGTGTGTGTGTGTGTGTGTGTGTGTGTGTGTGTGGGTGTGGGTGTGGGTGTGGGTGGGTGGGTGTGTGGGTGTGGGTGTGTGTGGGTGTGTGTACACCTGTCCTTTTTCCCCCTAAGGTAAGTCTTTCCGCTCCCGGTATTGGAATGACTCCTTACCCCCCCTTACCCTCTCCCTTAAAACCCACATCCTTTCGTCTTTCCCTCTCCTTCCCTCTTTCCTGAAGAAGCAACCGTTGGTTGCGAAAGCTAGAAATTTTGTGTGTGTGTTTGTGTGTTATTTTATTGTGCCTGTCTACCGGCGCTTTCCCGCTTGGTAAGTCTTGGAGTCTTGGAATCTTTGTTTTTAACACACAAAATTTCGAGCTTTCGCAATCGGCGGTTGCTTCGTCAGGAAAGAGGGAAGGAGAGAGAAAGATGAAAGGATGTGGGTTTTAAGGGAGAGGGTAAGGAGTCATTCCAATCCCGGGAGCGGAAAGACTTACCTTAGAGGGAAAAAAGGACAGGTATACACACACACACACACACAGACACACACACACACACACACACACACACACACACACACACCCGCACACATACAGACACAGGCAGACATATGTAAATGTACATATGTCTGCCTGTGTCTGTATGTGTGCAGATGGAGGTGTGTGTGTGTGTGTGTGTGTGTGTGTGTGTGTGTGTGTGTGTGTGTGTGGGCGCGCGCGCGCTCCAGTGTGTACCTGTCCTTTCTTTCCCTCCAAGGTAAGTCTTTCCGTTCCCGGGATTGGAATGACTCCTTAACCTCTTCCTTAAAACCCACATCCTTTCGCCTTTCCCTCTCCTTCCCTCTTTTCTGACTTTCCTGATGAAGCAACTTTGGGTTGTGAAAGCTTGAAATTTGTGTGTAAATAATGTAAGTCATTGAAAGTATTGGCGTTTAATTTAAAATGACAGCAAACCAAACTTAATTGCTTCTGTTATAAATAATTTGTATATGTGTAGTAATATTTCAAAGCAATAAGCGTGAAGATGATTGACGAAGGATACTGGCCCTTGACTAACATTTTATTAGTGGTCCTTTCAGACTAAGCAACCTGTATCTTTTAAATATCAAAGTCTGGTGTTTCCTGGTCCAGCAACTGTAAATTACAAAATAAGATTTTAATCATGAGAGCCATTACTCCTTCGAGGCTTTGCAAAAATCACTAAAAAGAAAGTCACCATAGAAGTCAAGAAAAGTTATATTAACATTAAAACTGAAATTCTGTTTGAGGGACCACAAGTCAAACCTGTAATACAAATATTTATCTCATTTCACCAATAAGCCATTCTTTAACTACTGGGTTGGTAAGCAAATAAGGTACAAAAGAAAAGGGTCCAAAAATTATCGTAAACCACTTCTTTTTGTTTATTTTATTTCCCTAGTATTATTAAAATGTAGACAATCTATAAATGGCATAAGTTTAGAATCAGGGTAATGTTAACTTTTTGACAGATACATTTATCTCAATAAAACAGTTTGTAATTTTGATTAGTCAGAATATTTTAAAAATAAATTTTTCTCAAAGATCCTCTTAGAAAAAGGGGTGGGTGTTATCTTATATTCAGGGTCATCTTATACTTGGGTAAAGACAGTAATCTAGTAATCATGGGGTACTGGAACATGGTGGTAGGGGAAAAATACACAAAAGAGTTATGGAAGAATATGGACTTCCTAGCATGAATGAGGGAGGGGAGAGACTAATAGTATTCTGCTATGAGTTTCAGCTGGTGGTAGCAAATACACTGTTCAAAAATCACAAGAGAAAAAGGTAAACTTGGAAAAGTCCAAGAGACACATAGGAAGATTACAGCAGGATTACACCATTCAGATAGAGATTACAAAATTAGATGAAGGATTGTACCACATGGTCAGATCACAATTTAGTGATGATGAAGAATACACTGAAGTTTCAGAGAAATGTCTGGAAGAGAATACCACATTAGGCAATTCAGTTGAAGAGGAATGAATATCTCTAAAAATGGGCAATCACAGAAGTTGGACAAACAGAAATAGGGACAAAGATAGCAACAGAACACAAACCTTAAGTAGTAGAAGAATTACTTCAACTCATCTACAAAAGACAAGAATACAGCAATATAAGCTACTTAGGAACAAAATAAACAGGAAGATGAGGGACGACAAAGCAAAATAACTACAGGAAAAATGTGAAGAAATAGAAAGAGAAATGATTACCAGGAAGACTGATTCAGCACACAGAAAAGTAAAAACAACCTTCAGTGAAATTACAGATAATAGTAGCAACACTAAGACTGTAATGATGATTCCAGTGTCAAATTCAAAGGAGAGACTGATGAATGAAAAGAGACTTTGTACAAAAACAAATCTCCCGTGCCTTATCTTTCCAGTCTCCCACCACCTTCCAAAGTCCACAGTCTGGCCACAGAGGAGCATTCCCCTCGTAACTCAGTACCATCCGGGACTGGAGCAACTGAATTACATTCTCCGCCAGAGTTTTGATTACCTCTTGCCTTGCCCTGAAATAAGAAATGTCCTACTCACTATCCTTCCCACCCCTCCTACCGTGGTATTCCACCGTCCACCGTACCTACACAATATACTCATCCATCCTTACACAACCCCTGCTCCCAATCCCTTACCTCATGGCTCATACCCCTGTAATAGACCTAGATGCAACACCTGTCCCATACATCCTCCTACCACCACCTACTCCAGTCCGGTCACTAACATCACCTATCCCATCAAAGGCAGGGCTACCTGTGAAACCAGTCATGTGATTTACAAGCTAAGCTGCTACCACTGTACTGCACTCTATGTAGGCATGATAACCAACAAGCTGTCTGTCCGCATGAATGGCCACTGACAAACTGTGGCCAAAAAACAAGTGGACCACCCTGTTGCTGAACACGCTGCCAAACATGATACCCCTCATCTCAATGACTGCTTGACAGCCTGTGCCATATGGATCCTTCCCACCAACACCAGCTTTTCTGAATTGCACAGGTGGGAACTTTCCCTGCAATACATCCTATGTTCCCATAACCCTCCTGGCCTCAAAATTCGTTAATCACTGTCCTCACCCATCCAGCCCCCTCCCTGTTCCCATTCCAGCACTACACAGCCGTCATTTCACGCCACACCCAGTCTTTTTAATTTCTGTTTATTTTTCTCCTTTCCGTTACTTACCCCCTCCCCCCTCTGCACCTTCTCTCCTGCTCTCCATCTAAATGTCAACACTTCACTGTCTACCATTCCCACCATACTATCCCTCCCCCTGCCTGGCCAGCCTCCTCCTTACCCCCACCCAGTCACCACTCCCATCATACACTGGTGCTGCTGCTCACAGTGTAGTTTCAGCTCTCTGAGATTGCAGACGTGTGTGCTTGTTGCGTTTGCGTATGTGTGTCTGCTGCTGACAAAGGCCTTAATGTCCGAAAGCTATGATTGTGTGAATCTTTTTATTGTGCCTATCGCGACTCAGCATCTTCGCTATATGGTGAGTAACAACTTTCCTTCTCTGGTATTGTTACATTCCATCCTGTATTTACCATTGTAGAATGAAAGTATTCTCAGACATGATGCTACAGAAGGAAATTAGGTAGACTGATAAGGAATGAGGAGGTTCTTCACAAAATTGACAAAGAACAGAACATTTGGAAAACATTGACAAGAAGAAGGGACAGGATGATGGGAAATGTGTTAAGACATCATGGAATAACTTCAATGACACTCGAGGAAGCTGTAGATGTTCAAAACTGTAGACGGAAGATAGAGATTGGAATATATCCAATGAATAATTGAGGATGTAGGATGCAAGTGCTATTGAGGACATAGGGTGCAAGTGGTACTCTGAGATGTAGAGGTTGGCACAGGAGAGAAAGTTGAGGCAAACCACAGCGAACTAGTCAGATGACTAATGATGCAAAAAAAAAGTGTTATCGAGAGTGCAGCCATTACTGAAAAGGCGCCAGGTTTTCAACAGTATCTTCTGAGGTGCTCCTTAGCACATATTTTTGGATTTTCAGTCAAGGACGACAGCATCAGGATACCTGGACAGACACCTCCATTACTGTTGAACTGCAACACACAATGGATGAATATTTGCAGTTCTTTAAGATCTCATCTTCATTATTTTCTTTTCTTCAATTGGAAATGTATATCATTGACAAGTCATACAATATGATACTGCACCAGTGTTTAGACAACCTTTTAAACTCTCCAACAAGTCTCAAGTAATTCACTTATTACCTTACTTAATATATTCTATATTCATTTTTAAAAGTCCCAAAGGAGCACTCTTTTTCTTTTTTATTTCATTTGCACATTTCTAGTAATGTGAAGTTAAAAATGATGCTCTCTATGTTCTGATGGATAAATATCGTATTCTAGTGTCTATGATTTAATTATGCACTTATACTTGGATACTTACTGAATGAAAATTTTTTTCATTTGATGTTTAATTTTCTTTTAATTTCTGAAAACAGTAATTCATGGTTTTTGGCGCCTACACCATTGGGCTAATTTCTTGTGTAGCTATTCAATCAACCACTAATGCATTAGACAGACTGTACAAGATGATATTGTATTGACAGCTGATACATCTCACACTGTGACATAATGTGGACACCTAAATCTAACAGATGTCAATATCCCACAAAAAGTAAATTGTTTCTAACTTTTCTTCAAAGATCCTGTGCTTCTACAACAGCTGATGCCTAGAAATAATACAATACCTTCTTTCTGCTCACAGCCTCTCTTATTTTGCCATATTTTTGTCTCCCTCTGTAGTGACAGTCTTCCCTCTACTTGACTGCCAACTCATCACGAGTATTTTCCACATGTTTTTCAATATTTTCAAATCTGTCCCAAGCTGCAGTTTGGTTTCTTCCTGTTTCTCTACATTTCCCAAACTACACAGATTATTTCCACAAACTTAAGACTGTTCCACCTTAATCACATATTATTTTAGCTTAATATATGCATCTATTGTTGATAGGTACAGTAATTAATCCTATGATTCAACTGTACAAATTGCTTTCAACATGCACGTTATTTCAAGCTGAAATTTTTACACAAATTTTGAAGATGATAACAAGCCCGCAGAAAAAAAAGTAAAACAACAATGTGAGAGAAATTCAAAACTAATCTCTTTCCCTCAACTTATTTGAAAGTATAAAAGTTTCTTAACTAATGCAGGCACTAATATGCATAGATAATAGGTGCAGGACATGATCAACCAATCAGTCACCTTTAAATGTATAAGGCAATTCTTCTCTCGCCTTTTCCATCAACTTCTTTCTCTCCATTAAGATGTCCTTGATGTTGTTAATATTTTGTTTCACGGTAGACTTCTGTGCATTTGTTTGGTTTGGTTGCTGAGAACTGGATTTCTTCTCACTGTTTTTCTTTTCATTGCCTGCAAAAATAGAATATTATTCCAAAAGACAAATTCTTTCTTCAACTGTGCAACTGTAGTGGATATTTTATATTCACAGGGTAAAAAAGATGCATAACTGAAATTTGTTATAAAAAGAAGGGCACACAGCTTTACACACTTTTGGTCTTGACTGAGCTAACCTACAGAAACCCCAAACAATTCAGCATACCTTTGGCACTGCTGTCATCATCACTCTCACTGTCTTCTTTCAAGTCTGATAGGTTGTCCTCTTCACTGCTATCACTTGCAACTCTTTCATCATCATCCACATTTGCCTCATCATCATCATCATCATCATCATCATCATCATCATCACCACCACCACCACCACCAGCAGCAGCATCACTGCCACCACCACAGTCATCATCAGCACTACTTTGACTATCATCATTGCCGCCAATACCATTATCTGTGGATACAAAATATAAAAAAGGAAATAAGCAACATCTACAATGAAATGCTGGCTCAAAGGAGATTTATGTCCCACATGGGCAACATAAAAAAAGTACCAGTTTTCTCTGCAACACCTTCATCACCTTGTAGTTGGAGTTGCCCATCAGCAGTGTAGGTCAACATGGTGTCCTGGCCACTCTCAAAGTCAAACCTTTATTTTAAAAAATAAAAATAAAACAAGGTGAATTCAAAATTTTACTCCCGAGTTGCTTAAATTATGAAGTAACACATTTAAATATGTTTCTGACACAAAATACATTTTATATGAGAGAAGTGAATGTTCATTAAACCTTCTGCAGAAGGTTTTCAGCCACCTCAACTTGTCATGACTTTAAACTGATGTTCTCTGTTCAACAGAGCCTACAATAAAGAAGAGATCAATTTTTAGAGCCACCAATAGCTGCGGATGAAATAAACCTTTGTTGGCTACCAGTTTTAATCAACTGATCATCATTACGTAACATTCATTGACAATATTTAAATCAATCTGCACAGTATTGTTCTTCCCAGAGCACCAAAAAGTAAAATGAAGTGCTATCTTGTGTCACTGAAACTGCAACAAATAGTAAAATGTAATTTTACTGCTGACAGCAGTTTCAGTGACACAGGACAGTTTTTTTTTTTTAATTTTACTAAAATGTTATTTTAATGTTGATGGCAGTTTCAGTGATTCAGGATCTTCTTTTACTACTATTGGAAAATAATTTTACTGTAGACAGCCGTTTCAGTGATGCAGGATGGGTTTTTTAATTTCGTTTCTTGATGCCACAGGGGGAACAATAGCCTGAAAGTTGATATAAATAATTGTATGTTCCTTAATGGTGATTGGTCGAGCAAAACTGGGACGGAATAAAGGTTTAGTCCATCGGCAATTCTTGATGGTCCTTACATATGAATTTTTCAAACATTTATGATAGATAAAAAATTTATCACATTATGAGACTGCATTTCATGTATACATGGTGGTCAGAAAATGTGTGAAATGCTTGTAGGGATGTTACAGGGCAGGTTGTACTGAGACATGAATGTTAAGCAAGAAATTCAATAAGTTGCTCCGTTTCCAAATTATTTAGCATTGAAGTTAGCCAATCGGGGCATCGCGCACTCGCATTCCAGCGGCCTGCCAGGGGCGGTGTCGCCCAACGCATGCTTTGTTTGGTTAGCTGTAACCTTAACTTGCACGCACGATGACCTGATTGGCTGACTTCAGTGCCAAATAACTCGGAAATGGCCCAATGTATCGCATTTTTTTCTTAACATTTGTGTCTCGTACAATCTGCCCTACAACATCACGACAAGCATTACAGACATTTTCTGACCATCCTGTATAACATGCGATGAACTGGTAACACATACGATAACATCAAAATGTCATTCAGATACCAAAAAGGAGTATATCCTGACCAATGCAGTGTGGTATATACCACACCGGTTCCTGATAACAATGATTTGGAAGACTATAAACATTACTCCTGTACAGCTCAAACAATTGAAACTCCAGGTAGGAATATCAAAAATGTAGGAAGAAGACAGATAGCTACTTACTGTAAGGAAGACACACTAAATTGCAGACAGGTACAATTAAAAGACAGTTACAAGTGGCTCTCTTTTCTCCAAAGGTCTCTTTAAATTTTCCAGTAGGCAGTATCTATCTTACCCCTAGTGAGATAAGCCTCTACGTCCTTACATTTGTCCTCTCGCCATCCCTGCTTTGCCATTTTGTACTTCCTGTTGATCTCATTTTTGAGATGTTTGTATTCCTTCTTGCCTACTTCATTTACATTTTCTCCTTTCATCAATTAAATTCAATATTTATTCTGTTACCCCAGGGTTTCTGCTAGACTTTGTCTTTTTACCTAATTGATCCTCTGCTGCCTTCACTACTTCATCCCTCAGAGCTACCCATTCTTCTTCTACTGTATTTCTTTCCCCCATTCCTGTCAATTGTTCCCTTATGCTCTCCCCGAAACACTGTACAACCTCTGGTTTAGTCAGTTTATCCAGGTCCCATCTCCTTAAATTCCCACCTTTTTGCAGTTTCTTCAGTTTTAATCTACAGTTCACAACCAATAGATTGTGGTCAGAGTCCACACCTGCCCTGGAAATGTCTTACAATTTAAAACCTGGTTCCTAAATCTCTGTCTTACCATTATATAATCTATCTGATACCGTCTATTATCTCCAGGATTCTTCCATGCATACAACCTTCTTTTATGATTCTTGAACCAAGTGTTAGCTATGATTAAGTTATGCTCTGTGCAAAATTCTACCAAAATTCTAACAGACGGCTTCCTCTCTCATTTCTCTCCCCCAACCCATATTCACCCATTATGTTTCCTTCTCTCCCTTTTCCTGCTCTCGAATTCCAGTCACCCATGACTAGTAAATGTTCGTCTCCCTTCACTACCTGAATAATTTCTTTTATCTCATCATACATTTTATCAATTTCTTCATCATCTGCAGAGCCAGTTGGCATATAAACTTGTACTACTGTAGTAGGCATGGGCTTCGTGTCTATCTTGGCCACAATAATGCATTCAATAAGCTGTTTGTAATAGCTTACCCGCACTCCTATTTTTTTATTCATTATTAAACCTACTCCTGCAATACCCCTATTTGATTGGAGGTAAACTTTTAGCCGATCAGTCAGCATTGAACAACATAATGACAATTCCACCATTTTACATTTCCAGTGAAGGCTTACTTGTGCTATTTTTGGTAGCTTAAAAGAAAATAAGTGAGTTATTTCAATACCAAACACAATTTTTAAAAATACATAAAACATATAAGTTAACACAAAACACAAAAGCAGTAATGCTATGCATTTAACAACTAACTATTCCTGCTCAACTCCATTCATTTTTAAAATTCAGTCTATTCACAATTGTATAAAGATGTCAAACAAACCCATCATCTAAATCATCAGCACTCCGTAGTCGTGAATTTGCAGATGTCAATGTTCCTCTTTCAGATGGATTGAGGCCATGCATTCGTTGCAAGCGTTCAGCTTCCAACTTTTCTAAACGCTCCTTCTCCTCTTTTGCCAGTTCATCTTCTGATTTCAAACGATCTGATGGCTAGAAAACATTAGATCGTTTATGTATGTAATTTTGAAGTCATTACGACAGTGCGAAATAAGAGTTATGGGTCCTACATATTAGTAACCAAGCAAATTCTGATCAGCTTTATTTCAAAAATAAAAATTAATATGTTAATGTACAATTCAAAAATGGAAAATCCAGAATGGAATGTAACTATATAAGTGTGGCCTCAGCAGCCAGAGATTGCAGTCTCGCGTGTGTGTGTGTGTGTGTGTGTGTGTGTGTGTGTGTGTGTGTGTGTGTGTGTGTGTTTTCTATCTGTGAAGAAACCCTTGTTGGCTGAAAGCTCATTTTCTGACAATCTTTCTGTTGTGCCTATTTGCAAATCAGCATCTCCACTGTATGGTAAATATGGTAATGTACAGACAGATTGCTGGTCTCCACATACCTTTCCACGCGCTTCAAATATGAGTTGCTTCATGACTGTATCATACGAATCAGGTTTAGAAATTTCTTCATTGTTGACTAATGCAGCTCCAGTTTTTACTGTTGTTACTATAGGAAGAAGATCTTTCCATTCACTGTCCAGCTTCTCAGTGAGCTCAATTGTTTGTTCCCTGTTCTTTTGCTTCTCAGCTTTGCGTTTCTTTGATTCAGCTATAAGTTCTTCAATTAAATCCTTCCTAGTTCTTTTGTTTTCATCAGCTTTCTTTAAAACACCTCCACCAAAATGAGCATCTTCTACAAAATTAGCTGTAACAATATAATGAAGACATTATCAATCTATTTACGGTAATCTGCTACATTAAATCATTTTGTATGTAAGTGCATAAAAAGATGAGGCAAAAGTATCAATGAGCAGTCCAAACATTAAGCAACCATCACATATAACTCTGTGCATTAGCATATTCTCTTCAAGAACCGATTGTGATTCACTACAACTTGACACCAAGTAGGACCAGAAAACTTAGTGGTCTGGAAAAAAAAAAAAAAAAACCACACCAGACCTGTGCATGGTGATGATCTAGCCATTTTAGAAATACAATACATAGTTAACTACTGTACAATTCTATCGTGCAAAGCAATAGTGCTACGCAATATGCAATGAATACTTTTTAAATTTCTTTCATTTAATTATTTTTGTTTTAATAAGAGAAGTCTTTTTTAATTATTAAAGTGTAAGGTTTTGGGTTGTACTAAATTTTTTGGGGTTTTGTATACAGGGTGTTACAAAAAGGTACGGCCAAACTTTCAGGAAACATTCCTCACACACAAATAAAGAAAAGATGTTCTGTGGGCATGTGTCCAGGAACGCTTAATTTCCATGTTAGAGCTCATTTTAGTTTCGTCAGTATTTGATCAAACTGTAAATTTTCACAGTCAACATGTGTGGGCTGACGAGAATCCGCACGCAATTGTGCAATCACGTCATGAACACAGATTTTCTGTGAACGTTTGGGCAGGCATTGTTGGTGATGTCTTGATTGGGCCCCATGTCCTTCCACCTACGCTCAATGGAGCACGTTATCATGATTTCATACGGGATACTCTACCTGTGCTGCTAGAGCATGTGCCTTTACAAGTACAACACAACATGTGGTTCATGCGCGATGGGGCTCCTGCACTTTTCAGTCGAAGTGTTCGTACACTTCTCGACAACAGATTCGGTGACCGATGAATTGGTAGAGGCGCACCAATTCCATGGCATCCACGCTCTCCTGGCCTCAGCCCTCTTGACTTTCATTTATGGGGGCATTTGAAAGCTGTTGTCTACGCAACACCGGTACCAAATGTAAAGACTCTTTGTGTTCGTATTGTGGACGGCTGTGATACAATACGCCATTCTCCAGGGCTGCATCAGCGCATCAGGGATTCCATGCGACGGAGGGTGGATGCATGTATCCTCGCTAACGGAGGACATTTTGAACATTTCCTGTAACAAAGTGTTTGAAGTCGCACATTCTGTTGCTGTGCGTTTCCATTCCATGATTAACGTGATTTCAAGAGAAGTAATAAAATGAGCTCTAACATGGAAAGTAAGCGTTTCCGGACACATGTCCACATAACATATTTTCTTTCTTTGTGTGTGAGGAATGTTTCCTGAAAGTTTGGCCATACCTTTTTGTGACACCCTGTATATTTCTAAACCTTTTAGTGACAGAAAGTTGGGTAATTGGAATTAACTATAAATGTTTAATAAAAGACAAATTAGAGGTGCCTGAAAGGTAAAGGTTACCACTTTTAGCACATTAGGGCCCTGCCATAACTAAAGTGGAATTAATTAGGAATAAAGGAGACTACTCTCCAAAATGCAGAAGTGCTGCGTCATTGACAGATACACAAACAAAAAGTACAGAACTTAGCTAGCTTGTCCTTGTCCCAGTAGCTATTTCGTGTCAGCTAGTTGTGTGTTACTATCTCACACCCTAGCCTGTGAAATTGAGTACCCAGCCATTTGCCATTTGCCCCCTCTACATGCACCCCTAGCTAGCCCCATATTTGGCTCCCAACTCTTCCACGAGCAGCTATACACTTCCCCTCCAACCCCCTCTCTGCCTCCCATGTCTCTCCATCCCTCACTCACTCCACCTGGCACCACCACCTCATCCCAGTACACTCATCGTGCACCAGGAAAGAGTTACCAGTCGACTGAGCACAATGTAGGGAGACAAATGTGTGCATGTGAATGAGTGTGTGTGTGTGTGTGTGTGTGTGTGTGTGTGTGTGTGTGTGTTTCTCCTACAAGCTTGAAAAAGGAATTTCATTCCTAAAGCTAGCTAAGCTCTGTACCTTTTGTTTGTGTACCTGTCAATAACGCAGTGCTTCTGTCTTCTGGTGAGTCACCTCCTTTATTCCTAAATAATTCGTAATTCTCAACCAAAACTATCCATACATTATTAAAGTGGAGTTGAGATCACCATCAATTAGGGACATGTGAATCATTGGCACAAATGTAAAGACCACTGTGAAATTAGACAGAATAAATATCAAGTTCCGACATTAGGTACTAAGAGATGCAGCATAGAGGCACAACTCCCAACGCCCCATGGAACAGCTGCAAATTGAATAGAATTTCCCATATTGTCATTAAAGAAATAATATTGTGTAACTGACTTTTTCAAGTTTCCAGTATTCTACTCGGTACAGCTACTGTTATCATACGAATAATGAATTTTTCATTCACTGCATGAAAATGAAACTGAAAGAATATCACATAAGTCACACAAGATAAAATAAGAAAGAGAGTGTAGTCATTCTGCGTAACTGCAAAGGAATGAAAACCATGTAATTGGAGCTTCAGTACTTCTGTGGAGCTGTTCATGGGCAATTCTGTTGTGTATACGGAGGTTGCAATGCCATAAGACTGTGGCAAAAAGAAGGATGACTCAGGATTGGTGCAATGGCTGGCAGATGCCAATCAGTCTCAAACACAATTTCAAGAAAGAACAATATCTTTCTTCGTGAAAAAACCATGGCGTGAAACACTGACCACGTCCATCAAATGAAACCATAACTCAAGAACTGCTAACCAACACGTCAAGGTACATAACAAATAGCAACAATGTGCTGCAACTGTGAGTGCATTTTCACTTATGCAGGAAACCGACAACAGAGTCAGTTACGAGGTGCAGTGCATGTGACAACTATTCCTGCAGAAAGCCAATGGATCCCTCACATCTAAAGTGGATCTATTACCAAATCTGATTGACTGACCTCAGAGAGCTCACATATTACACGGACATTTGCTTGCTAAAAATCTGTTGTTCTAATGTGCCACTGTTTTTACTTAATGCTGTAAATGAACACATGCACATTTGGCACCTACTACACACCTGGAAATGGAAAAAAGAACACATTGATACCGGTGTGTCAGATCCACCATACTTGCTACGGACACTGCGAAAGGGCTGTACAAGCAATGATCACACGCACGGCACAGCGGACACACCAGGAACCGCGGTGTTGGCCGTCGAATGGCGCTAGCTGTGCAGCATTTGTGCACCGCCGCCGTCAGTGTCAGCCAGTTTGCCGTGGCATACGGATCTCCATCGCAGTATTTAACACTTGTAGCAT